>NC_056728.1:390168089-390258089 GCF_019279795.1 Protopterus annectens
GATGGCTCTTTGTCACCTCATGGGTGCTAGCCCCTATTAGAGGTCTTACTTTACATCAGCTAAGTACAATGTAGGTTACCAGTTGTAGCACTAACTCTTGTAGTCATCATCAATATGCAAAGATATGCTAATTCATATCACCTGTGTAAACTGGCTATTGAATTGTATGATATGTCCATGTTCCTAATCCTAATCCTCTCATCCTTGCTGTCGATCTGACCAGAATATTCATACAGACATGATAAGCTTAACAGTATGTCTGGATCATGCATGTAAATGAATCCAGAAGAATTTGCTTAGTTAACAAAAGTCTGTAGAGTTCCAGTCAGACTCATTTCCTTTTTCTTGCAATGTAACATAGCTGTGCAATTTTTGGATGAGGTCCCAGGGTGCTCTAGTGAGCCTTGGAGAAGGACTGTACTTCATGTATTTCCACTTGTTTTGCGGGAAGCTTAAAAGTATTACTTTGATTCCATCTATTTTATTTAGGTAGCCCAAGCCTAGTCTTGTAGCAGTAAAACGTATTTTGTTCAGGATATTGTTTATTTACTTGTTTGCCTTTATTTAATGTGGAAGTCCTATTGGCTAAAAACCTTTTTTCAGCAGATGCCTGGAGAGAAACACTCCACATTACAGGCATTCGAAACAGTAAAATATGTTATAACAGCATTCAAGATTATATAATCTAATAGGTAATCACCATGTTACTTATGCTATATAGTATTTACAACATGTTACACGTCTGTAGAAAGTAGCATATACAACATGCAGAACTCAAGACAGATCAATAGAACATTCAGTGTTATTTTACACAATATGTACATTTCTTCCACTGTAATATTAGCACACAGACAGCAAATAAGACATGAACATTTTATTCAAACAGTTAAATTTATTTGAGCTCTATCACCAGGATATTACAAATATTAAAATGAAAAGAGGAAATCATTAAAAGCATAGCAATTAATACAAAGAATTATAAAGCAAGTCATAAAACATCTATAAAATAGTTGGGCATGTTCATATCAAAATGAGTTATTTAGATTATATTCTTTATTTAAAGGATAGTATTTATGGACCTCTGTAATTGCTCTGCTAATGATTCAGAATGTAACAAAGTAGGTAGCCAACTCCAGAGGTAAGGAGCACACGGAAAAATTAATTTGTGTTTCCGTCTGAGTGATTCATATAATAATCCAGACTCATTAGCAACCTCTTGCCTGCTGAGTAGTGAGGTCTAGGTGGCTAATAGGACACAGAACTAGTTAATGCAGAAAGGGCCCAAACTGTATAGAGTAAGATGAATTAAGACAGTAAATTTATATTCACTTGGCCACCAGCCAATTTACCACCTTCTGACAGTCAGTCTCTCAGTGTTAGCCCATCATCAAGGATTGCACACAGACTGCACACATAGTGCACAAACGTCAGCATGACTTAAAAATAAAACTGAATGCAAGAAGGGCTACTGGTGTGGAGGGTCTAATGATCGCAGCAAAGGCCATTGTCTCCATGTTGCTTGAAATGAGGCTCTGATGACTATTATTCGTCCAGTTAAGGATGGTGTCCAGACCGTATGGTAATGTTGCTAAGGGTGACTCACATGCCTTCACTTTTTAATAGACTGTTGGGAAGATATCACTATCTTACTCATTATGTAATTTTAACCACGGAGCTCCCTTGTTCTTTCAACCCTCTCCCAGCCTCTCTGTTGGTGAGAGCGCACTTTCAAGAAATCGGGATTAGGAGAAACAAGTTAAGGGCCATCTGAAAGAAATTTTCAAATGCATGCAATCCCAGGATTATAGATCAGGAATAGGTCTACTATACTTACTCCCCTGGTTTAACTCTATTGCAGGGGAAAGGCTATCAGCAATGTTTGTTATGCAATCATTTTGCACTACCTGTAAGAACTTCCTTATATGTGACTTCATTAGTATATCAGTCTGATTTATATACAGTGTTGTGCTAGTTACTTATAAAATTAATGTTACCATTACTAGTTACATTTCAGTGAAAGTAATATATTACTATTACTTATTTTCAAAAAAGTAATATATTACTATTACTAGTTACTAACTGAAGTAACTTGTTACTTTTACATAAGTATAGTTTATCAATTATAATATTGAGATTTACTCCCACAAGTAAGCATATGCATATAACTGTATTATTAAATATGTATACCCAATGTTACAGTGATAATGAATAGCATTTAACAGGTGAAAAACTCCAGCAAACTAGTCTTTATACCTGGGCAGCACAGTGGTGCAGAGGTTAGCATTATCACCTCATAGTAAGAGGTTCTCTGGTTTAATTCTTGGCTGGGGTGCTTTCTGTGTGGAGTCCGCATGTCTTCCCTGCATTTGTGTGGGTTTCTTCCAGGTGCTCCTGTTTCCTCCCACATTCCCAAGACAGGCTGCAGGTGGATTGGACATTCTGAATTGGCCCTGCGTGTGGCTTCTGAGGAAGGTAGGGTGCCAGCTGGAAACTTGATACTGTAAAACTCTACTGCCACTTGTTCTGTTAACTGATGATCTGCTGTGGTGTCCACTAATAGGAACAGCCAAAAGGAGAAGATGATGACAAGTCTTTATAGCTAGAGAGTCACAAATAATTAAACCAAACCATACACAGCCAGCAGCACAAGACCTATAAAAACTTCTTACATTTTGTTTATTTTCAGTAACTAAAAATCAAAACTGGAAAATAATTTTAAATAGAACATAACAAAAAATGATCAAGACAGAAGTTGTTTGACCATCAAGCCACATGGAGAGTCCTGCTTGGTGCAGTGGGTCGGGGCGTTGGGTGTTAAACCAATGAGTGGTGAGTTCGATTCTGGTTGACGGTGTTATGGAGAACCAATGCTATTTATTATACAGCAAGGTAAGGATATGATCTCTGGCAGGCTAGAATTTTCCCAGTTTTAGGGGGTGTTTTAGTGGGTCAGAGTCCCACAGTACCAGGGCAGGGCCAGAGTCTGGACAGTACTTTCACCTCCTTGCAGTGCTAAAAAACATGAACTTAATTATGCTACAGACTAATTCTGTTGCTCTATTATGAATCATACCTCTCAACTTGGAGACATCAAAAATCTGGACTAAGACCCATGAAAAGTAAGTATGACTGGCCAAAAATATGGGCATTAATCAACACAAAATTTGCATGTGTAATAATGTAACTGACAACTCCAATAGAATTGTGGGATACCAACATTCAAATAATTGTGAAAATGTTTCCCAAATTAACATTAATTCTGAAACTATACATTCACACAGAAAACACCAGTTAAAGTCCCTTTGCAGCATTAATAAAAAATCTTAAGGGAAGTAGTAGGCAATAGACATGTAAAACACTTTGCATTCTACTTTCTATCCTGCCATGCTTCTAGCACATGCACACGGATGTCACATTAGCTGCACCTTTACAGAAGTTCATTGAACTAACATACATTAGTAACTGTAACATAGGTTCATAGGTAGGTACTAGGCTATCTGCCCAAGGGCATTTATAAGCCTAGCTGAAATGTGTTGGCTTTCACTGCCCCTTTAGATTAGTTCCCTGTACCTCTGTCCAGCAGAGCCAGTGAAGTGATCCCTGGGGTAAACTTTCTTTTCCTATCCATTCGTCAAGGTTTCTCTTGAAGAGTGTTAGCGAGGAGCTCTGCCTAATGTAGATTGGAATTTTGTTCCAGAGCATGGGAAGTCTCTGGGACAGGAATCTATCCCTGCAGCACGTCCTATTTATTGTTGTGGTGAGGTTTAGATCCTTAGAGCATGTGGCTCAAGGGGATATGGTTTTCTTTAGGTGGAGCATGTCCATCAATTCTGGGTTGAACATGGCCTTGTATGTCAGGCAGAAATCACCTCTGAGTAGGCGGTATGCTGCCGAGTACAGCTGGAGTTTCTTCAGTTGAGCTGCATAGGGCATCTGTTTGAAGCCAGTGATCCTCTTGGTGAGGTACTTCTGTGGTCTTTCCAGCTGTTGCAGGTGTCTTGTAAGGTACATCCCAAATGGGGCACTGTACTCTATGATGGGTCTGATGAGTGATGCATAGAGGGGCACAATGACCTCTTTTGATAAGGATGCAAACCCTTTTGTGATTAGGTGGGCCACATAGAAGGATTTTCTAACTATTTTGGTAATGTGATTATCAAAGGAGAGGTTACTATCTACTTGGGTCTCCAGATCCCTTACTACATCTTCTATATTTAGAGGGCTACCACCTATGTGGTAGTTTGTGGGTACTTTGTTTTTTTCTAAAGGGGATGACTATGCACATTTTGGCATTTAGCTTGAGGCCATGGTTTTGACACCAGGTATCTGTCTCAGCGAGACCCTTTTGGAGGATGTCTGTGTCCACCGGAGAGTCAATTATAGCTCCTAGTTTACAGTTGTCTGCAAACTTGGTCAGCCATAGTCCTTCTGTGCTTGCCAGTACCTTGGAGAAGTATATGCCGAACAGGAGGGGTCCTAGGACTGAGCCCTGGGGAATGCCACTTGTAACCGGTTTAGAGCCAGACCTAGCTCCTGCAACTCTTACCATGTGAGTTCTGTCCATGAGCCAGTTGGCAACCCATCTTGTGACATAGGGGCTTATGTTCAGGCTGGTGAGCTTGTCTATAATACCTGAATGGGGAATGGTGTCGAAGGCCTTTGCGAGGTCTAGGTAGGCTGTGTGAACCACCTTTTTTTCATCTATAGCCTTGGTAATGGTCTCAAAGAAGTCCACCAAGTTTAGGAGGTATGATCTGCCCTTAACAAAGTCAAAATGGGTAGGGTCCATTGCTTGGAGGTTCCCGATGTCTCTATTTATGAGATCAATGATGATGTGCTCAATCGCCTTGCAGACCAAGCTAGTCAGGCTTATGGGGGATCATTCCCGTGGTCTGTTGTGGCTCCACCTTTGTGGAGCGGAACAACTGTTGCTGTGTACCACTCTATGGGCATGTAGCCTGTGGAGAGGCTGAGTTTGAACAGTGTGTTTAGGTGAGGAGTTAGTTCATCTTTGAGCTCATGTAGGACGCAGCCTGGGACACTGTCTGGTCCCATTGATGCTGTGTTTATGGCTTTGGCAAGGGCTATTTTAACCTGAGTGTCTGTGATTTCAGGGGCACTGCATTCTTCTGGTGTGGTTATGGGCCCTTTTGGGGTGAAGGGGGGGGGTGAAGTTTGCACTATACCTGTCTGCCAGGATGTTGGCGATATCTGTCAGTTCAGTGTATTTTGTGCCATTCTGCCTTAACTCTGAGCAGATCAGGGAATTGCCACTTAGATTCTTGACATAGCTAAAGAATGCCTTGTGGTTATCTTTGGAGTCTTTGGCAATTTTTCTTTTGAAGCTAACCTTGGATGAATTTATGAGGGATCGTAGTTTCTTGCTGATACTGATCAGGGATGTCTTGCCTTCTTGGGATTTTACTCTTTTCTGTACTAGTTTCCTCCTTCTATAGTACAGCTTGTTTATAGAAGGGATCCATCAGACTGTTTTCCTTTTCTTGGAGGAGTGAGTCTTGGTTTTGCTTGGGATAGCATGATCCATGCATTCTTGTAGGTGCCCATAGAGTGCATTAGTAAAGGATTTTGCAGCATAGACAGCGTTATCCTTTGGCATGGGGCTTTGAAACTTTCCACCTCGGTTATAAGTAATGTGAAGTTTGCTTTTGAAAAGTTTTTCACGGTGGTTTCTTTGAGCAGGGGTGGGGGTGGAATGTGGATATCCAGAGTGATTAGTTTATGGTCAGATCTAACCAGCGAGAGGTTGACCTCCGGTGTGGAACACCGGTCGTCCATGTTGGTGATGACCAGGTCCAATATGTCACCTCTGGTGGGAGTGTTGACCAGTTGATCCAGGGTATTTGAGTTTATAAATTCTAGGAAATGTTGGGCAAAGGAGTTAGTACTTGAGTAGTTCTCCCAGTTAATGTCTGGATAATTGAAATCACCCAATATCAGGGTGTTTGGTAGGACCTTTATGTTTCCTAGTGTTTCCAGAAATGTGGAATGGGGGCCCTGGGACATGGTGGGTGATCTGTAGCAAGCTACAATTTGAATTGCAATTTTGCCCATTGTTAGTTGCACATGGATGATCTCTGAAGCATCATGCTGTGCCACTAATCTGGAGGTGTGGGTATCCTTGATGAATATGGATACGCCCTCACCTTTTGCATTTAGGTTCGGGTTTTGTGGCCAGAATGTATGGTATGAGTTGTAGGCTGGTAGTGCTGGTGTGCTCTGTGGAGCCTTAAACCAGGTTTCTGTTACTGCACATATATCAATTTTCTCCATATTGAGGAGTGCCTCGAGTGAGTGCATTTTGAGGTTTAGACTTCTGGCGTTGAGTAGCATTACCCTCAGTTTTTTATTACTTGTGCTATTTATGACGGTAGGTTTGTCTTTTGAGCCTTGCCTCAAAAAGGCCCTATGGCGGTGGCAAGAGCCATGGACAGTATTTGAAAGCCTAAGGGTGACAGGTGCAAGCCGTCTCTAGCAAAGCAGCATGGCTTGTCGAGCATGTCATCCCAGGCTGACAGACACTGGATCCCTTTGAATGACACCAGAATCTTAACCAATTGTTGAAATCGATATTTTTTTCTTTATACTGTGGTATCATTCTTGGTGAGAGCAGGATGCTACTTGGGGTCAGGGTCATACCGGCCTGGGCTATGTGATCAGAGAGCTCTTCCATGTCTCTTTTCATGTAGTCCAGGGAGGTACATCTCAGATCATTCACACCAACATGGATAATAACAGAGTCATATTTGTACTTGTTCTGAAGTGACCTGAGTGCTTGTGTTATGTGGCGGATCCTGGCACCTGACAGGCAGCTAACAGTAACCTTTTCCTTGTTCAGCCTAGTGAGTGGGACGTCAGTGTGCCTGAATATAGAGTGACCTATTACTAGTGTGTTGGGTATGTTATTTTGCCTTAAGGGCTGTGATTGCATGGCACACTGGTTTTGTGAAGTATGTATTTTATAGTTTGTGTTGGGGGGGTGGAGGTTGCTTGGATGTCTGCTTTGGAGGTCTCTGTTGCTTTTGCAGGTTTTTATTTAGAGCCTCCAAGTATGTTTTCGTGTATTTATGTACTGGTTTCATAGTTCTATGTGAGACTGGTGGTGTGATGCAAGTAATTCCCTTCTCCTCTTGATTGTCTGGTCCAGTCTTGGGTTGAGAGAGCTTAGCCTCCAGTTTGGCTGTATAATTGCATCTCTTGCATGTATTAGTGTTTGGTGGTAGGAGGAGAGGGTTGTCTGTGTACATGAGTCAGTTGTAACATTGCCTCAAAATATATAAAAGAACTGTGCACTCTATTAATTTTAATATGTAACTAAAGTCTGTCATAACAATCACTGGTATAACAAGCCACTGTTGTTGACAATATGTGGGTATCAGGTCAATCTGATCAATGGATAAAATAAAGCTGATTCAGAAACCTACTGCTCTTGTAGTTATGTAAATACCAATGGGCATTAGTAGGTTTTGTACACAAATTAGTACTGATGCTTGGCACTGACTCAGACCTGTAACTGTCACAAAAAGGCAGGACACTGGTGAATTGACAATCCTCCAAACTGTCTGTGAGTATATATAATATGACATATGTATTTGTGTCTGCATGTGTGTGTGTGTGTGTGTGTGTGTGTGTGTGTGTGTGTGTGTGTGTGTCTCTGTTTGTGTCCTCTTATAGACTGGGACTGTACCCATGATTTGTTTGTCTACCTTGCACTCACAGCTTGCTATGTGGCCTCCTGCTCCCTCATAACCCTGAATTGGTTAAATTAAATATCAGAGAATGACTGAATAAAACAGTAAAGTAATGTTTCTGGACTGTATAAAATAACTAAATTGTAAAGCAGTAGTGCTGTACTCATTATATATGTAAAAGCTGTAGCAGCGTTGTTCATTCAGTATACAACGATGTGCGCTTAAAATACCACATTAAAAATGTTGTAAAAAGTTTTACAGTGGAATGTGATGCACTGTTAAATGTCTTGTTTTATTAAGCAGCACAAATAATATCACATATATGTAGTGAAACAGCTGTGATCAACACTGAAATGTGATGGCAAACATTTGCTTGATAATATATGTATACCAGCATCAAGAGTGTGGTATCTTGGGGAATTAAATTTATTCTGTGGTACAGTTATCTCACACTTAATACAATTAAGTAGCATGGGTGTGGAGGAGTCCCTTGCTGTTTGCAGCATTCCTCTTTGATAACTGTATCACTTAGTGTTTCATGCAACTTCAAAACAATACAAAATAACATTTTTTTTAAACTTAAAACATAATCAGTTAGCATTTTCTAAATTCTGCTGTACCATACCTCTCAACATCAGGAAATCTAGTCAAAGACTAGCATAATGGGAGGACAAAGGCCCAAAAATTGGGACAGAATTTAAACCATTGCTCTTATAAACTGAGAAAGCTGATAAAATAACAGGTTTTGAGTTTGTATGCATTTTATGAAAGATATGAAGTCTGAAACTCATATATATGTTATTTAGTGACTTCAGTCCTCTGTGATTTACCAGAAAACCACAAATTTTATGAGAAAGAGACACAAATTATAAGGCTGAATTTAGATGGTTGAGAGGTATGTTTTACACACACACACACACACACACACACACACACACACACACACACACACACACACACACACACACACACACACACACAGACACATGCACACACACACACACACACACACACACACACACACACACACACACACACACACACACACACACACACACACACATCTGCCTTTTCTCTGCTCTCACACAGTCACACAGTAACACAGACACTTTATCTGTCATACGAAAGGCTAATTTAAATTACATAGACACACACACACACACACACACACACACACACACACACACACACACACACACACACACACACACACACACACACACACTATCCCTCTCATACAGAAAAAAAGAACCACCAGTTTATCCAACACACTCGTACATGCATACACTCACTCACACTTACCTCAGCATGGCTAGTTTAAATTTTGCAATAAGTACAACAGTGTTTACATCCATAGCATGCATTAGTAGTCACACTGGTTGAAGGTGCTGCCTTTCAATCCTAAAGGAGAAATTAAATGCTAGATTTTGTGGTGGGTGCTTTTACTTTTTATTAATATTGCGACTTAAGATACTTAGTATTTCCAAACTTTAATTATGGCATGTATGCTTGTAGAGGACAGATAAAATATTTCCCATTCTATTTATGGACTTACTAAGTTGCAGCTGCTCTATTATGACCGGGAGATAATGTGTGGATCTGTAAGTTTGTAAAACCTGTATAAGCTGCACTTAGTTATTTTAATGCAACACCATGCCTGTGCAGAATTCTATGGTTACGTCAGTCAGTACAGCTCTAATTATTATCAGTATTAGTTGACTGCAGTGCATTACTCTTTCTTAAAATGTTTTCATTCTTGATATCCTTTGGAAAATGCACACAAATGCTAAACATGTCATTCTAAAACTGTTTTAGGTTTATAAGCGCTCTTTTGAAAATTTGCTCCTGATTTCAGACCATTGCCCCCCCTCCACACATTATGTTTGGCTAATGGCTATGTTTTAAATTTTTTGTGCTGAGATGCTGAGCGGTATACAAGTTCTGTGGGATACTGGCTCTTAAAACTGTATTTCTATACATCGGGGAAACATTTGAAACACAAACTCAGTAACATGATGTCCATCTTACAAACAGCAGGATGATATGTGATTGTACCTACCAATTATAACTAATTTTGCCTTCGTTTTTTGCCCTGCCTCTGGCAAATGCTTGATTTTCTGTTAAATTGTTGAGGATTTCAATAACTTAGTATATCTTATTGTTCAAAATGCATACTACCACAAAATCTGTAAGTGAATTAGAATAACAGATGCCTGAATCTGAATCCTTATACCCCTCCACCGGCATTATCTACATATGGGTCATAAAATCAATGACAATGGCACTTGTTCCTATAGTCAGTAAGGAGTAGCAAATGGTCCTCCTTAAAGGAGAAGATGTCACCATCATGGGGTGTTTTTTTTTAATTGAAGCCTCTTAAGAATGGGATGGTTCCGTCACCCTTGTCTGCATGCCAAAATTGGGATGTAATGGGGCCTATCGGGAATTTGTGGCAGCCTATTATTTTGAGCCCCAAACCAAGAAATGACAAGGAATTTGGTACAGTTGAGAGGTATGTTTTGAATGCTACATGCTATGAGTTGTGCCAACATTATGTTGTCATTTTTTATCCAAATTACCCCTTCAAAGTCTCTATCACCTCCTAGCATCTAATTACTATCCATACTATTCAGGGTCCTCGGAAGTTCTCTATCGCTCTTTGGGGGGCAATATTGCCCACGTTGAGAACCACTGGTTTAAGCAAAACTAACTCAAAAGTAACTCAGACTTAAGTTACTACTACTTAAAAAAGTAATATATTAGTATTACTTTATTACTATTTTGAAAAAGTAACTAGTTATATTACTAGTTACTAGAAATTATAATATAGTACAGTAATATATTACATATTGTAATATACTACTCACATCACTGTTTATATAATAAAAACAAATAGTATCATAGTTACAGTGCTTGCCTCTGGTATAGAGGTGATGCTTCTGTGTTTACTTGTAATACATTTAAGGCTTAAATACAAATACTTGTACCATATGTTATGACTTTGCAGTTTTACTGCATACAATATGACTGTACCTGCAGTATAGTACTTTACTATATACTAACAATTAAGTGACTGACAGACACTGAATACTGAGCCCTTCAATGTTTTATTGCTTTGACTACCTTAAATATGAATATATAAATGAATGTTAATATTTTTCTTCATTATGTTTCAAATTATCTGTTCATATACATATGTTAATTTTGTAAACTGTCTTTCCATATTGGCTGAAGGTCGTGGTTGAAAGAGTCCTTTGACCAATCTCCATTTAGGAAGTATTAACAAATAACAAATATTATCTACATAAATGTGATGTTAACTATCTTCTTCAAATGAAATATATTAGGAGAATTAAAAGTGGGATCAAGAGTGAAACTCTGAGGAGCCCCACGATGTAGATGGTAGCTGGGGAATGCATTAATACCTGAGGCAACTGTTTATATGTAACCTAAAAGGTAAGAAATTGCAAATCATTCAAAGGTTGATTAAGACAGACCATATTAGGGTTTGCAGGCACTCATACAAGATCCCATTATCCATGGTCCATGGAGTATGATGCAGCTAAGAGATCAAGGTGGCCCAATATAAAATATCAGGATTAATCACTCACCACCAGGAAGTTGTAAACTGTAAATTATGCTGATGACAGCTGTCTTAGACTGATACCTTACCACTCGGTCTTTAATACCTAGAAGAACACTATTGTTTTTCTAAAAAAAAAAAAAAAAATTAAACAGGCTGTGGAGGCCTTGAAAAATGATATGTTATCTGATCTGTCGTGCTAACACTTTTTCAGTGGCTATATCAGTGAAAAGCCAATAATTCTGTGGCTTAAATCCAGAAGATAGAATACTTTCATTTATTTAGTCTTCAAGCTTGATCCACATTTTCCTGACTATGTTAACTTAAGTTTGAATTTGCTCACAGCTATGTTGTCCTTGTCTTTGCAAAGTGAGATCTGTGCATTCAATAGTAACTAGTTTTGGGTTGTCTGTGGTTAATTGACCTCAAAAGAAAAGGAAAACCCATGTTTCTTTGCCTGTTAGTTATTGCTTTTTCTCAGAAATGTAATAATGTCAGAGTAGAAATAAAAGGAGTAGGTGGAGTGTGATCCCCCACATGAGGGTGCACTAGGATTTGCCCAACTTCAAAGAATGGTTTTGTCACACTTATAATTTCAGCAAGCTGATAACATGAATTTGGAGAATTTATTTTGTTTTATTTATTTGTTTTTGTTGACCAGGGTAGAGCACTGATCTCAGGGGACTGTTTTCAGACTCAGCCCATTTAAAAATAAGTAAGTAAGATAGGGAATTTAAAAATCCTAAATCATGAAGAAAAAGGACTATTTAGATTATCACATAAAATGCAAACTGGTAGGCAAATACAGTAAAAGAAGAGATACATAAATTCTGGAAAAAAGGAGTATGCAAAC
This sequence comes from Protopterus annectens, assembly GCF_019279795.1. Classification (NCBI taxonomy): domain Eukaryota; kingdom Metazoa; phylum Chordata; order Ceratodontiformes; family Protopteridae; genus Protopterus; species Protopterus annectens. The sequence continues at coordinate 390,180,235 of NC_056728.1, forward strand.
CATAATATACAATGCATATTAGTACGTAAAGATAGAACAGATCTTATAGAAAACTAGTGATGTAGAAAACTTTAGCAAATGTGGCCAATTGATCTTTAGATGTGTTATAGGACAGGGAATATTCTCTGGATGCTTTGCCCTTTCAGGCTTTATGTATAACTTTGCATTGTGTATTAGTTCAGTGCATGTAACCAATTTATATGAGTGCATGTGATTTTTAATTCTGGACACATTTAAGTCAAATGCTTAGCTTTGTGAAGGAGGTGGGTGTTTATCTGTCTTCTGAAGTTAGGGCTGGATGGTGATTTGGTTATGTGTTTATGGATGCATTCCCATATTTTGGGGTCATGACTAAGAGTGTTCTGTTTGTTTTACTTTGATGAAAGGAGTAGGTAGGCTAGTGAGGGTGGTTAGCAATGATCTCAGGTTATATGGAATTTGCCTTTCTGAGAGTCTGCTGTTGAAGAATTGGAAGGATTCCAGATTGATAAGTTTAAATATTATAGGGTGTAAAAAAGGGCTGTTCTTTGTGGAATGGGAAGCCATTTGGCCTTGGCTAAAATGTTGCCCTTGAACAGTAATTTATGAGTTCATGTGACCAAGCAAGTGTGATGGTAGCTTCCAAGTAGCAAGCACATGTAGTGGTGGTTTCATTTTTAAGTCCAAATAAGAGATGTTCTTTGTTGAGGCACTCCAAATGCTAGATGATTTGACATTATGAAATATTGCCGCTATAAGTGTGTACTATTCTTGGTTTGGGGTCATCAGAAGCATACTTCTCTTTTGCTACAATGCCTAACCTTTGGTCAGTTCTGCCTGTCCCACAATCTAACTATAAGTATCTCTTATTTCTAATTTCCTACCTATTGTTCTGACTTGTCAGGATGTTGTCTGTAGGAACTCTCCTGGCATGCTTGCTTATTTAAATTTTAAAAGCCTTTTCTTGAGGCTGTTTTACACTTTAAACAAGCAAGAAGAGTTTCTTTCCTTCTTGGATTCTGAATTTTGTACCAGAACAGATGACCAAATCTGTTTTGAGCCCATAGTGTATGTTGAACTTCAAGAGTCTTATGTGGGAAATGGTCTTCTTGTTTATAATCCATTTGGCTAAGAAAGTCTTGTTATGGATACTTTCATGTGTCCACCTTGCTCCGCCTCTATTGCAGATAGGATGGCTCTGCAAACTCTTTTGCAAGACTTTAAATTATGCTGGATTTTGCACTAAATTGAAAGTTTTATATTTTTTCAGTCCATTCAGTATTCTTGGGATGACTCCTGAATGGAAACCTGGGGTTTATGTTTCTAGGAACAAAAGCATCAGGAAATTTGATGAGCTGTGATCTTATTTGCCTACTGCAAGTTATGAAACATTTTGTACAGGCTGTCCACTTTCAATGGGTAGAGAACGACTTCTGTTATGATTCTGCTTATAGTCTCAGTCAGAGTCAGGCTCCCATAGGTTCATTCTTTTAGGGGTTCCTCAACCTCAGCAGCTTTGTTTAGAAGGCCAACAGATGGAGAAACTTGTGTGGCATTATCTTCGTCATTTATAATCCTGTTGAGTTGGCACTGCAACTTGGATTTTCAGTCTAAGCAAGAGAAGGTTTGTAACCACGGTCCTTCAGGGTAGGTTCAATGGGCCCTCATATCAGGAAGTGAAGGATTATTTGTCATTCTACTCAGAAGTCAACACCTCAAAGAGAGGAATGAATTATACTATACAGCAATACTGGTAATTGATTAGCATTGTGGTTGCATGAATTCATTTCTGTTTCTGTAGTGTTGGTTTCTTTCCTCCATTCACTTTCTTCTTTCACATAATTTAATGTTCAACTCTATGTTTATTGACTGGTATGTTATCCTCATCTTTACTTCTAAGTTAGGTTTTATATTGCCCTGTCCTGGTACTCTGGCAAGATATATATATATATATATATATATATATATATATATATATATATATATATATATATATATATATATATATATATACACACACACACACACGCACATGCACGCTGCCTTGTACACACACACACACACACACACACACACACACACACACACACACACACACACACACGTGTGTGTATTTGTTTAACCAGATTGCCCCTACTTGGATCATGTGCATTTTATTTTTAGAGTGGATCCAGGAAGAAGCACTCATAACAGTGATACATAAATATGACCCAGCTCTGTTAGAAATGTTAGAAATGGTACATCTAAAGAAATCCCAATCCCTCTGTACCACATGCTCCATAGGCCTCAACCTCATTACCACAATCAACAGAACATGCTGGAGGGACAGGTTCATAATCCAGAGACTACCCATGCTCTGGAATAAACTTCCCATACATGTTAAGCAGAGCACCTCACTAACCCTCTTCAAGTGAAATCTTGATGAGTGGATGGGAAATAGAGAGTTCACCCCGGGGATCACTCCAATGGCTCTACCTGATAGAGGCACTGGGAACTAAAAACGGGCGGCACAATGCCAGGGCACTTTTATGGGCTAGGCTTGTAAAGACCCCAGGGCCATTAGCCTAGTACACACCTATGAACCTATGACACAACTGTATGAATTGACAAAATAATAACAATCTGATACAGCTGACATGAAGAAATAAAGACATGGGAATACAAAACAGGGGGTGTCAATGTGGAGATCCCTATAGGACTGATAAAAAAATGACGGATGCATGTAAGTACTAAAATACACTTTGTGATACCTAGTAAACAATGAAAACTCTGATTTATTTTCAGTTGCTTTATTAAGAGTAAATTGTCCATTTTAGGCATGAAAACTGAGTATAACTGCTTTATTTGGGTATGGTAATTTCAAATGTCTCTCAAAATGAAATAATGACTTGCAGTTAATAGTCCTTATTTGGGTTATAAATTCTGTTGCAAAAGTCACTAATAGTTGCTATCACTCCCTACAAGTCCCATCTTATGTGTCTCTGAAGTACTGCTTTCACTTTACCAGACAGGCTAGCATCCATGATAATCAGATTTAGTGTGTATGTGCCCGATTCTGTGGTTCTGTCCATTGTGCTTCCTCACTCTTCCAAAGAAGCACATTTCACATTTCTCTCTTTTTTTTTTGGTTTTCCCTTTAATAAGAAGGGGGTATGGGCTCTCCTAATTAGTGCATTTGTGGATGCTCCTCCCAGACTGTTCTGAAACTACAGATCTCTACATACTACAAAACAGTCATCACTAGAAGGTAATAGGTTCATAGGTTCATAGGTAGGTACTAGGCTATCGGCCCAAGGGCCTAAGTAAGCCTAGCCAACAAGGTTCCCTGACTTATGCCACCCAAGAAAGTTAATTTCCTGTGCCCCTGATGAGCAGAGCCACAGAAGTGATCCCCGGGGTGTATTTCCTATTTCCAATCCACTCATCAAGATTTTTCTTGAAGAGTGCTAATGAGGAACTTTGCTTGACATAGATGGGTAGTTTGTTCCAGAGTATAGAAAGTCTCTAGGACAGGAATCTATTCCTCCAGAGTGTCCTGTTTATTGTGGTGACAAGGTTTAGGTCCCTAGAGTGTGTAGCTCATAGGGATTGGGATTTTTTTAGGTGTAGCATGTCCAACAGCTCTGGGTTTAATATAGCTTTATATGTTAGGCAGAGATCGCCTCGGAGTAGGCGATATGCTACAGAGTAAAGCTGGAGTTTTTGGAGACAGTCAGTGTAGGACATTTGTTTGAGGCCAGTTGTCCTCTTTGTGAGGTACTTCTGTGGCCTTTCCAGCTGCTGTAGATGTCTTGTGAGGTACATTCCAAAAGGGGTGTTCTACTCTATAATGGGTCTAATGAGTACAGAGTAGAGGGGAACAATGGCCTCTTTTTTCCTCGATGAGAACCCGTTAGTGATGAGGTGTGCCACATATAAAGATTTCCTGACTACTGTGGTGATGTGATTATCAAAGGAGAGACTACTGTCCACATGGGTCCCAGGGTCCCTTATCACACATTCAGCGTTAAGTTGACTGCTATTTATGTGGTAGTTCATGGGTACAGAATTTTTACCAAAGGGGATGACAATGCACTTTTTTGGCTTTGAGCTTGAGGCCATGTCTCTGACACCAAGCATCTGTCTCATTGAGGCCCTTCTGTAGGATGTTCACATCATTTGGGGACTTGACTATGGCTCCTAGTTTGCAGTCATCTGCAAACTTCGTGAGCCAGAGGCCTTCTGTGTTAGCCTGTACTTCAGAGAAGTAGATACCAAACAGGAGAGGTCCCAGGACTGAACCCTGTGGTACTCCACTTGTCACTGGTTTGAAGTCAGATTTGGAGTCTGCAGTGTTTACAGTGTGGGTTCTGTCAGTGAGCCAGTTGGCAACCCATCTTGTGAAGTAGGGATTTAGTTATAATTCCAGAACGGGAGATGGTGTTGAAAGCCTTGGCGAGGTCAAGATAGGCTGTGTGAACCACCTTACCCTCGTCCACGGCTTTGGTGACTGCCTCAAAAAAGTTGATCAGCTTCAGAAGGCTTTATCTGCCTTTCAAAAATCTGAACTGGGTGGGGTCCAGAGTTTTGAGGCTACCAATGTCTTTGTTTATGAGTTCCATGATGATACGTTCCATGGCCTTGCAGACCAGGCTTTTCAGGCTAATAGGGTGGTAGTTCACAGGATCAGTGATGGCTCTCCCTTTGTGGAGTGGGCTAACTGTTGCTGTGTGCCATTCAGTGGGCACAAAGCCTGATGTGAGACTATGATTGAACATGGTGCTTAGGTGGGGAGCCAGTTCGTTTTGAAGTTTGTGTAAAACGCAGCCTGGGATGTTGTCCAGTCCCATGGATGCTGTGTTTTTGGTTTTACAAAGTGCAGCTTTTACCTGCATAGATGTGATTACAGGGACTCTGCATTCTTCCTGTATAGATATGGGCCCTTTAGGGGGTGAGAGGTGGGTAAAGTTAGCACTGAACCTATCTGCCAGGATGTCGGCAATATCAGTTGGTTATGTAATTTTCGTGCCATTGTGCTGTAACTCAGAGCAGATCTGGGTGTTGCTATTGAGATTCTTGACATAGCTATATAATGCTTTGTGGCTGCCCTTTAAATCAGTGGTGATTTTGATTTTGTAGCTAGCTTTGGAGAATCTTATAAGAGATCTCAACTTCTTACTGAGGTTGACTAGGGAGATCCTCCACTCATGGGATTTTACTCTCTTTTGCAACAGTTTCTTCCTTCTGTTGTAGAGTTTGTTTATGGCAGGGGACCACCAAATTGGCTTCCTTTTTTGGAGGATAGCGTCTTGGTTCTGTTTGGGATAGCACGATCCATGCAGTCGTGTAAATGCTTATAGAGTGCATTTGTGTAGGATTCAGCAGTCGCAACTGTATTTTCCATCTGCATGGGTGTCATGAAGTTCACCACTTCTGTCTTAAGAAGCATGAAGTTGGTTTTGGAGAAATGTTTTACCATGGTTTCCTTAATGGTGGGTGGGGGCGGGATGCGGATATCTAGGGTAATTAGCTTGTGGTCGAATCTGACCAACGAGGCGTTGACTTCAGGTGTGGAACACCAGTCACCAATGTTGGTAATGACTAGGTCTAGAATATTGTTGCCCCTGGTGAGTGTGTGAATAAGTTGATCCAGGGCATTGGAATTTATGAATTCCAGAAAGCTCTGAGCGAAGGAATTGGTACATGAGTAGTTTTCCCACTTAATGGTGGGGTAGTTGAAATCGCCCATTATTATGGTATTTGGTTGAACCCCAATATTTTCCAGTATATCAAGAAAAGAGGAGTGAGAATCCTGGGGCATGGTGGGGGATCTGTAGCAAGCTATAATTTGGATTGCAGTTTTGCCCAGAGTTAGTTGCACTTGGATAACCTTTATGCTGCGCAACTAGCCTGGAGGTGTGGATATCCTTAATGAATATGGACATACCTCCGCCTTTGGTGTTCTGGTCCAGGTTAGATGGCCAAAAAGTGTGGTATGAGTTACAGCCTGGTAATGCAGGTGTCCTCTCTAGAGCCTTGAATCAGGTCTCAGTCACTGCACATATATCGATGTTCTCCATTTTAATGAGTGCCTCGAGTGAGTGCATTTTGAGATTTAGACTTCTAGCATTACCCTCAGTTTTTGCTTGCCTGTTTCTGTTACAGTGGTGAATTTATCATTTGAACCTTGCCTAAAAAAGGCAATATACTTCATTTACATATAAATTGCCAAATATCATTTTATGTGACTCATTTTCTTCCACAGCATGACTTCAACCATCATCACTGAAGACATTATGAATTTCTGTAATGTTATAATATTTAACCTCTGTTTTGTTGCTGAAGGAGAATCTGACAACATATATCAACCGGGTTTGTACTTTTGGGAAGAGATAGTTTTATGTGGCATGATGCTATGCACCTATACTCTATGTGTACTTAGTTGGGGTCCTCTTTACCAAAATCAGTGCTAGTCACTTCTCCTGCAGTTCAGTGGACAAGCAGCTGTCCAGTGTGGGTGCATGCCTGGCAGCTGGGTTTGCCACCAGTCATCTGGCAGGAAGGCTTTGTATGTACTGACTGAAAAAATTTTGGAGATAGTTAATAGCCATTGTTGGGGCTAATTATCTGATGTCAACATTGCAGAACTGGAAAAAAATCATACACTTACTTTTATAGTAAGGACTCACCCAAGAGTACTTTCTGTCTCTCATACTGATTTTGACCAACAGCATTTTTAAACTGTATATGACTTCATGATGAAGGAAATAAACTGCAAGTGCCCTTTATCAACTATCTGGTTTCTATGACATCGCAGTGTACATAGGAATTGTGGGCCAAAGCTCATTACTCCATCTGCTGAATATTCAAAATGGCAACAGAAGAAATAAAAGTTACTACAAAAACCTGCTGAGAGAAGTGATGAAGTTTGAAAAAATAAATGTACAAATCCTGTATAATCGTAGTGTTATCACATCTAACATAAATAAATCACTAAACGTTTAACTTGCATAACACAGATATTTTTCCTAAAACACACACACACACAGAAAGCAACAACAAATATTAATACAACTTCTTAAAATTTGCACTTAAAACTCCTACAAACAGGTGCTGATGTAGTGCTGATATCCTAGCACATAATTGTACTTTTTCTCTTTTCAATGGTTAGCTTCCCTCATCCTGAAAATATGTCACAATGTGCTAGTTTACAAATCTGATAATTCTCATTTCATCAATAATTATTATCATTTATCTCTTTTGCCTATTTTTTGTCATTGGTTGGATAGCTGCTCATGATGTCCTGTGTTGGAATCAACATCTGCTCTGTTTTTAGGTTTTTAGTCGCCATATTTACAACCATGAATTCTGGTCTGCTGACTTTTTTTATCATCTTGTCAGGCATTTGATCTGGAGAGTCATGCCTTCTTTCTGAATAAGCTGAGACATCTAAATTAGATGGTGACACTGAAATGTTTAATTGTTATTACTACAGAGGTAGTGGCCTCAGTGTCAGAATTCTGGACTCCATTTTCACTTCCCTGTATTCTCCTACTTCTGTCCATTTTGCTTTTCCTTAGGATACCTTGACCACCCCACATAACCAGTGAACAAGTAATTAAGTAAACAAACTTCACTGTTAAGCAGTGATCTTGCATGAACTGTTAGGGATTTAAATATGTTGCTTTCTGCAGACTGATGTTTTATGAGATTTTTGCAGTTCCTTTGCAATATAATATGCACTTATGATATATCTAAATGACGTCTGTTCTTGTTTTTATTTCTAGAGTATAAGGTCACTTGCTCTCAAGTCAAACTCATAACTGTTGCCACTTTTACCTTAGACTGTCATTGTTTAAGCTAAATATGTTACTGTATTCCCTGCTGTGACATGCTATGAAGGGTCTATATTATATATTCAAACTTTCAAATCTTTGAATCCCATATGTTCGACAACATATGATCGAAGTTTAAAAGTTCGAATATAATAATAATAAAAAAAAAACTTACCTTAATGGTACAGGCAGGGGGCAAGCCCCCCTGCACCCCCCCACCCTCCCTACTTAAATATACCAACTCCGACATCACACTTCAGTGCAGAAAAGGGAAATTCTCCCATTCTGCATCGAACGGCGCCATTACATTTAACCTTCAAACTCTTGAAATGTCGATCATATGGTGTCAACCATATGACATTCGACATTTCAAGTGTTTGGAGTTCTAATAGGAACCCGCTATGAAAAGGTCTCATTATTTAAATATCACAGAATCTAAATCAGTCTTGATTCCTTTCTAACTTGTTAAGTGTTGCCTGCATTTTTCTTCAGAGAGCTTCCGCTGCTAAATCAGCACTTTCATAACATGAAGCATTTTGGGGGTCCTAAAAATGGAGATGATATTGATCGTGGGTAAAGCATTTTCCTATGTGTTACTCCTTCTAGTCTCAATTTAAATAGGTTGCGAGTTGAACAAACTAAAACTGTAAAATGTATTATTCTAATTCTTAGATGGGGAACAGAGGTGGCCATTCATATCATGGCTGACTGGCTACCTATCAAGGAGCATATGGACTTGGCCAGCTGTTTTATATTACTGAAGTTACTTAGTCATGATTACTCTGCAACTTCTAGAAATGGGGTGCATGTCAAGGGGAGTACTAAGCCCACCAAACCTGGCTTCTCTTGAATGTCCTTTTCTACTAGTGTGTGTCCCTAGAACAAAACACTTATTTAGCTCATGGGGTATTATGTCCACATACCTGGGCTCCCTTATCTTTTAATGCCAAGTGATGTTCCTTTTCTGAATTTCCTTAATGTTAAATTGTATTCTTTCCTTTAAATGAGAAGTAGGCAGACCAGCTGTCCCTATTTTGGAGGAACATTTCTCTTTCCAGGTCTGATACAGGATGTCCATATTGTTTTAGGTGTGCCCCTATTTTCCAGCTTGATTTACCCCTTCACACACTTTTATGAATCCCCTTCATGTGTGATTTCTGAATCTTTCTAGTGCATAGAAAAGAGTACTACATGACAAATATACAAGTGGCAACAATACTTTAAAGAAAGAGGACACACATCTTACATCTCCCTTTTTCTGAAGGAAAACATTAGATGACCTTGTGAGGTAGATTTTTACAATACAGGTCATTAAAGTCTACAGATTTGACACTGTCTGTTTGATAATGTGATTATATTTTCCATCGTTTTTGTCACTATCTGTTAAACATGTATCTGATTAGTATCTCTCATTCTTACTGGAAGTGGTAAGAGCTGTGTGCTGTGTGGCATTCCAATTTTATGCTAATTAGATGCCTATTTTTTTAGCCAAATATTCCTATTTTTGAGGTCCTTTGTCCCTATTTTCAATGTCTACAGGATGAGGTATGGGGGTAGGTATAGAATTTAATGCATGTTCTGTTTATCATTTTGGCTCTGCTGTAACTATTAAAGATGTTGGCATGTTGTTGAAGTATTTAATATTTTGTCAAATTGCTCCTTCTGCTATGCTATTTTCATAAAATAGAAGTCTATATTAGTACTGAATATGTTTGAATTTTAAGTGGATTCTTAACCAGTGCTACTGTGTAACTGGTTCTTTTATATTTGCTTATTATGAATAACTAATTATGTCAGGCAATGTTTTATTTAGTTTTCTTTTATTATTTAATGTTTTACTCTGTTGTAGGTTTGAATTGATAGTGTGCTGGCACTAGGTCATGGCTGGGAATGGTAATTTTGTATCAGTCCACTGATCTAGTTAATAAATAAATGAATGCTACTATCTCAGGATAGTTTACACCTACAGTGAGAAAAAAACAAGTTTAAGTGAAACTGATACTACTGGGTTTCAGTTTGAGCATTCTTAAGCAGTTTTCAAGGACATCAGTGGGTGGTGCTTTGGCTAAGTGATGCTTTGGGTAACCTTTTGGAAAGAAAAAAAACTACTTTATAAAGATAGAGATGACATGACCAAAATTATAAACACTTTTAAGCAAACAAAACACACACACACACACACACACACACACACACACACATATATATATATATATATATATATATATATACATACACACACACACACACACACACACACACACACACACACACACACACACACACACACGCACACACACAGCTTCCTTCTGCAGACGCCACTAGAAGATAACAAAAGTAGTTTAAAGATTTGCTCCTGGAGAAGGCTTTGATACCTCAGTAAGAGTATGTGAGAGAGGATATGTCAACACTTAAAGGATTAGCAGTTTTAAAAAAGTATGCAGTTCAGCTGCTTTATTTTGTTGAAGATTAGTGACTACTATAAAGAGATAGCAGCAATGCTAAGAATACAGTTTTGAGAAATTCAGGCAAAAAAAGTGAAACAAAGTTGTTAATTTCTAGGCAATGACCAATATGCCTGTGACTCACACTACTTTCATTCTAATTTGTATTAAAAAAAGAATATTTTTTATATATTGCATGACCTGTATAAAGTAGGCTTGGAATGGACTTTGGGAACAAGACCACCAAGAACGTATTAATTTCAGGTTCCAAAGAAACACTTAGTGATTCTGACACATTAAAATATCTCAAAAAACAAACATGCAATGAAAGAACTGAAATAAGGTGACAACCATAAATGGCCACTTGATTTTAATTTTCCAGCCCTCAAAAGGAAACCTCAGCAATGTAAATGACCAAACTATACCATGCTAATGCAACAGCATGAACAACCTAGTACTCTGTCTGTACTCAGCAGTGTTAACACCAAAAGAAATAATTTAAACTTGAATGTCTTGGGATAGCACAAAACGTGAATGTCTGATCACATTAACCCTCTTCACGGCTTTGGAGGAGCAAATTTTAATGCATGTGTAATTTTCTGACAGTTGTGTGAATGAGTCTCAACAGAAGAATGTATACCTATTTGTAGTTTTAATGATTTAGAGAATTAAAACTAGAAATGTTTCTTATAATCTTCTGTTGAGATTTGCTCAGTTTAGTGTGACCTGACATTATAACCCTACTATCCACACCATCAACAAGAAAAAAAAAAGGAAACCATGGCCTTAGGTTACTATTTTCAAACTATGGAAAGCCATATATTCTCTCAAAATGTGAAAAAATGGGCAAAGCATGGAACATTTACTAGTGACTATGAAGGATACAGAATTGTTAAATATGGACTTTATACTTAAAGTAATTTCGCTTGATATCCATTCTTCCTTTGATTGCCAGAACAGACACTTCTTAACAACATAAACTTTACTGTTTGCACTATTTATAAGGGAAAACAGTTATTCAATAATTATAATATAAAAGCTATGCTAGTGTGTTTTAATGCATAACCAGTTCTTCAATGACTAGAGATTATTAGTTATTATGCCAAACCCTTTCTTTCTCTCTCTCTGTCTGCCAGAACTACCACTTGGTTGCAACTTAACATTTTCCTTTTACACAATTAAAATGCCTTTTAGGTAAATTACATAGGATTACAGTCAATCAATAATGCCAGTCATTACATTTTCAGATATTTTATTATTCAGACCATATACCCAGCTCTTCAAAGACCAGACAATTGAGATTAAGTTGCAAATGTTCAGGACCACCCCCCCCCCCCCGCAAAAAAAAAAAAAAAAAAAAACAGAAAAAAGAAACGTATTCTCACATTTATTTTCACTCAGCACTTTCAGTTACAAATTCTCAGTGTCAAACATCTTTAGTGTTTCTCCCTGTTTTATTTATTACATTTAATACTTCAAACTCTAATGCACTCACATGCATCAGAAACAAAGACATAAAATCAAGAACAGATTTTACATTTTTCCTATATGCCTAGAAACTTGCTAGAAAGTTGCTAAAATGACAGGCTTTGCATTAGCAAGCATTTTCTAAAGGCTACAGAGTTTAAAACTTATCTGTCTGTCATTTAGTGACAGTAACCTGCAAGAATTTTCAATTTGCAGAAAATTATACATTTTACAAGGACTAGACCAGAATACCTCTCGATTTCTTTGCTCATGAATTCTGGACAAAGTTAAAAATAATGGGAGATGAATTTTAACTATTGTTTTATGTACTTGTTAATCAGACAAATCAAATGGGCAATGTGTCACTTTTCACAGATGACCAGGTAGCACTGTTTCATTAAGTGACGTGCTCAAAGTCACAAAATAAGCAAGTGGTGGTGAAAGGATTCAAACCCTGACCTTTGACTACAAGAAGTAAATTGCTAACATAAGAACCAGACAACTCCAGATCACTTAAAATGTTAACAATAAGTGTTGGATGGACATGCATTGTCTGAATAATAAAATATATGACTGGCATTATTGACTGACTTCAATCCTCTGTGATTTATCTACAAAGAGTAGTTAACAAGAGGGAGGGCATAAATATGAGGCAAAATCAGAGATGTTCTACAAATTCTGAGACAAAAAAGAGGTAGACTACTTTAATTCACATAAAAGGTTAAGAGGACAACAGATTTTTGCATCAACATAAGTTCTGTGAACTTCTAAACAGTAAACACTATGAAATTCTAATGGCTGGCATTAATGACTGACTTTAAACCTCAGTAATTTTTAACCCAGAATGATTTATCAGAATTGAGTGAAGGTCTGGCATTTGGTGCAGAGGACTAAGGTTTTAAGCTATTAATGATGTGCTTCCTGTAGTGAAAAGTACTATTTTTGATTATGTCTACCTCCTTTTGCAAACCTCTAATGACAGAAAGCACAAAAATGAAAATATTCTCTGAATGACATTTCTGGTAGGGACCGTCCAAGGTCTCAGGGATGTCCTTACAAATTGTAGTAGCAGATCTCAGGGATATCCTTAGATTTCCAACACAGTAATAGGTCAGAGTAATCTGAGTACACACAGACACAAGGCTGGCCTTAGCTACTGTGGGGTCCAGTTTTGGACATTTTTAGGCCCCCTATGCAACACCCCTCTAATCACTCAGTTTCAGCCTCTCCTTTATGACACACACACACACACACACACACACACATCGCATTAAAGCTTTTTTTTTGCATAGTTTGCATAAGTGCACATTAGTTCAGCAAAACAAGAAGAATTGTTTAAAATAAACAAGAGACAATACTCAGTTGCTTACAACCATTAGCAACTTATACTCTAGCTAGCAGTTCTAGCCACTTTTACCTTGCAGTCTAGGAGTACAGTAAGTTTCTGTCATCCCCATGCAGAACCCAGCCATCCATACCAACCAAATGTAGTCACATTGTTGACTGTGCACACCACAGATATTGAAATAGAGAAGGAATCAAATGGAAACACAAGCACACAGTTGCCTGCATAAGTCACACAAATACACAGTAGTCTTGCAAAGCCAAAATGAATAAAAAGAAAAGGAACATGTATATTCAACTCTGGTTAGCAGTTCACCAGCAAAATACCTGCAGGAATACAACAGTAAATTATTCAAACAAAAAGGCTTTTCATTTTCATTTTGCTTGTTTGTCCTCGGGAGAATCGGCCACACCAGTGGGCTTGGAGAATCTATAAGAGGATCAACTCCACAATAGCTAGCATACATTTGTTTATTTCAAAACCAAAATGACTGATTCAATTAAAACAACAATGACTATTTAAACTAAAACAACAGTATTGTCAGGTACTTTCATTCACAGGCTGCTTCTCCTCTTACATAGCAGTTATAGCTATGTTATAAGCTAATTAGTATAATTAATATTCCCTGTTGTGAACCTCTGCATTCATTGCTTGAAACTCCTTGTGTTCTGACTGAAAGTGCTACTGAAACAATTCAAAATATAAAGTGATAAGTATTTTTTTGGAACTTCTTTTCAAAGTTCTGCATTATCCTATTTTTTTTTTGCTTGATTAATTTATATATATATATATTTGCTGGCTTCTGATCTATGTTGAAATTGTTGGTTTTTCTCCCACCCTTATTTCTGCTGTGTTAAATAGTGGTCTAACAATTTTTGTGTGTTTCCTACCCTCCCTTCCTATTGGCATCTTCTTATTATACTTGGTGGCTTTGCAATTGCCCATCCCTGCTGTATATTTGATTTGTGACACTCCTCCCAGTCTAGTGTCATTAGCTCATTCTACCTAATACAGAAAAAATGCACTTTATTCATCTGCTCTTACTGTATTTGTGTTTCTTCCTACTTTATTACATTATTTTGCTTTTGCCTCTTCTTGAAAGTACTCAGTTGTACTTATTCTACTGCATTTATTAAAAGTGTATTAGTTCTGGTTTAATCACTTAGGCTTCAGGCCAGTTATTTTACTATAAGAAGGTTTATGGTCAGCACTCTTGTGGGAGGAGAGGCTAGATTCTGCCCTTCTGAGCTGGGAATTTCTGGTTAAAGGCTTATTGTGCCTGCATATTTGAACTGTTTCTTCTGAAATTGGTGTGACTTGTTTGCTGTAGCATAGACTAGATTCAGGCCTGCGGAATCTAGCTTTGTTTGTATAACTTGAGCACTAATGCAGGCCATCTTTTTTGGAGAAGGTTCCCCTGCACCCTAGTGGCAGGAGTGTGCAGTTAGAACTTGTCTGATTAAAGACTGCTGGAACAGGGCTCAGTTGTGAGCTTTTTACTGATTAATTGGGTAATTTGTTTAAATCAGTGTGCTTGTTTTCTATTGTTATATCAAAAAAATTGCACTTTATTCATCTGCATTTACTGTATTTGTGTTTCTTCCTAATTTATTACTTTATTTTGCTTTTGCTGCCTGTTCTTAAAAGTACTTAATTGCATTTATTCTGCTGCATTTATTACTGCTTGTTAATAGCCTGATTAAATTGTAACTGTTATTCTAAGCTTTTGGTTTACACACTTGGGCCTCAGACCAATTGTTTTACATTAAGAAGGTTTGTGGTCTGCACTGTTGTGGCAGGACAGGTAGCTTACATCCTTCTAAGTTGGGAGTTGCTGATTGAAGGCTTAGTGTCTGTTATTCTAAAAGTGTATTAGTTCTGGTTTAAGCACTTGGGCTTTGGGCCAGTTATTTTACATTAAGAAGGTGTGATCTGCACTCTTGTGGGAGGAGAGGGTAGATTCTGTCCTTCTGAGCTGGGAGTTTCTGGTTAGAGACTTATTATGCCTGCATATTTGAACTGTTTATTTCTGAAATTGGTACTCCTTGTTTGCTGTAGCATAGATTAGATTCAGACCTGCTGATTCTAGCTTTGTTTGTATAACTTGAGCCCTAATCCAGGCCATCTTTTTTTGGAGAAGGTTCCCCTGCACCCTAGTGGCAGGAAAGTGCAGTTAGAACTTGTCTGATCGAAGAATGCTGGAACAGGGCTCAGTTTTTAGCTGTTATTGGTTAATTTGTTTAAATCAGTTTGCTCATTTGCTAACGTTATAAAAAAATACACTTTATGCATCACTGCCTAGTTAGAGTTAAACTATTCCCAGGGCCATAAAATTTGCTCTTCAAAATTTTCCTTAGAAATAGTCATTTTTTTTTTTTAGTTTTAGCACTAAAATCTGTTTTTTTTTAACTCAGCACTTGTTCAGAACTCATTGTAAGCACGGAATAAGCTACTAATCACTACAGCACTCAACTTTCCTCACTTATCTAGAGGAAAACAGTTTTTAGTACTTAATAAATAAGTACCTATCCAGGCATGTCTAAGAGTCAGCTCCAGGTGTTTTCTCCTGTCTACCTGATGTATCTGGGCATCTTGGAGCAAGCAGCAATTGACTCATGTAGACAGACAACCCTCCCCTCCTACCACCCAACACTACAACCTGTGAGAGATCCACTTATATAGCCAAACTGGAAACAAAGCTCTCTTCTCCCAAGATTGGACTAGACAGTCAAGAGGAGAAGGTAAACACTTGCACCACACCACACTCATCACACATTCCCTCAAAACCTACACCACCAAAGCATACACATAGAAATGCAAAACACACACCTACATTCAAGGAGGCTCTCAATAAAAATCTGCCCAAGCAACAGAGCCCTCCAAAGCAGAAACGCACACAGCCTCCACCCCCAACACAACCCAAATGACACATAGCCCACAAACTTAGTGTGCCACTCAACCACAGCCCATAAGGCATAACAACGTACCCAGCACTCTAGTCATAGGTGACTCTATAGTCAGGCACACTGATGTTTCACTCACCAGGCTAAACAAGGAGAAAGTTATTGTCAGCTGCCTGTCAGGTGCCAGGATCCACCACATAATGCATGGACTTAGGTCACGCCACAAAAAGTACAAATATGACTCTGTCATTGTCTATGTTGGTGTGACTGACCTGAGCTGTACCTCCCTGGACTACATTAAAAGAGACATAGAGGAGCTCTCTGATCTTGTAGCCAGGCAGGTATGACCCTAGCCCTGAGTAGCATCCTGCCATCACCCAGAATGGTACCACAGTACAAGGACAAAATGATTGACTTCAACAATTGGCTAAGCTTCTGGTGTCACTCCAAGGGGATCCAGTATCTGTCTGCCTGGGATGACATGATCGACAGACCATGATGCTTTGCCAGAGACAGCCTGCACCTGTTGCCCTTGGGATTCTGGATACTGGCTAAGGCTTTTGTCACCCCTATAATTCCTTTTTTAGGCAAGGTTCAAATGACAAATTCACCACCATAACAGGTACAAGGAAGCAAAATCTATGGGTAATACTACTTAATGCTAGAAGTCTAAACCTCAAAATGCACTCACTCGAGGCACTCCTTAAAATGGAAAACATTGACATCTGTGCAGTGTCAGAGACCTGGTTCAAGGCTCCAGAGAGCACCCCTGCATTACCAGGATATAATTCATACCGTACCTTTTGGCCACCTAACCTGGACTGAAATACTAAAGGCAGAGGTGTGTCCATATTTATTAAGGATATCTGCACCTCCAGGCTAGTTGCTCAGCATAATGCATCTGAGATTATTCAAGTGCAACTAACTCTGGGCAAGACCGCAATCCAAATTGTAGCTTGCTACAGATCCCCCACCATGCCCCCCACTCCTTATTTCTAGATACACTGGAAAATATTAGGGTACAACCCAATACCCTAATAATGGGTGATTTCAACTACCCCACCATTAACTGGAAAAACTACTCATGTACCAACTCTTTTGCTCAACGTTTTCTGGAATTCATAAATTCCAACACCTTGGATCAACTTATCCACACCCCCAACAGGGGCAGCAATATCCTAGACTTGGTCATTACCAACATGGGTACTGGTGTCCCACACCAAAGGTCAATTGCTCATTGGTCAGATCCGACCACAAGCTAATCACCCTAGACATCCACATCCCATCCCCACCCCCCATTAGGGAAACTACTGTAAAAAATTTATCCAAAGCCAATTTCATGCTTCTTAAGACAGAAGTGGCAAACTTCATGACACCCATGCAGATGGACAATAGAGGTACAACCACTGAATTCTACACAATTGCACTTTATATGCACTTACATGATTGCATGGATCGTGCTATCCCTAACTGAACTAAGATGCTATCTTCCAAAAAAATGAAGCTAATCTGGTGGTCCTCTGCCATAAGCAAACTCTACAACAGAAGAAAGAAACTGTTGCAAACAAGAGTAAAATCCCATGATTGGAGGAACTCCCTGGTCAGCCTCAGTAAGAAGCTGAGATCCCTCATAAAATCCTCCAAAGCTAGTTACAAAAACAAAATTGCCACTGATTCTAAAGACAACCACAAAGCATTCTATAGCTATGCCAAGAATCTCAATGGCAACACTCAGATCTGCTCTGAATTACAGCACGACACTAAATATACAGAACCAACTGATATTGCCAACATCCAGGCAGATAGGTTCACTGCTAACTTTACCCCCTCTCACCCCCTAAAGGGCCCATCTCTGTACCGGAAGAATGCAAAGTTACTGTAATCATGGCTGCACAGGTAAAAAACACATTCTCCAAAGCCAAGAACACAGCATCCATGGGATCTGATAACATCCCAGGCTGTGTTCAATCATAACTTCACCTCAGGCTTTGTGCCCACTGAATGGTGAACAGCAATGGTTATCCCACTCCACAAAGGGGGAGCCACCATGGACCCCAGGAACTACCACCCCATTAGCCTGATGTACCTGGTCTGCAAGGCCATGGAATGTATCATCATGGAACTTATAAACAAAGACATTGGTAATCTCCAAACTCTGGACCCCACCCAGTTCAGGTTTGTAAAAGGCAGATCATGTCTCCTAAACCTGACAGACTTCTTTGAAGCAGTCACCTAAGCTGTAGATGAGGGTAAGGTGGTTCACACAGCCTATCTATATCTTGCTAAGGCTTTCAACACCACCCCCACTCTGGAAATATGGATAAACTCACTAAACTAAGTATAAATCCCTATGTCACAAGATGGGTTTCCAACTGGCTTACTGACAGAACCCACGCTGTGAAAGTAGCAGACTCCAAATCCGACTTCAGACCAGTGACAAGTGGAGTACCACAGGGTTCAGTTCTGGGTCCTCTCCTGTTTGATAGCTACTTCTCTGAAGTACAGGCTAACACAGAAGGTCTTTGGCTAACAAAATTCGCAGATGACTGCAAACTAGGAGCCATAATTGAAACTCCTAACGATGTGGACATCCTACAACAGGGCCTCACTGAGACAGATGCCTTGTGTCAAAGCCATGGCCTCAAGCTCAATGCCAAAAAGTGCATTGTCATCCTCTTTGGTAAAAACTCTTTACCCATGAACTACCACATAGGCGGTAGTAAACTTAACACTGAAAGTGTGATGAGACCTTGGGACACAGGTGGACAGTAGTCTCTCCTTTGATAATCACATCACCACATTAGTCAGGAAATCTTTTTACATGGCATACCTCATCACATTAGGTTTCTCATCAAGGAAAAAAGAGGTCATTGTTCCCCTCTTCTTGTCACTCATTAGACCCATTATATAGTACAACGCCCCTTTTGGTATGTACCTCACAAGACATCTACAACAACTAGAAAGACTGCAGAAATACCTCACACAGAGGATTATCGGCCTCAAACAGATGCCCTATGCAGACCATCTCAAAAATCTCCAGCTTTACTCCATCGCATATCGCCTACTCAGAGGTGATCTCTGCCTAACATACAAAGCTATATCAAACCCAGAGATGTTGGACATGCTCCACTTAAAGAAATCTCAATCCCTCCGAGCTACACGCTCTAGGGACCTAAACCTTGTCACCACAATAAACAGAGCATGCTGGAGGGATAGATTCCTTTTCCAGAGACTTCCCATACTCTGGAACAAACTACCTATATATAGCAAACAAAGCTCTTCTTTAGCACTCTTCAAGAAAAATCTTGATGATCGGATGGGAAATAGGAAATTCACCCATGAGATCACGTCTGTGGCTCTGCTTGACAGTAGCACAGGAAAATAATTTTCTTGAGTGGCGAAAGCCAGGGTGCCTTTTTGGCTAGGCTTATATAGGCCCTAGGTCCAATAGCCTAGTACCTACCTATGAACCTATGAACCTATAAAAGCTTAGCCAGTTACATCCCCATGCTGCATCTCCCTCCACATTCAGCAAATATAGTCGCAGTGTGAACTATCAGAACTGCAGATGTCAAATTATAGTAAAACATGCTTCACACAAACACAGTAGCCACCAGTTTACCTGCTTACTTCAGGTAAATGCCCAGTAGCCCTGCAAAGCCAGAATAACTGCTTAAATTGAGAAGAATTTTGAGCAAATGACAAAAGAGTAAATTACTTCCATCCAAAGGTATCGCCCACCCCTACACAGCAGTTATAGCCACATTGTACACCAGACACATGGAGTTCTGATTAAACTTGTAATTACCACTGTTTTCCCTGCACATACTTCATGTGCACGTCTGTTCTCCAGCAATGTGATAACCTTCAGTAGCAGTTCTACTTCACAAATGCAATGAACACTGGTGGTATAAAACACAGATTGTTTTAGCTGGCCAGATAGGAAGTGAAGGCAGTCCTATCCAGTTGCATCTATAGCTGCACAGACATCTTGTGATCTGATTGACCAGTTGACTGGTGACATCAGGCAACTGTGCAACCCTGGCTGGAATGTCTTGGAATACCAGACTGCACATTGGAGGAAATCAGAATAAAGGGGCCCTGTGTAAAAACTTAAAAAAAACATGTAATTCATTTTTTTCATACTGTTATTTCTTTGCAAGATGCAATACCTAAAGGGAGTATAGGAATAAATTGCTGCTAAATGCTGAGGGTGCTCATATGACTGCTGAGGGGCTCAATCAGGTACTTGTGCTCAAAAATATATAAAATCCCATCGGTCTTACAACAAGATGTGATTCTTTTATATCATGCAGTTAAAGATGCGCTATTGTGGTATTTGGCAGTCATGATGGCACACCTCTAACTGGTAAGTTGAAGGAAATATTTACACATTTTTTGGGCTATAAGCAAGGAAGGGAGGCACTTTAAAAAGAACTTATACTGCAGGTATGATGTTCAGCATTAGTTACATGGTACAGAAGGCACAGACAGAGATGGACCATGGCCATATGGAGCCCTATGCAGAGTAATTATCCAACCCCCCCCCCCCATGCCCACCTCTCATCAGCCATCCCAATATCCCATTACTTGGCTGTCTCTTTCCAACAACCATAAAACACACTTCATTGGCAAAAATAGCCTACTGCATGTCCACGGCTTGACAACAACTTTTAAAAGAAATATATTAAGCGTTTCATAAAATATGTAGATTAGTAAACTGTCCCTCAGTATTCCAAATGATAAGCACTTTTGAATCTTCTTCAGATCATTCAAACCTGTGTGTGTATGATTCTTATCTTTATATTTTCAATTATCACAGAGATTTGCATTTAATTTAAAACTTTTATTAAAAATATTACAGAAAAAAAACATTGACAGTCATTTGCTAAACAAAACAAACAGGTTCACATTGAAAACAGGCATAATTTTAAAACTTCCCTTGAAACACATGTTTATTGAATATGCATCTGGCAGCTCATTAAACTGCAAGAAACATGCTGGGATATGTGATTAAATAGCATATTGTGAGGCACTATAAATGAAAGGTACAAAAATTCAAAAGGCAAATGCGTAGCACATTTGCCAATAGTTTGGGATGGCCAACTTAACACAACTGTGTCTTTTCCAGGCAGCCTAAGAGCACTGTCTGCTGAAGTGACTAGATCAATCTCATACAGATACAAAGACCCAACAACAAGGAACATATTTTACACATTTCTTTTGTATTTGTATTAGCAAGCATTTTTTGAAGTATACAAAGTCTGAAACTCACATTCCAGTTATTAGTGACTGCAATCCACAATAATTTGCCAGAAAGACACCAATTTTACAAAAAAATAGGACAAAAATAATTCTCAACCTCCTTGCTCAAGAAGTCTGGACAAAGCCAAAAATGATGGGATGGGAGGGGAGAATGTCCCAGCAAGGGGCAAATGTTAAATACTATTTTCTTTTATCTGTTAACCAGGTAAACCCACTGGTGAAAGTGTCACTGTCACTTTTCAAGGATGACCTAGGAGCATTGTCTGTATGACTGTGTCATGCAGTAGGCAAATGGAGGTGGAAGGATTCAAATCCTACATGTTTGATTACAGAGAGTAGTTTTTAACAACTCAGAGACTTAAGTGACATGCAACTATAATTCACTTAAAAAGTGTTGCATGGTCATGCAATTACTAAAAAATAAGGATGATGAAACTCTAATGATAACATCATTAAATGAATTGTAATCCTCAAGGATTTGCAAAAAAAAGAAGTTAATGAAGGTCTGGCAGTTAGTATGGAGGATTAAGACTTCAAGATCTTAAAAAGCTGCCTTTTGTAGTCAGTTAACTGTACAGGGCTTAATTTGTTCTACCTCCATTTGCCTACTGTGTGATTCTGAGTAAGTTATTTAAACAACTGTGCTTCCAGGTTGTGTTACCTAGCAAAATAATAATTTTAAATGATAACATACTTTAATGACTGACATTATTTGTCTACTGCCATCTGAACATGGCATTTAAACAGACAGAGCTCCTGGGTTTCTTACCTAGCAAACAAATGATCAAGTTCCAAATGATAACATAATTCAACAATTGGCATTATTGATGACTGTAATTCTCAATGACTTACCAGACAGGACTGAGTTCACACACACACACACACACACACACACACACACACACACACACACACACACACACACACATTATTTCCCCCCTTTCTAACAGGAGCATATTCAAAGAATGCACTTTGCTTCCATTCTCCAAAAATGTGCTCCAAAAGTCAGTCTCTCATTGGCTTGATTCAAGCCACTTAGCAATAGAACTGAGCATGGTCTGGGCAGGAATGGACATGCATTGAGATACTGATATCAGTGTTAAACAAAAGAGAAAGAGAGAGAGAGAGTGAGAGAGAGAGACATTTTTTTTAATTCTAACTATTCCATAGTACTGGGTACTCACTGGGGCACCTGCCCCTATGCCCTGAGTAGTACCACCCTGGGAACAATCCTGTACTAGGAACAAGCTGGGAAGTGATAAATTATAATGAAACATGGTATAACTGAAGTGCAGAAGTATACCTAATGGTGGGCCCTTGCTATTTCTAATGAGAAGCAGTTGTTGAGCCCTAACCCCGATTAACTTATTTGTTTTTGATGCAGCCATCTAGAAAAGAACTGCTTTAGTAATGTTTTATAATTTTGCTAATTATTTCATTTTATGTTATTGCTGTTTCTTTTGAACTTGACAGTGTGTTGTTGGCAAAAAACATCCACGCTCTTTCTTTGTTCACAGGTTCATAGGTTTTTATAAACTTACAGGTATAAAAAACTATTGAGGAGCTCAGACACCACCCAATATTGTTTGAGACTAATAGTGTCCATCATTGAGTAGACTTTTTCCACATATCCATGGTGGAAATTTGTGATCACCCTTCCAGTCATCCAGAATGGTTTTAAAGGCGGCTAGGGATCATACCTCTCAACCTCTTGGAGCATGAAATTTGGACAAAGCCAGAAGTAAAAGTGGGACAAAGGCCCAAAAATAGGGACACTTTTTAAATATTTCTCATACAAACTTAGAAAGTTGATAGTATAACAGGTTTTGCATTAGCATGAAGTTTCTGAAGGACATGAAGTCTGAAACTCAAATGTCTGTCATTATTTTCTAAGTTAATCTTTCATGATTTGCCACTACTTTGCCAGAAAACCACAATTTTATGAAAAACAGACCAAAAATATAAGGTAAAATCTGGACACTGGAAATCTGTACAGTTGAGAGGTATGCTAGAAATCCTACAATTCACCCTCTGTACCCAAGTGTGTACCTGAGTTACAGCTCTAGGTATAAAGATTAATAACTGTATATAGCCCAAATAACTGCAGAATATACCATAACACAGTGGCGCAATTTTTTTTTCTGAAATTTTCAAGTGAAATTCTGAATGGATATAACATGGAACAACCACTTAATATATTTAATGGATACTTAGATAATAAAGCAAGATAAAAAGTAATGTTTAAGTGCTTGAGGCTACTTTTTAAATGAATTTCTAGCATGCTCGTCATTGATGGATGCCACCAGGAATTCTGCATAATCTAAAGATAATTTAAAAGTGGGCTTTTAGCCCTTTTCCTTATTTTAACCTTCAATATCTGTTGTGAGCTTCTTACCATAGGAAAAGCAGGGATATGAATACAACAAAGTGAATCAGTGCTCTGCTATGTGCTGTGCAAGTACAAATGAAGAAAGGAGAACAAGTAGAAAAACTCAGTAGAGTGAATAGAACAAGCAGCAGTCAATGAAAGTAGAAAAGCAGAAAGAAATGGACCATGGGGTGTGCTGAGCAGAACAGTAGTACAGAGCTGTTGCCTTAAGGAAGTCCAGTGAGGCCTGTAACCCCATTAGTGTGGTCAGGCATGCAGAGGAGCTTGAAAATGTCATGCCAGTGTGAGAGAACTGAGAAGCACTGGAATTAAAGACACTAAAAGATGTTTTGTGACATATACTGAGGGCTAGAACAATTAAGTACTGGCAGGAAATGAACTTCAGAAGGGCAAGACAGAAGTGAAATGGAGAGACATTCTCAGACAATAACACTGCTTGATTGAACAGCTCTGAAAGGTAGAACTAGCATGAAATACAGAGTTTGTTTGCCTCTTTCATTTCATCTTGAAGGAGTAGTACTACTTATGGGTGGTGCTCATGTGATGCATACTGACCAAGTCGCTATTGGCTGAAACATACTACTTATGGGTTGTGCTCATGTGATGCACAGTGAGCAAGTCGCTATTGGCTGAAACATACTACTTATGGGTGGTGCTCATGTGATGCACACTGAGCAAGTCGCTATTGGCTGAAACATACTATTTATGAGTGGTGCTCATGTGATGCACACTGAGCAAGTCTCTATTGGCTGAAACATGCATTACAACTGGATAAAATAGAACTGACAAAAGATCTTTGAAGATAAAGATCTGGAAAATACCCAGTTTAACAGTATAAATTAAATATTATGCCATCTGGTAGATAAAGAATCTTTAAATAAAAAAAAAAATATTTCAGAATTCTTTAAGTGTAGTGATGATGAATGCAGTGCAATGGGTCTATAAATGGATAGTCTGCTCCTGTCTTTTAGCAAAGGAAAACACAATATTGTTGAAGTGACAAAAGGGTAAAAGACCTGGGGTAATACCTGTCTATACTGAGCAACTGCCTAAAACCAGTCAATCAGTCACTACAAAACCCTTGTGTTTAATTTGAGTGTCTTGCCTTGGACTTGGACATGTATTCAGAATTGTAACTAGACCATCTGGCATTCTGTTCAGTTACCTGAAATGGCACAAAAAAAAAAAGGATCTGTTTGAAACTCTGTCATGTAACAAATGTAACAAGATGCCTTTCTACAGTTATATTGTTATACATTCCAATACACAAATCACTTCATTGATTCTGACATGACTGCAAATGAAAAATAAATTTAAAAATAGGATATGTTTGAAACTGTAGCAAGCCCTTTGCCAAAAGTATAAAAATGGGCTTGCTGCAGTTAGATTCTGATGCACATCAGCACTTATGACATGAATAGACTACCTCTCAACTGTCCTGATTTTTGCCTGATATTTTTCATCTCTTTTTCATAAAATATTTGGTTTTCTGGCAAATCACTAAGGATTAAACTCAGAAACTAATGACCGACATTTAAGTCCCAGACGTCATACCAGATAATTCATGCTAATCAAAACATGTTATTCTATCAACTTTCTATAATTCTAAGAGCAATATGTAAACATTGTCCCTATTTTGGTTTATTTTGCCCTCACCACTATTTACAGCTTTGTCCATATTTCTTGACCTAAGAGACTGATAGGCGTGTATGACCTCAAATGGGAAAAGAAGAAGGAAAATAACTGAATAAATAAAAGAAATGCTATGTTAATAAATGTATCAAGCTTTTCACCAGAAATGGAAATGGCCTTGCTACAGTTATATTCTGATATATTGGACACAGTAAGTGCTTCAGTGCTTCTTACATGACCCCAAATGTGGGGGGGGGGGGGGGCTGATTAGTTTGTAACTGCAGCTAACTTTTTGCCAAAAATGTAATATGGATTTGCTATAGTTAAATCCCAATACTGTACGCACTTCAGCGCTGCTGATATGACCAGACCACCTCTAAACTATTCAGATTTTTGCCATATATGTTTTCCTCTTCCTCATAAAATTATTAGTTTTCTGGCAAATCAATGACAACTGAAGGGACTAAATAATGACAGGCGTTCAAGTTTCAGACTGCATACCCTTTAGAAAAATGCATGCTAATGTATAACTTATTTTATCAAATTTCTAAGTTTATGAGAGCAATACTTAATAATAGTTCCTATTTTGGGGACTTTGTCCTCCATTATTTACAGCTTTGTCCATATTTTTTGAACTAAAAGGTTAAGGGGCATGCATGACTGCAAATGGACCAAAAAAATAAAGTTACAATCTGTTTGCAACTATAGTAAACCCTTTGCCAGAAATGTAAAATGGACTTGCAACAATTAAATTCCAGTACTATAACTGTTTCTGCATTTCTGACATGACCAGACTACCTCTCAACTATCCAGATTTTTGCCTTATATTTTGGCCTTTTCCCTATAAAAAATTTTCGTTTTATGAAAAATCAATGAAAATTGTATAGTGGCCATTTGAGTTTCAGACTTCATACCCTTCAGAAAAATGCATGGTAAAGCATAATTTGTTATTGTATCAAATTTCTAAGTTTATGAGAGCAATAGTTAATAACTGACCCTAATTTTACATCTTTGCCCACCCATTATTTATGGCTTTGTCCATATATCTTTTGCTAAGAAGTTCCGAGGCATGCTTGACCACAAATGGGCAAAAAATAAATAAATAAAATAAATAAATAAGCAAATCAATCAATCAATAAAAATAAACTGTGTTTGTAGCTGTCGCATGCTCTTCACCAGAAATGTAAAGTGGCCTTGCTACGGTTACTTCCTGATGCGTTGCTCCCTGAATGCGGTTAGAGCTTTAGTGCTTCTTCCATGACCACAAATGGTAAAAAGAAAAAGGGAAATGATCTGCTTGTAACGGTAGCAAGCCCTTTGACAGAAATGTAAAATGGGCTTGCTATAGTTACATTCCAGTGCTTCAGTACTTCTGACATGAATCCAAAGGCAAATTTAAAAAATGCATCTGTTCCAAATGTTTGCAAGCCGATTGCTAGAAAAGTAGCAATTGGCTTAATGCAGATACACTCATACAGTAAGCCTTCTCAAACTGTAATGTTTGGCTTTATTGACTGACTATAATTAAAAAAAAAACATTTTACACCTCTGGCAGACCTGCACTATTGGGAGAAACCAGATAAAAAGCATAAGTATAAGACTCTAATCTTGTCTGACATTACTGGCTGCTATAATTACAGGAAAAGACTGGAAAGATAAATTGAAAAAAAAAAGGCACACAACAATTGACTATTATGCAGAAAAAATATCTTTCCCTAAATAAAATGAACTAAGGAACTCTAAAGGCTAGCATTATTGAATATAGTGCTTATTATTCATTCAAAGAATGTTACTTATGAGGCTTGAGGTAAGATTAAAGAAGAAAGCACATACTAATTGCTGGTATAACAGCACACAACTGAATGCGGACGCAATGGAGAAATCTTTGCTGTAGATTTCAAGAAATGGATTTAGAAGTAGTTGAATTTTCTATCTGGGATAAATTTAGGACTGGGACAGGATCATGTGCTATTTTTGAAGAAGGTTGATACCAGGGGTGGGAATAGCAACGACATAATGAAGTGAACGGGGATTACCAAAGGGGGTGGTAAGTTTGAACTGCAAGACACACCATCAAGAATTATTGGAAAAGCTGACAATGCACCTTTAAGCCAATATATGTCATCACATTTAGACATGAGTACTTACAGCTAGGTGAGCTGCTTTCCTTATCGGAGGTAATTTTGTGTATTCACTGAACTACGACTGACTTACCTTAATCCATGGTAGAAATTCTGTCATCATCAGTATCCCAGCGTGCAGAGATTAATGCATTAAAGTTACTCTGGCCTACATCACCTCTGAAGAGTCCCAGGCTTTTTACAGTGACAATGTTTATTGATTCATCACAATATAATGTATAAGAGTCTTCTGCTTAGTGATTTGAATACTGTCTGGGATTCATCAACAGCTCCCTTCTTGTATAAGCTGGTTCACCATCAAATACTTGCCCTGGGGTTCAGAAATGGTAACACCAGTGGTAGCCTCCTCTGATTCAGAGACGACTTTACTGCAGTGCTTCTATGTGGTTTATACAAGCACCATGATGGTCCCTTACCTTATCATAAATCTTAATAAAACATTCTAGGTGAGTGGCATAAGGTAATGAATCATGTGCCCCCCACCAGTAATGTCTATGGTAAGTGATTTACATAGCTAAGCAATTCATAACACTGCTTGGTTACATAAATTAGCACCACCATCTGCTTTAACTACTATAGCTAAAAGTTTGCATTCACCCATAACTTTCAATGGAAGAGATTGTGTGTGTGTGTGTGTGTGTGTGTGTGTGTGTGTGTGTGTGTGTGTGTGTGTGTGTGTGTGTGCATGTGTGTGTGCGTGTGTGTGTGCGTGTGTGTGTGTGTGTGTGTGTGTGTAAGCATATGTGCACATGTATGTGTACAGCAGAGTTATACGTGATACCAGGTGTGTCTGTGTGTGTGTGTGTGTGTGTGTGTGTGTGTGTGTGTGTGTGTGTGTGTGTGTGTGAGAGAGACTGTGATTTTGTGTGCGCGTGTGTGCGTGTGTGTGAGTGTGCGTGTGTGCGTGTGTGTGTGTGTGTGTGTGTGTGTGTGTGTGTGTGTGTGTGTGTGTGTGTGTGTGTGTGTGTGTAGGAGTAAGTGAGTGTGTATGCACAGGTGTATATGGGTGAAAGGGTGAGTGTGTGGATTAGTGTAAACAGGTGAGGGGACCTGTGCTTGATGTATGATGTGCAGGTGTGAGTATGTATGTGTAAGTGTCTGTGTATGTGCTGTGTGTGTGTGTGTGTGTGTGTGTGTGTGTGTGTGTGTGTGTGTGTGTGTGTGTGTGTGTGTGGTAATGTCTGTCAGTATGTGTAGGTGGGGGGGTCTTAGACCTCTTGACTCCCTCTAGACTAATGAGTACTGGCTGTAATGCTGGTTTGAGGAACATTAAACACCAGGGATACTGTTTACACAGTACTCTAATGCATGCAAATGTTAAAACAGCAACAAGGCTGGCATCATGATGCATTGTCTGTGAAATAAGAAACCCTAAAATCAAATCTCTGGCTGACTGCAATCACTCATTACTTATGATGATCTGGAAAAACCAAAGAAGCAACATCAGGGATGTTCTGTAAACTCAGAGACAGCTGAGAGATATGGGAGTGTGTGTGTGTGTGTGTGTGTGTGTGTGTGTGTGTGTGTGTGTGTGTGTGTGTGTGTGTGTGTGTGTGTGTGTGTGTGTGTGTGTGCGCGCCTGTGTGTGTGTGTTTTGAGAAGTTAATGGAGAATGCCTTTGCCAGTTCTATGTATGGGCCACCAGCAGTAACTACCATAGTAAAGTGCTTGTTAGAATGTGTGGTAATTACTATCAGTTCAGAGACATATTAGCCAATCATGAGGCATTTCCTCATTGTGGCTAATATGCTATTAAGTCTGTGATTTGTGCAATCTATTAAAAACTCTTGTACCACAAGCTTACTGCCCATTGCTGGGCTCTTTATGAATCCTGACCTTGCTTATATCACTCCTAATTAGAATTAGTAAAGAAATAGATAAAGCCAACATCCAAGATTGGAAATTCTCTTGCTTACCAGAAGATAGCAAATCAGAAAGTATATCCACCTCAGCCACAGGAGTATCAAGGGCTCACAGTAGTAATAAAACAAAATAAAAATGCAAAAACCCACTGGGTCACCACGGCAATAGAATAAAATAAAACTTTTGTTAGTAACACAACAGAAAAGTGCTTTTAAGCCACTGCGCTTCTTCAGATCCTCATGCAAAACAAAATGTCAGAAGTAGAAAAATGCAAAAACGTCCTCAATAACAGCCCTACTTCTATTCCAATAAGGATTTCTGTAGTATTATAAATCAACTGTTAAATTCTGGTCAAAATGTGCCACTCTCGCCCTTTCTGGCTCATTTTGTGTGCTGTTTGCTAATAAACTCTGCATCTATATGCTTTAATTGTACCCACATAGCATTTCCTGGACTACAGATTCAAAATGAAATCATACTGTTCTGTGCTGAACTTTCATCTTAAGGTAAAGCATGTATCCTGAAACTTTTGCTTAAGATTAAAGTTTTCCCTGTGGCTACATCTGATGGCCTTCTCTCTAATTTCATTAGCCTAGTTTCTTGGACCTTGCTCCAGACCAGTACTCTCTTTATCAATTACAGTATGAGAGATGAGGTTGTGACAATGCCTGGAAGTAACTATTAGCATTCCCCTTTATGAGTGGGATACATCTAGTGAACTAGGTAACAACAGATCTGTAGCTCTGCTTAGGATCCTTCAAAATTATTAGAATTAGAGATATATAAACAACCACTGAACAATTTGCTCTACAGTCATCTATGAAATGACTCCCAATGGAGTTTTTATAAAAGCTGTGGTGTGGATGCTGCCCTCTCTTTAAAAACCATACAGAAGGGCCTGAATAATGAAGATTAAATATGGTCATCATTACATTTTACTCTTAACAAATGGTTTCAACATTACTGATCATAGTTTTCTACTCTGACATCTTGGTGATTTATACTCTGAACAGTCTTGCATTTTAGGGTTCAGGAGTTATCTCACAGGTCATGTAAACTGAATTGACTGGGACAACTACCTGTATGAGTTGTACCTAACAGATTAGGGATAATAAAAGTATTATTCCTTGCTTCTCTTCTGTTTACCATCATCATCCTCATGAACATGTGCTGTTTATATAGTAATCTTTTCATTATACAGTATGCATAATCCACTTGTCTAAGTATTAGTGACTATCTCAGAGAGTCAAGTGGACTTCATATTAAGATTTCATAGGCTTGATTGGCCTTGTGAACTCTGGAGAATCATTTAACATTTCTGAAACTAAAATCATGTTGGTCTGTAACAAAATATTTATGAAACTGCAGAAACATACCCTTTCTGTACTCTGTTTGAAGGATGACCTCACTAAATTAGCAGGATTTGTGAAATGTTTGCAAGTTTTCCTGGAAATTTTACTCTATTTTGTTTATTTATTTATTTATTTATTTCAGTTTGGTAACCGGAGAAGTCCACTGGGCCAAGAAGTGCCCATTTTCAGTGGAAGCCCAGGGAGGAAAAGCTCCATTAACAATCATATAAACATTAAGTAATACAAGCATTTCCAGAGTGCTGACAATATAGCATATTACACTGGAGAACTAAACCCATGCAAATACATTAAAGGCAATTATGTACACTGCTGACAATACAGCATATTATATCGGAGTACTAAACCCATGCAAATAGATCATTGACAATTATATACACAATTAAGGAATACAGTCATTTTCAATACAGTATATTATATTGTAGTAATAAATCCATATAAAGAAAGCAACAATGGCAATCAGAGATACATAAAGCAGAGCAATTTTTCAGAAGGTTGAAAAATATTGCATAAAACTCTGAGGATATAGTAAAGTAAGACAAGAAATGTTGCAGGTTAGTTGCAAGTAGATATATTAGACTAAGTTATAGGACCTATATAGGATTGTGTGGGGTAGACTGTACAGTAAGGGTGAAATGTAGGGTTGTAGCAGGGGAAGTAGGCCTGAGATTTAGTTGTTTCAGAAGATAGAGAGGGGAAGAGATTGGAGGGGGGGTTATGTTGGATGGTGGCATGGGCATGCCCATTTAGAGGATAGATGTGAGAGCAAGAGTGATTTGAAATTTGTGAGGTTAGGTGTATTGCGAAGGGAGGGAGGGAGAGAGTTCCATTGTTTGGCTATGAAGCAGGATAGTAGGAGGTTGCCAGGGGGAACGTGATGGTTTGTAGACATGCAGGAGGGTTTGTTTCTCAGATCTGAGGGAGTGGGTAGGAATGTAGGGGTTAGGGTTGTTGTGAGAGAAGGGCAGCTTGAGGATTTGTAGATGAGCTTGTAAGCAGTAGTTAGTTTAAGGAATATCAGGTAGTTGGGTAGTTCGAGCCACTGTAGATCATGGAGATAGTGGCAATGGTGGGATGAGCATTTAAAGTTGGTAGCAAATTTGCTTATTTTATTATAGCAGGATTCGAGTTTGGTTTGCAGGCCAAGTTGGAGATTGATTGGTAGAGGAGTACCATAAAGTAGGGAGGGGAGAAGGTAGGAGGAAGCTAGTTCTTTTCTGGTGGAGGGGGTGAGATATTGATTGTGATTGTACAGGATACCTAGCTTTTGGTGTGTCTTTTTGATGGTGGTATGGATATTGGTGTCAAACTTTAGTTGTTCATCAATGATGACACAGAGCAGTTTAGAATATGAAACAATTGTGATGGGGGTGCTATTCTGGGTGAGTATTTAGAGTTTTTGTCAATGTGAGAGTTTCTAGTGGGAGAAAATATCATTAGTTTTGTTTTATTAGCGTTCAGGTCCAGGTGATTGTTTTGCATCCAGGTATCGGTTTTGGAGATGGCTGATTGAGTTTTCCGGAGTAATTCAGAGGGAGAGTCTACTGAGCAGATGATTGTTGAATCATCTGCGTACTGGATGATCGAGGAGTTAGGGATGGTATTGTGGTAATTGTTGATGAAAATGTTAATGAGTAGAGGACCTAGGACAGAGCCAGTGGGGGGTGTGTAGGAGGGAGAGGTTGAGGATTTCCATTGTACAGCTTGTTGTCATTTGGAAAGGTAGCTAGAGAACTAGGCTATAGTTGAAGCAGAGAGGCTGAGAGAGGAAAGTTGGGATATGAGTAGGGGGGTGAGAGACAATGTCAAAAGCTTTAGATAGATCTAGGAATAATGCAGATATGAGTTTGCCAGAGTCGTGAGCTAGGTTACTGGACTCAAGAAAGAAGAGGAGGGCAGTCATGGTGCTGTGGCCATGTCAGAAACTGTGTTGGGTGGGGGTGAGAAGGTTGTTTTGTGTTAGATGTGATATGAGTTGAGAATTAATGCATTTTTCCAGGATTTTAGACAGTGGGGAAAGGATGGCGATTGGTCTGAAATTGGTGGAGTCAGTGTTTTTCCCTCCCTTATGAAGTGTGATGATGTATGCTTGTCTCCAGATAGAAGGGACATATACTTCCTTGATGGATCTGTTTATTAAGATGCAAATTGGAAAGGCAATACTGTCAGCAGATTATTTGAGGAAAGCTGATGGTAGATTATCGGGTGCATTGTGACAAGGTTTAAGTTGGAGAAGTAGTTTTTTTTACTGTACTTGTGAGGGTGGTTTCTAGTTTGAAGAGGGAGGGATGGAGGTATTTGGTTGGAGGGATGGGGGCAGGTGGGGTTGGGAGGGGGGGGTAAGAGAAAGAGGAGGACAATTTAGCGATACATTCAATAAAAAAGGAGTTGAATTGGGTGGCAGTTTCCAGATCGGTGAGGTTGTGGTTAGGACAGGGGTTATCTTTATTACCAGGGTGGGGAAGAGAAGAGATTGTATGCCACAATTTTTTCGGATTGGTTGAGTGTTTAGATTCTAGTTTGGAGTAGTATGCTTTGTGGTCTTTTATTATTTGTTTTTTTTTTTGCAGCATTACGGAGTTGTTTGAAATCTAGTAAGGTGTTATGTTGTTTATATTTTAGATATTGCTTCCATAGTTTGTCTCTATAGGTACTGGGCTTCCTGCTGGAATTTTTAAGCCCCAAATTGTGAAGGCTCAAAATGTGCAAGCCACTCTGTATAAACACATTTAATGCACAACAGCAAGTTTCACACTTCATTGTTTTTCACTTGACTCATGCTTAAATTTTGAGTTTCAGGGCTCACAGTACAGAGTCTCAATTTTGACTCAGATATCCCTCTGCACTGCATTTGCCCCTATTTAACTCTATAATCTTACTGTAAGCTGGGCAACTCTCTTCCTGCCCAAACTACTCAACAAACCTATACTGTACAATAATATGTTTCTGTGTCTGGCTGATAAATTAGATTTTGTTTATCCTGGGGCAGCAAAGTTTAGAGCAGGTGCATGATCAACGATTCTCTGTCATACTACTTTAAAATCTCTACCCCGATCAGAGCTAACAAACCGCTTCACTTAAACTTTGCCTTTAAACTTTTGCACAGCAATAGCTTACCTTCAAATTGCAACTTTTTTCAGATGGCATGTACCCAGCCATGACTTTTGATTCTCTTGCACCTGTTTTTAGTAATGGATTGGAGTTACTACTCTTTTGGAAGTAGACTGATTAGTATATGCATTTCTAATATTTAGAATGCCAGACTTATAATGACTCTATATGATTTCAAAGTTTGAGTGAAAGCCTGAACTATGATCCCTCTCCTTTTTCAAGATTCATACATATCCTGGCTTCTTGCACCTATATCAGAGTTCATAGGTTCATAAGTGTATACTAGGCTTATGACCACTGGGGTCTATAAGCCTAGCCAAACATCCCAATTTTTATCTTGCAAGTTTATTTACCTTATAGATTTTTTAGGGGTATATGTAAGTTAGGCCAAGACTTACAGGTTACCTCTGTCCATTAGAGACATAAGTGCTAGTCCCAGGGTGTATTTCTCACTTCTCATTTATCCAGGTCTTGCTTGAATAGAGTTAGAGAAGAGCTCTGCCTCAAATAGATAGGAAATCTGTTCCAGAAAATGGAATTTTCTGAGACGCATACCTGTTCTTCCAACATTTCCTGTTTATGTCACAAGCAAAGTTAAAATCCTTGGCTTGAGTAATTCTGATGCTATGCAAAAGGTCCATTAGAGTGGGTTCCAAGGATGCCAGGCATAGATCACCTCTCAACAATCTGTAGGAAGCAGAGTATAGGGATAGGGCTTTGTGGTGATCTGCATAGGACATATTGTTTACATCCTGTATTCTTTTTGTGAGGAACCTCTGTGGGGTTTTCAGTTGTTGCATGTGCACATACTGGAGGGGGCATTGTACTCAATGATGGTCCTGATAAGGGCTGAATACAGTGGCACAGTGACTTCCTTGGACCTAGATGCCATGCCCTTGCTTTTAGTTGAGCAACACAGAATGATTTCCTTACTACCTTAGGTATATGCTGGTCATAAATCAGGCTACTGTCTACATGCGTACCAAATCCCTGACTACTGGTTCTACTCTTGGGGGTGTGTTATCAATGATGTAATTTCTTAGGGTGGCTGACTTCCCAAAGGGTACTATAATAAATTTCTTGGCATTGAGTTTTAAGCCATGGCTTTGGCACCAGTTATTTTTCTGTGTAAGTCCATTCCTGTAGGATGTTAATGTCTTGGAGGGATTTTATGACTGCTCCTAGTTTGCAATCATCTGCAAACTTGCTCAGCAAGAAGTTCTTTACATTTGGCTTGAATTCTGAAAAGTAGATGTCAAAAGAGGAGGGAACTTAGCACAGAGCTCTTAGGGACTCCACGAGTGACTGGCTTATTTGTAGACATGGTCTCCCCTATTCTAACGTCTTGGGTCCTATCTGAGAGCCATCTGGCTATCCAGCATGTAACATGTGGTTTTATGCCTATATCTGTGAGTTTGTTTACAATGCCCAAGTGGTGTGTCGTATCAAATTGCATAGCCACATCAAGGTAGGTCAATGCACCATTTTGCCCTCATCCATTGCCTTCGTGACCTTCTCAGAGAAGTCTACCAGACTGAGCAAGCATGATCTGCTCTTTATGAAACTAAACTGGCTTAGATCAAGTGTTTGACATTTTCTATGTCCTTTTTAATAACTTCCAATAATTTTCCATAGCTTTGCATATGAGACTAGTTAGATTTATGGGTCTGTAGTAGATCCATTTATAGCCTGCCCTTGTGCAGAGAGATGACCATTGCAGTTCAGCATTCATGTGGCATAAAGCTTGTCTGGAGGCTATGGTTAAACAGTGACTCCAGTGGTCCCAATAAATCATGTTTCAGGCTATTTAGGAGGCATCCTGGGATGTTCTGGTGCCTATTGGTGCAGTATTTTTGGCCTTAGAGAGACAGAATTTAGGACACAGTCCTTAGTAATAGATGGGGGGGTTGTTTGATGGTATTTCTTGGGGGATGGATGGGGGAGAGGGGATAAAATTGGACCTGAATTTGGTGGCCATTAGATTTGCTGTATATTCTGGCACTGTCTAGGTGACTCCATTTACAATCAGTTCTGCATACTGCTGTGTGCTGCCTTTGACATTTCAGACATAGCTAAAGAAAGCATTGTGGTTGTCCTTTGGCTGGGAGGCTATCTTTACCTCAAATATAGCTTTAGTAGACTTAATTTCACGTTGTTGTTTAGATTGATGAGAGTGTTTTTATCATGCTGGCCGTACAACTTCTTAATCTTGGCTAATGACTTTTTTTCTTTTGTTGTACAATTTTTCTGTCTGATTTCCACCAGGGAAGTTTGTTTTTTTGTGTTAGTTCTGGACCTACTTCTAGTAGGCACAGATGTCTCTATGCATTTATTGACATGATTGTACAAGGTTTCTGTGAACAATTTTGCATAGGTAACTGTGTTCTCAGGATTTGGGGGGCTTGAAATTTTGACAGATTATCGCTCAATAATAGGAAGCTTGCCTTAAATTAGTCCCTAAATATTACACAGTTAGCTGGGGATCACAGAACTGATTTTTTATTTTGAAGGAGACCACTTTGTTGTATAACCTTATGAGAGAGGATACTATACGGGGGGGTGGGGGTGGATAAGTGTTCTCCCATGTTTGTGAGCACCAGTTTGAGTATGTTTGCACCCCTATTGGATGTGTATACTATCTGGTCCAATGTGTTTGCATTAACAAGGTGCAGGAATCACTGAGCTTGTAAGTCTGGCATCATGTATGTATCCCAGTTTATAGTGAGGTATTTGAAGTCACCCCTGACTATGGCATATTTTGAATGGCGAGGGTCTCCACTAAGTATAGAGTTATGGGTTACTTGAGTCATAGAGGGTGACCTACAGCTTGCAAGGATGTGATATGGAATTTTGCCTATAGAAATCTGGACATGGGGAGGCTCAAGTGTGTTATCCTGTCTTGAAATGAGTTTGTTGTTGATATAGACTGAGGCACCTCCATCTTTGTTCCCTGCCCATGCAGTAGCTAGTCTGAATGTGTGGAATGCATTGTAACCCTGCACTGCCAGCATGCTCTGTGGCTTTAAACCATATCTCAGTAACTGCACAGATGTCCACATTCTCCAAGGAAAGAAGAGCTTGGAGGGAGTGATGGTTCTTATTTAGGCTCCTGGCTTTGAGGCAGTAACAGCTTTAGTTTTCCTTGAATTTGTTCTGCTATGTTGGGAGGTTTGCCAGTTTGGCATTGTCTAAAAAAAGGCATGAGGAGGGAATGACAATATTAGAAAGCCTAGAGGGAACAGGTGCAGACTATCCTTGCAAAGCAATGTGGTCTGTGGATCATATCTTCCCATGCTGGCAAATATTGTACCCTCTTGGAATGACAACAGAAACTATGCCAATTAATGCCTCAATCATCTTTTGTTCATACTGTGGCATCATCCTTGGTGAAGGTAGAATGCTGCTCAGCGCTACTCACAGACCACCCTGGAACACATGGTCTGAGAGCTCCGTAATATCTATCTTCATATACTCCAGGAGGTACACCTCAGGTTATTTACACCCACATGGACTATGAATGAGTCATACTGGTACTTTTGATCTAATGACTTGAGTGCTTGGGTCATTTGGTACATCCAGACCACAAATTTCTCCTCATTCAGCCTGGTGAGCAGGACATCTGTACGCCTCACAATGGAGTCTTCTATGATTAAAATATTGGGTATTGTTTTGGTTTGCCTTATGGACTTTGTAGTTGAGGCTACTAAGTGTGTGGCTGTATGTGTTGTGTTACAATGGATTTTGCTTTGGTGGAGTGCCTTTGAGTTGCTGAGGATTGTTTTTGGAGGACGATTGTGCATGAGGTTGTTTGGGATTTAGGAAGGGGTCTTTTAAGTGTCTCAGCATATGTTGATTTATGTGTTTCATCAGTAGTACATGTGGTGGGTTTAATGCTTACATTACTAACTACCTGATTGTTATTTTGAGTGCTTTTGTGTGAGAGTCTTGCCTCAAGTGACATTGTGTAATTATATATCTCACATATTGTATCCATCTCTCTAAGAATTAGTTGGCCATCAGTGAACATGAAACCATTCCTATATTGCCTCAGGATGTCCATATCTACCTAGCTGTTGGCTGAGAAATTGGGAAAGTACCCAGCCATTGTGGCATGTCTTTTTTTAGGTGAACTACAAAAGGGTGGTACAACAGGCTAACTTGGGCACTGTGAGGGGAGAAGCTATAACTAGGCTACATATGACTGAAGTCATGCAGCAGTGGTTCTTAGAGTGCAGACACGTTGCTCTTTGTGCAACTTAGTACTGAGTAAAGCGACAGGGCAGTTTTATAGGTAATATAAGTTGCCTGCATCTATAGAAGGCACTGCTAAACACCACTGAACAATGAGCAGCAAATTTATAGACTCAAATAAAAGTGATTAAACCAACTAAAAAGTCCTCTGATCAATGATATGACCTCACTTTAAGCCTACTTGTGTATTTCCTCACTCGGGCAAACCGGGCTAACTTTTTCTTGCCACTAGAATTGCAGTCCCCTAAATGCAAAAACTAACTTTAGTGCCAGTTAACCATATATCAGTGGTAGAAAAACTGAAGGGGAAAAGATACTACAGGTTAGATTCATGAGCTGTCTCCAGGATGATGGAGCAGAGAACAAAAAATAGTGCGAGTTCACAGCCAGAAGATCAGGCCAAATGCACCTGATACAGATATACAACTTGATAACTACGGAGGTAGATAAGGGTGAATTAGGGAATGTGACTAGTGGTGTGGACTTTGGGTCTGGATGATTGACACTGTTGGGGTGACACTCCGACCCCATGTGTGAGAATGGGAGAAAGAGGTTGTGGATAAATGTTTGGAACATGGATTAAAAAAAAAAAAAAAAAAAGCTTTATGTTTATTTCCACATAATAAACAAATGCTTAAGATAAAGTATCTGTAGTGGAATCCAGCTTGGCAACACAGACCTAGAGAATTATGATTGCATCTCCAACATATGGAAGCTGTAATGTGTTTGAGACATGGATGTCAAGAAATTCACCTTGTGAGCAAAGCTCAAAAAATAAATCTCGACATATGTGGTAAGAACACAAAACAAGGAGGGTTATGACTGAAAAAAAATTGACCTTAATTTTTTTGTAGTGCATAGAGCTTAACTTTCTCCTATGTAGTGCAAAATTTAGACAAAAACTAAAGTGCTAAGTGTTTTACAGTTTTGAAAGGTGCAAAACCCAACAGCCACATGGAAAGCAGCTGCCACAAAATAGTGGGAATAAACAGAATGACCCTTAAAACATATGTCAGCACTTCATTCGTCCTTTTTTTCTTTTTTGAATAAAATATCCAGATAAGTTTTAATGGTCCTTTTGCTTCTTGCTGTGGGTCTGAGAGAGTACAGGCTAACAATAGTGAGGGCTGCATAACAAAAGCTTGTTAAGCACCTTTCTAAGGTTAGAGGAATGAAAATGATACAGAGAATAGACAGCTTAAGATATGAGGAAATCCCACAAAAGCTTTAGCTGCATATGCTGTAAGAAAGTAGCAATTGCTTGTCAATAAGTGCATAACGACAGCTTTGAGGAGACAAAGTAAATGTGCAGACATCAAAAGAAAAAAATGGGGTTAAAAATGGGGGGGGGGGTAAAATGGCAGCTATAGGAGAATAAAATCAGCCTGCAGATACAATGAGATGCAATGTAATGTTACAAGTAGAGGTAAGACATCATGGGGATCTAGTGGGCTTTGGGAAGCTCAGGGGGAGTAAAAGGAAAAGAAGGGGCAACTGCTAGATGCTGTCTGTAACCGGCAGACAAATGTAGTCAACTTCAGTGTACTGCTCGCACCTTTGTATGCCTGTATGGTTGGATTACAAAGTACCTGAGTAGCTAACATAAACACAAAACACTATACTTGTTCTCAGCAGAATTATTCATAGCTGTGAAAAAAATGATATTGAGTTAGGATACTGATGTACAAAAGGAGAAAACAGGCTGTTTGTTAGTAAAACTAGAACAAATTATATATGCCACACATTATACAAATGGTACAATGAAGCTGACTGTGAGAAAGGCAATAAAATGGAAATATTACTATTTTATGATTAATTTAATTTGGTCAAACAGATACATACCCAGTTCTTTTAAATAACAGTGTAATGCTCATTAGACTAAACTGTGCTACCTGTTAATGTAGTATACAGGTGAAAAACAATGGAAAATATGTTGAATATAATAAATAAGTGCTAAAAAAAATTGTCATGTAACTGTGCTACCCGTTAATGTAGTATACAGGTGAAAAACAGTGGAAAATATGTTGAATATAATAGAAAGGAGCTAAAAAAACAATTGTCATGTAACTGTGCTACCCATTAATGTAATATACAGGTGAAAAACAGTGGAAAATACGTCTAACATAGCAAGGAGCTAAAAAACAATTGTCATGTCTGTAAATGCAATTTTAAGATTTTGACAGGGTGAATCTGTATTTCGCATTAGACACAGTAGCATCAAATAATAATAAGCGATCATGGTACAGAGGCCTCTTGAAACCGTAGGCTTTTTCTATATATATTAAATAATTCACATGAGGTCACTGCTTTCAAAAAAAAAAAAGAGAATTGTTATTTTATGAAAGATGCCCAAGAGCTGTGAAACTGGCTGCACTGCATGAAAAAGTCAAGCAGTCCAAAAAATGTATATCTCTTTCAAACTTGATTCTGCAGTCTAGCTACAGCATATTACTAAGCACAAATGAACAGTGGTTTGCCTCATACAGATGAATCTTAGGAATACTACTAAAAAGTGCACATTAATAAAACGTGTGGATGGAAACCCACTTCAATAAAGCAGCAAAAGTAACAAAAAAGAGGGCTGGCTTAATAAAAACAGCAACCTACTGGAACTTTTGAGACTTTATACTGTGAATTGCAAAAGTGTGAACAATTAAGTATGATCTTTTTTAAAATAGCAATAAAGTACAAAAAAATAATGTTACACTTACAAATTAATTTTACAGAGGGGGAACCCCTGTACCCTCCAATGTGGGGGAGATGCACTTCCATACCCCAACTCTCCCAACACTACTTTTATGTATCATCTTTGACTATTCTGTATAGCAGAGAAGAGGGAATTCTCCAAGAAACAGCAGATTGGGGCTTAATATACATTTTCATGTAAATGTATTTGAACTTTTGCAGTTGTACAGGTCTTACTTATGGTCCTGAAGCATGCAATCAAAAACCCAGTAAAACACATTTGCACACCACTTTTATTAATAAATCTAAAATCGCATAAGCTGTTACACTCCAAATGCTTGTGGAATTACATCTTTTCGGAGCTTTTTTCTCACCTTTGCATCATTCTTTGGCATTATACCCAGTGCCCCTGACCCCCCTCCATTTATCACTAGCTCTATCAGCCATCTCCTAACCCCTTACATTTTCTGGGAAAGGGCTGGGGCCAGCACAGAGCTTAAGGACATCCTGGAAGGGAGAGTCTGCCCTACTACATCTGACATTTTTTTTCTTATAACCTACCCATGTTACTCCCCCCCTCCATAACAGTCTCCATGATACTTCTGATGTATAAGCATGCATTAAGAATGTGTGGCATTTCACCCTGCCACCTTAGCATATTAACCATGTCTACTACCCTATCCCCCCTTTGGACCACACTTTCCAATCATGACATACCCAGCTGGATTGTCACAGCAGATGCCAACAGGACTAGCTCCTCCCACCCAGTATGGTAACACCCATCAATCCCTGCTGCTCTTTCAGTCACCCAAGCTGCTATTTGAATCCAGGTTGTGATTGGGTCATAGTCAGGGCATTATCCCTTTATGCCACCAGAGCAGCTGCGGGATCACTACATTTGGCTTTTGACTTTAAATAAAGATAGCAACAAGACAGTTTAGAACAAAGTGGAAGCTGGTTCTCTTCTAATATCACAGTCAGCATTTTTAAAGAATAAAATTATGTTTACTGTAAAGTGCATTTGAAACTTTTGAAATAGCAATATTACTGGTATTCTTAACAGTTTGAATGCATCAAATGGATATTAAATTGAGACACTTCCAACGATACTTCTAAAAACTGTAATGCATCTGAAATACACACACACACACACACACACACACACACGTATTTATATATATATATATATATATATATATATATATATATATATATATATATGTTGTTGTTGTGTCTTTCGGCTTTTCCCCATTAGGGGTCGCCACAGCGGAACTCCGGTCCGCTAATGATTGGTAGTTGATTTTTACGTGCCGAGTTACCAGGCCTGACACACAACCTTCAATGAAGGTATGCCCATTTACGCATGTCTCCACGCAGAAGACGCTCTAACTGAGAATCGAACCGGACAGCGACTTACTGTGAGGCGACAACACATATATATATATATATATATATATATATATATATATATATATATATATATATATATATATAAAATTACTTTATAAATGGTAGAAAACTCAAAAGAGAGTATCACAAATGGTAGAACAAAATAAGAAAGAATCACAAAATACTGAATGACTCCTAAGAATAAATTACAAAACACATTGAATGCTTCTTATCCACAAAAAAGCTCTATTTCAGTGAGACCAAGTATTGTCTTGGCAGTGATACTGTTAAGGAAAGGGCTTTTAGTAATGTGTAGGTTAAGGTTAGTGTTAGGAGCAGGGCTAGGGTTAGGGTTACGGTTAGGTTAGTACACGAGTAAGATGATACGGGTGGGGGGGGCAAAACATTACCACTACTCAAGACAACAGAACACAGAAGACAGACAACACCAAACATGCACAACACTGAATCTTCCCTCTTACCTAATCCTTAGTCTAACCCTAGCCCACGAACACTTACAAATACAGGCAAACTACTATTACACATCCTGCACATCTTCACAACCACCACTTTTTCATTGAAACATTACTTTTCCTGCACTCTCCTGCTTACCTACACTGTATAAAACTAAATGCAACCATGTGCGAGTCATTCAAATGAGCATTCTCTTTTGTTTGTTGTACCTACATAAACCTTCCTACCAAGTATAATTTTAACTTTTGACTTACACGCGCACACACATACATATATACATAATATATGTATGCATAAACGTATATACTGAAGAAGATATGAAAACAGCATCAAAATGTCACTCTACTACAAACACCTGGGTTTACTAAGCTAACCACCTTCACACATGCAAAATATGTTTCACTCTAGAAAGATCATCATCACTCTATATTAAAAAAACATATGACCTGCTGTATTTTAATTAACAGGTCTGTAAATTGCACATAGGACTGATGTATTTTTTTTTGAGATATAGGCTACTTTTTCATTTTTAGCATAAACAGTGATTTTTTCAGTTACTTTACCAAATCATCTGTCATTCAATGTGTGAATTGTTTAGCTACCATTTCTATGCATAATCTGACTTTATAAGACTAAAGCTGAACATCTGAGAAAAACTTATTGAAAACTGTTTACAAATGAACATATTTGCTTTATTCCCATAGATGAAGCAGATTTTTCCAGATTTTGTCCCAAAGCTTCTTGAAAAAAGACATTTCTTGTGCCCTCATCACAAATGAGACATCATTCATCTTCATAGTGAAAACATGATTTTCTGTAACTTCTAATTGCATATTACCTCTTCAGGCAGGCATGATATTAGTGCAGGGGAAATGTTTCAGTTTGCGATGTCATCTCATGTTACAACCTCAGTACTTGAGGTCTACCTGCAAGTTATAGGATTAAGCAGGCAAAAATGTATTCATGCATCAATAGGGGGAGTGTAACGCTGCAATAAGGAATGACAAGGTACTGTAGATTAGACCCAAAGGGATAGCTATAGATGAAAGCTATAAGCCCATCAGAATGGTAATTTTCCTTAGGGGAACTTTCCCTCAGTTTATGTCTGCTATCCTTCCAACTACCTGTCTTTCTTTATCTCTTTCCCTCTCTCTCTCTCTCTGTCTCACTGTCTCTATCTATCTATCTGTCTATCTATCTATCTATCTATCTATCTATCTA
The DNA here is from genome assembly GCF_019279795.1 of Protopterus annectens. NCBI lineage: Eukaryota > Metazoa > Chordata > Ceratodontiformes > Protopteridae > Protopterus > Protopterus annectens. The sequence continues at coordinate 390,223,978 of NC_056728.1, forward strand.
TCTGTCTGTCTGTTTATCTATCTAGCTATCTATATGTACACACACACACACACACACACACACACACACACACACACACACACACACACACACACACATACTCACACACATAAGTTCAAAGACACCATTTTAGGCCGACTGGCCATTTCTCAAAATATGGTATGTAGACCTTTCTACCAGCCCATGAATCTAACATTTTCTTATAAGTTTCCAAGCTCTTAGATTGTTTAACATTAAATGGGATGTTATTCCATAGTTTTGTAATTCTAACAGAAATATACTGAGACCTCACCAGAGAATTGCCCATTTTCATTATAAGCTGCATATTGTTATTCCTATGTGTTTTAATGCAGGTATTAATCTTTAAACTGAATATGATTTGCAGAACTGGATCATAAAAAAAAATTGTATTCTAAGATTAATTTATTCTGAAGCCTTCTCAGTTGCCCTCTTGTATAGGCACAGAAGGAATTATTATATTCTAGAAAAGGTCTGATATAAGTTTTGAATACTAGTGTTAATACACTTTCATTCCTTGTTGATAGTTTTCCTTAACAAATAACCCATATGTTTAGTAGCTCTGGCTACTATGAGCTCAGAATGAGAATTAAAAGAAAATTTTGAAGTAAACAGCATTCCTAAGTCTTTATATTCCTTGGCCAGGATTCAATAAAGCTTACATAGAGCTAATCTCTATGTAAGAATAGTGGCATGGCTCAAACACGGAGTTCAGAGCCTGTGCGGTCCAGTAAACAAGGCTGGGGGTGTGCACGAGCATCCCAGCGCTATTCCAACATGGACACCACGGAATAATGCAAATCACCTCATTTGCTAGTGAAAACCATGCAAATGAGGTGAATTAGTGAGCCAGCAAGCAGACAGGCATCTGTGTTGGAGCTGTGTCCACAGCAGAAATGTATTCTTTTACTAACCATGTACATTTCTGCAAAAATCAAAACAGGGGCATGACAGCTCAAAGTAAAGCATGTATTATGTTTATTAGCATGCCAATGGCCAAAACTATGGCCATTGGCATGCAAAAGTGTTTTAAAATTGCAAAAATCTAAATTTTTTTGGCCGATTTTGGCCGTTTAAGTGGAGCGCAGCAGTGCGCAAACGCAATTGTGCAGAAAATTAAAAAAAACTGTAAAAAGACAGTTAAATGTGAAATATGAATTTTGCCATTATAATGGGCAGCATACAGACTCATAACCATAACAGGTAACAGTGGTTGCTAAGGACATAGCCTCCGGTGTAGTGGTGTAACTAGGGACTAAAACAGTGGGGTATGTAAATGAGCTAAGTTTATTGAATAGCAAAATGGGAGACTGTGTCCATGGGACCTAACTGCGCAGCAGCTGTAATGCAGTGGTGTAAGCAGGAGAAGCAGCTGACATGAAAAGGGGGTGTGCCATGCTTGGTGTAAGCACATTGGAGCTCCATGGCTCCTATTTGTTCTCAGCTAAGCACAACTAAGTAAGGGAGTGTGTCTGAGGCTGCTTAGCTGGGCTTAGCTGGTTCAAGAAATGATAACCGTGTTCGTGTCTAGGGGAGGGCCTTTTCTGCTCAGCAATGTTTACACTAGCTGAAACATTTTGCGCAGCATGCCACGGGGCTTAAATACAGTGGAAATAGAGACAAACAAGGAAATAGCAGAATAAAGGAAATGAACTACAAATCAATAATACGGACACTGCCACTCACAGTGCCCATTCAAACCCCTCAGTAATATAGCTGGCAGATGGAATGTATCATAGTCAGCCAATCACACAGGCAGCATCTGCAGCACACCAGTATAAAGTATACAAACACCTTTCAATCTGTTTTTTTCCCACAAACTCTGCACCATTGGTGTACACACTTGGGAATTTTAACTGACAAAATGTTAGGGGCTGCTGCTGCTTTGCTACATCTGTATGTGCTACAGACTGAGGGCAGTAATGAGGATAATGCTGACAACTGGACCAGACCGAGGAGGAGAAGAGTGTTCAGACCTAGGGTAACCTTCCAGTGGGCTAAATAATCTAGAGATACTAGAGTGCTACAGGGTGGACTGGGACATACTTCAGCAACTCACCTAGCTCTGCCGGCCTCACCTCAGACCCAGAGCAAACACAGCGGAACCTACCCCATTTGAAACCAACGTATATGTAACCTTAAGAATGCTAGCTACAGGTACTTTCCAAAGACCTACTGGGGACATCATGGGGGTCTCACAGGCATCTGCATCCAGGGTACTCCACCAGTTCCATGTGACCACATACTGGTGAGCACATTTATTTCCCTAGCACCCGTGAGGAGAGAACCACCAATATGCATCTCTTCCACTGTGTAGCAGACTACCCAGATGTACTGGGTGCCATAGACTGCACTCACGTCCACATCAAAGCACCACCCAGTGAAGACGGTAGAGTGTATGTCAACCACAAGGGCTATCACTCCATCAACTGCCAGGTTATGTGCAATGCCCAGGGCATAATCATGAATGTGTGTGCTGGCAGCCCTGGCAGCTATCATGATTCCCAAATCTGAAATTCCTTACAGCTGTATCAGGCATTTGCCAGGGGGGACATCCCATATGGCCATCTCATGGGGGATGCTGGCTACGCACTGCAACTGTGGGTGATGACACCCATCAGAAATGCACACACACCCACTGAAGAACACCATAATGAGGCACACACACAAACTAGGAACATTATAGAGCGTGTGTTTAGGATGCTCAAGTCACAGTTCCGCTGTCTTGACATGTCTGGTAGAACCTTGCAGTACTCTCCAGCCACATGTGCGCACATGTTCAGAGTATGTGCCATGCTGCGGAAACAGCTGTAGCAGGAACATCACAGGGAAGGGGCACACAGTCCCCCACCAATGCTGAAGCCTCCACAGGCACAGGGGGACTCGGAGGAGGAACCCACTGAGCCTGCTCCTGTAGGCAGATGTAGGCGTGCCCAGTATGCCCTGGCCCTGGCAAAGAAGCAACGCATAGCACATACACTGACAACTTAGGGACCCAGGAAGTGACACCTCTCTCCGACTCACACACACATTAAAATGGATGCCACACACATCACACTACCTGTACCTTACCATGTATAGACCGTGTACTGTGTGCATCCGAGAGAGTCACCCCTCAAGCACTGTCCTCACAACTGCTGCAGGCACAAGGTATGTCACACTTCTTAACAATAGATGAATGTAGTAATATGTTTTGGTAGCATATCTCAGATATTGTTGCATGGTATGCAAGAGAATGGGGTGGCCTACCAGGATAGCAGCAGACAACTGACAGTTATGTGGGACAGCAGGAAATGTCTGCCCAATACTGGCTTTAGCAGAGTATGCAGTACTAGCTGACAAAAGTCAATGCAGTGTATGTGGGAGACAAACTGGGGGTCATAAGTCACATGCATGGATGTCAATGTTGGGGTCCCACACTCACCCCTCAGCCTCTCCCAAGGATGTCAGGTGTAGAAATCCATTAAAAAATGTCTGACAAAGGGCTGCAAATAGAGACAATGATGAAATAGTCCTCTGACAGACACAGTGATATCACAGCAGGTCTTGCAGTTACAGGAAGTCTCTGAAGGGTAGGAAGTCTGAATCCAAATGTCTGCCATTACATCCAAACCTTCGGTCTTTAGTGATATGCCAGTATTCTCCAAGACAGGCAGAACACTATGCTAAATGGAGTCAAAAAGTAAAGCCAACATCTGCACAGTCTGTGCAAATGTGTACAGTTGACAAGTATGCCCCCTGCAACACACCTGTGTCCCCATAGAAATGCAGTAACATGTATGTTTGTAGGGTAATAGCAGCAGAGCACACATTCTCAGGGCTGTCTCAATCAACTTGATAACTTCTTGCATATCCACAATATGCAGGGATTGATGAGCTATGTATACGCATGGTTAATACTGTCAGGAAGTGGGCAGCACTTACACTTGGCTGTAGTTGCTTAGTGGCCTAGGTACAGTACTGTGGTTGAGAGGGTCCATGTTCCAAAACTTTATGTGCCAACTATTTTGCATGTCAGCTACACCTACAGTAGGACCTGTACACACTGTCCAGAAGTCAATATCTGTTAGTGCAGGAAGGATGGACAAGTCAGGGACAGGGGGCCACTCATATGGACAGCACACAGCTCAGAGTAACCTACACAGTGCCTAGCATACCTGTCAGCTGTACATAATTTTGCAGAATGTCCAGAGTTTTGCATCATAAGTTTGCTGTTTGTCATGAAATAGTGTTTTTTTCTGGCAAATCATTTGCAAATCATGAAAGACTAAAGTCAGAAAATAATGAACAGATGTTAGTTTCAGACATCATACCCTTTAGAAAAGTGCATGCTAATACAAAACCTGTTATTGTAGCAGCTATCTATGTTTATAAGGACAATATTTTAACACCTGCCCCTATTTTTGTCCCTTTGTCACCCAATTATTTATGGCTTTCCCTAGATTTCTGGCTCTAGCAGGTTGAGAGGTATGGTGCCTAGTAGGACAGCAGGTACCTGAAAGTTACTGTACTGTCAGGTTATAAATGGCTGCCACCTTACTGCATCAGTACTGACAACAAGTCACTGGCCACCATCCATATGCCTGGAATGACAGTGTTACAGAAGGACCATAGGTATGCCACGTATATCAGTTCTGCTTGTCCTAACATTGCATTTGCTTGCTAAACTATTTGCAAAACAAGAAAGGTTCATATCAAAACATCAATGACAGTGAAGAAGCAGATGTCATACCCATAAGACAAAGCAAGCAAATACCAAACCAGTCTCTCAACTCTCTATGTTTTGCAGAGCATTATTAACACCCTGTGCCCATGTGTGGGCCTGTGTTTGACTGTCATATATATGGGCCTGCCAAGATGTCAGCCTGTGACAGGCTGACAACCAGGGCCAACATGTAGCCTCATAATAACATATCAGCACAAATTGTCTGAGGACCACAGCCGATGTAGTGGTGCAATGATGGACAACCTGCTACATAGGTACACTCAGAGGTGTAAAGCCCATAACCCTGTGTGTGATGTTACAGTGTCTACCCCACTCACATCACAAATACAAATACAAAACAGCAGCCACTGTGGCCAATGCCTGGGACTGGACTACAGAAGGACAAAGAGACACACATAAGGGGAAGGAGAACCACTGGCCAGACAAATAGAAAATGTGCACAACAGAAGAAATTGTCCAGTAACATAGTTACCCTGCAGGGTATGGAGTCAGTAAACATCACCCAAAACTACACAACACACACCTACGTAAATGGAGGTCATCAACAAAAGAAAAACACAAACAAAGGACACCTCAAAGGCAAAAACACATGGGAACTCCACAGACCTACACACCACAGAGCATGCATAGTCCACACACCAATGTCTCACAACCACTAAGGCCTTACCATAAACCCAACATATTACTTTTAGGAGACTCCATCATGACACACACAGATTTGCCTCTCACTAGGCTGGATAAGGAGAAAGTCATGTTTACTTGTCTGTCAGATGCCAGAATCCGCCACATCACACATACATTCAGGTCGCACCACAACAGGTACTGTTATCACTCTGGCCTAGTCCATGGCAGTGTGAACGACATCAGATGTACCTTCCTAGACTATAGGAAGACAGACATGATTCAACTTGCTGAATATGTGCCCCATGCAGGTATGTCCCTAGCCTTAAGCAGAATTCTACCATCACCTGGAATGATGGCCCAATACAAACAGAAAATGATTGTCAGCAATGATTGGCTTACTTACTGGTGTCATCCCAGGGGGTTCCACTGCCTGGCAGCCTGGGAACATATGACCGACAGACCACACTGCTTTACTAAAGAAGGCCTGCATCTGTCTCACTTGGCCTTCAGGCCTCTGGCAAAGGTCCTTGCCTCCCCTATAGTGCCATTTTAGGGAAAGTCATGGTGTCTATACTACCAACATACAACACTCAACAAAATGTAAAGTAAAGGCCATGCTGCTAAATGCTAGGAGTCTAAACAGGAAAATGTCCTCATTGCAAGCATTTGTAACCCTGGCAGATGGTGACATTTGTGCACTCACAGAAACCTCGGCCACAGCTGCAGGGAGCAACCCATCCTTACCTGATCACTCATCCTATCACGCAACCAGACCCCAAAATATGCATAGCAAAGTCAAAGGAAGTGTAGTATAAAGATATATTGGACAGACACACACCTCCATGCTGGTCAAACAGTCTGACACACGCAAGACACTCAAGTGCAGTCAACCGATGACAATACCCCTATGCAAATTATAGGTAGCTACAGGCAAACATATCTGACTCAGGATACCCACTCCACATATCTGTCCCTCTACAACTCTAGCAAGATTCAACCTGTCACCCTGATCCTGGCTGACTTATATTATTCAACCACTGACTGGAAAACCAGCCATGCCAGAACAGAAATGCACAGAGATTCCTCCATCTTATCAATGCTAAATCTGTAGGACAGCTTCTTGATACCCCACAAGATGTGATACATATGTTGGACTTGGCAGTAACCAACATGAGTAACCATTGCAGCACTTCTATGGTATCATCTTCCCTGGCAAGATCAGGCAAAAAAGCTGTCACATTTGATTTCACTAGCTCCCCTGACACCCCTTTAGCCATGGTAAAATGAAAATGCCTCCTAAGCTGAGCACAAGGGATGGTATAAATAGCTGAACAGTCCCCTACCCCACTGCAGGAACAGGCACCGATGTCCAAATGTACACAAAAGTACTATACCAGCATATATATATATATATATATACAGATGCATGGAATCAGGAATACTTGACAGGACAACATCATTGTCCACAAGGGAGAGTAAATTAGTCTGCAAACATCTGCAATAAAGGAACTATGTAACAAAAGGATGGCATTGCTGTCCAGTACCGAGAAGGAGCAAGTGCACAGCTGGAAGTAATCATCCCTAGCCTGAACAAACAAATAAGAGCACCACTGAAATCCTCTAAAATCATCTCCAAGTCCAAATTGCCCACATCTAAGACAGAGAATCATAAGGCCTTCCTCACATTTGCCTGCATTCCCAAAGGAAGCTCCCAGATCTGTGCAGAACTGTTGGTCAAGGACACCACATACACAAATGCTGTAGATATAGCCAATCTACTGGTTGACAGATTCAGTGGAAATGTCTCCTCTCTGCCCCCCCATCAGGAAAGCAGGACATCCCCAGTACCTGACCACCCAACCATTATCACTAGGGAACAGGGCATCACTGCCCTCTCAAAGCCAAGAAGACAGACTCCATGGGACCTGAATACATCCCAGCCTGCAACCTACATGAACCCAGGCATGAACTGGCAATTTCATTATGCACCCTATGCAACCAAAGCCTGAGTACCGTCTTTGTCACAGTCGAGTGAAGGACAGCTACTGTCATCCCTGTACACTAAGGTGGAGTGTTCACCAATCTGGGAAATTAAAGACCCATCAGCCTAACTAGCCTTATCTGCAAGGCCATGCAGTGGATCATAATGGACCTCATTAACAGGGACATTGGCAAACACCAAATACTTGACCCCACACAGTCTGCCTTTCTCAAGGGGAGTTATGTCAGTGAACTCTGGATGACTTTCCTGAGACAGCCAACAAAGGCATGGATGAGGGAAAGATGGTGCACTTCGGCCGCCTTGACTTGGCCAAAGCCTTACACACTATTCCCCACTTGGCCATAGTACATGAACTCTGTCAACTAGGCAGCAATCCATATGTTACCAGATGGGTAGCAAACTGGTTCACTGATAGAATGCACATGATCATAATAGGGGTAGCCAACCCAAGCAGTATACCCATAATGAGCAACATACCGCAGGGATCTTTCTGGGGGCCTCTGGTATACGAGATATACTTCCCTGAGGTGCAGGCCAAAAATATTGGCCTATGACTGACCAACTTGGCAGTTGACTGCAAGCTGGGAACAGTCATCAATACCCAAAGTGATGTGGACAACAGGGTCTTACCAAAACAAATGTCTGCTGCCAGAAACATGGCCTCAAGCTGAATGCCTGCAGATGCATCTTCATCCCCATTGGAGAGACTGATGTCCCCATATATTATCACATTAACAACAATGTCATACATACACAGTCAGTATTGTGGCATTTGGCCACCCAGGATTATAGCCACCTGAAGTCTGTGCACCATGTTGCTTCTATTGTACAGAAAGCTTCATAGATGGGTCAACTCAAAAGTAAGGGTATCTCATTCAGGGACAAAGAGTTCATAAGATCCATATATTCTGAGCTTATAAGGCTAATTATTTTGTAGAATGCACCCTTTGGCATGCACCTCACAAAGCACATGCAGCAGGTGGAGAGACCACAGAGGTTTCTCACCGGGAGATTCCAGGACCCAAACACTTGCCCTACTCAGATAGGCTAACAGCACTGTCCTTCTACTCAGTCCCATACAGACTCCTCAGAGGTGACCTCTGTCTGCAATACAAAGCAATCCAGACGATGCCATGATGGGACTGTTACACATCTGAAAGGCAAGGCCCACTCAAACAACCTGTAGGCACAAAATCAATCTGGTTTGTGATATCAATAGAGCTTGTTGCTGTGACAGGTATGTGTCCCACACACTCCCCCATCTGTGGACTACACTTCCTGTCCACATCAAGCTGAGTGCCGCAATACCCCTTGTGAAGTGCTCCCTGTATAAGTGCATGGGAAACAGCAAATACAGTCCTGTGATTCCACCTGTGTCCCTGCTGGACAGGGGCTCTGAGTGCTGACATGTCTTAACATGGGCTACACTCTCGTCTGCAAGGGTTATAAGGGTTTCAGGACCAATAGCCTAGTAACCTCATATCAACCTATCAACCTATAAGCAAATTTCTGTCAGTGGTTCACCACATTACTCTGTACTGCTCTGCCACTGACATAGCTGGAAATCACCATGCTATGTGAAATATACCACACATATAATGGAGATCTCTGCTCAGTAGAATGCACTCTGTACCCACTCCAGGATATGGCTTTTCAGTTAAGAAGAATACCACACAAGCAGGAGATCCCAGCCAGTATATCAATGAGGTGCTGGACTGTTTACACAGCTTCATCCACCAATTGGCTGCAGCCACAGTTCTCAACAGGCCAGATTGGCAAGAATGTCCATAGTTTGGTTCAATATTTCAGTCTGTGCATCATACATCTTGTATATCCTAGGTAACTCACTGTGATGATCTGAGGACAGGACATCTGTCAGTAAGTAATAGCACAATACATTTCAGTGTCAGACAGCATATATGTCAGAAGATGTCTGCTAAAACAAACCCTATTACTCTAGCAACTTTCTACATTAATAAGAGTAATATTTACAGGATCTCCCTATGTTTGGGTCATTGTTCCCCCATTTTTGCAGGCAATCTCCAGATTTCTTGCACAAACAGGTTAACAGGTATGGCTGTAGCGTACAAAACAACAGACCAGAGTACAACTATCTCTGGAATGGAGTCCCACTCTTACTATATAAGGTCATACTGGGCATGCTCATACATTTAAAGAATTACAGCCCATGTCTAAACCCACATCGGAGTATATAACTGTATAGTGCATAGATGTCTTTGCATACAGACAGCTATGTACACCTTAACTGTCTCAGCCCACACCTGCCAGACAGGATTACCCTCAGCTAGCTGTAGGTGGCCTGTATGTGATATATTTACATCTGTTGCATGTGATACACAGACATACATATATGGGCAACATATAGCAATATTTCAAGCATACACACACATAAACATGGGGAAGAGAGAGAGAGACAGACAGAGTGATAGAGAGAGACAGGGAGACACACACACAGAGTGAGTCATAGACAGGGATACCCTGAAAGGCATAGAGTTATGTCATGCTGCAGACAGTTGCATACCAGTTGTAACCAGTCGCATGTGCCAGCATGAAGGTGAGCCACATTGTGTAATAGTACTGAGGTAGGGGGTTGTAATATCACATCACCCGCCTTTGTGTGAATGTGTGTTTGTAGGTTAAAGTATTATGAGGCCTTTTCCCCTCAATACACATCCAAAGGCCCTACTGTACAAGATCCGCTGATGTCTTTCACCTTGGAAATACCTTTGGACACTTGTCAGCCCTATAAGCTCTGTGGTGCGTGTGATGGCTGTGTAATACTATAGTATAAATGACTAGATAGACAGGGTTTCTAATCTCAGTCCTGGCAAATGTAAGTGTGTGGGTGTTTGTAGGTTAAAGATTTTTAGGCCATTCCCACCCAGTACACTGCCCATTGCCCTACTTTACAAGGGCTGTTGATGTCATTCACCTTAGAATTACCTTTGGACAGCCCTTATCCCTATAAGTGCCGTGGTGCATGCAATAAATGCGTAACACTGTAGTACAAATAACTAGATAGGTAGGGGCTCTAATCCCAGTCGTGCTGAATGTAAGTGTGCATGTGTGAACCATATCCCTGGGGGTCTGGGTTATATCATTTTTAGGTGTATTCCACCCAGTACCCTTCCCATTGCCCTTACTTTACAAGGCCCACTGATGCCATTCACCTTAGAAGTACCTGTATACACTTTTCAGCACTGTAAGCTCTGTGGCACATGCAATTACTGTGTGATGCTATAGTATAAATAATTAGATAAGCAGGGGTTCTAATCTCAATGCTGTCAACTATAGTACTGTGGGTGTTTATGTGTGAAGCATATACCCTGTGGCTGTTGTGTGTATTGCTTATTCCATTTGGAGGCCTGTTGACTCCCTCCCCATGGCATTACTTTACAGAGGCAATAAATGGGATCTGCTTTAGATGCACCATGTTAAACTATACAGGCCATACCAGTCATCTGTACAGATGTATATGGAATATGCAGATGTTTGCAACCTATATGTGGTCTGTGTCCCCTAACAATGGGCATTTATGAGTAATCATTGACAAATATGTCACAGTTCCTATAGTGACAGATATCAGCATCAAACGTTGTACCTGTCTGAAACATCATGCTGATACAAAGTCTGTTATTCTATCACTTGTCCAGGTATGTAAGAGCAATGTATGAGACCAGTTTCTATTTTGAGTGTAGTATCCCACCATCCATGACAGCATTCCCAAGATTACTTGTTGTAAGAGGTAGTATGGTATGTCCCAGCATATAATTTCTGTGGTGCATGTAATGTGTAAGTAGCACTATAGTACATGTATGTGGATATGTAGGGTTACTAATCTATTGACAACTGCGTATGTGTTTCTGTATGCATATCCCCTTTGGCCATATTTACTGTATGCATACAATAGTTATACCATTTTGTGTGTCTCTTCCACCCTGTTAAATCCCCCAATGCCAACCCAGTTGCAGCCCCTACAGATGTCATCAACCTTACAAGCACAGTTACACAGTTTCTAACACAAAAGCACTGTGGTGCATGCAATAGTCACACCACTGTATATTGTACATTAATAGATAGGTGGGCCATCTGATATGGGAAGTGTCAACTCTATGTGCATGTGTGTTTTAGTGCATGTCCCCATGCAGCAGTATGTGTATGTTTCAGGTGGCTCTACCATGTTACGGGCCTCTAAATCCACCATTGGCAATCCTAACAGCCCTTGCAATTGTCATGCACTTGAATAGTACTGTCAGACACTGCAACACTACATTACCTCCATGGTGTTTCTGTTATGTATCTAGCAGTATTGTTTGTAAAACTGGGCTGGTAGAGGTTCAGCTATCAGCAGAGGCAGGTCATGAATGTGTGTGTGTTGTGTGTACATGTGTCCGCGTGTGCGCGCGTGTGTGTGTGTGTGTGTGTGTGTGTGTGTGTGTGTGTGTGTGTCTGTATGTATTTATGCATGCATGTACCAGCATACCTCTCAACCACTCACAGAAAGACATCTGGTTAAAGCCATATGGGAAGCTGGGGCAAACAGCAAACACTGAGCACACCCTTCACATATTGCTATGTCACACATGGGAAATAGATTACAGAAGAGGTCATGCATGTGAATGCACCTTACAGAGGGTATGTGCAGTTACATGTCAATATCCGTCATTAATCTGCAATGTCAGTCTGTCATGGTTTTCCAAAACGTTGGCTAGAAAATCACAGGTTTATGACAGATGGAAAGAAATTATGTGTCAGACATCAGGACAGCCTGCAGATATATGAAGAGGTCTGAGGTATGGCTACCATCTGTACCCATACCTCCCTAGCTCTTATAGCATGAAATGTTTATAAAGCCATAAATAATGGGGTGACAAAGGCCACATAATAAGGGCACTTGTCAAATACTGCTCCTACAAACTTATATAGGTGATAGAATAACAGGTTTTGCATTAGCATAGATAGTCTTAAAGGTATGATGTCTTCAACTCATAATGTCTGCCATTATTTGTTGACATCAACCTGCAATGCTTTGGCAATGATTTGCCAGAAAAACACAGGTGTATGGGAAAATGGACCACTAATACGAGGCAAGTATCTGGACATTCTGTGGAAATGGAAATCTGTACAGTTGAGAGGTATGTCTGTACTACCCTGCAGGTTGCAGTCCATGAATGGCAAAGTGTAACCTGTGACAACAACCGAAACAGTAAAAAGAGGTCCAAAGACTGTAAGACAAGAAATGTGTCATACAGTTCTTTACTGATTGCATAGAGCAGTTAATGCACATCAGAAGCACCTTACTGTAAGCTAAGGTAATGTCACACAAAGAAGGTGTCATAGTGACAAACCAGAAGAAGTCCTGTGTGTTGCACTTGCCATGGGCATGCTATGTGCTGCCAACTGTCACATTACTACTAGTACTCCACATTTGATAATGTCACACACACATTGTGTGTTGGCTATGTGCATACAATATGTAGATATGTGAAGTCCCTGTGACTACCTGGTGGCTACAAGATAGGTGAATCTGTTGGGGGTTAAAGTAATGGCTAGGCTTGTGTGTGACCTAGAGCCAGTACTCAAGTAACCTCCTCTGTATGTATGAGCCTGTGGTACTACAAAACACCCAGGTGACATGTATGTAGATAAGCTGGCTGTGTCAATGGATATGTATGCAAGGTCACACTGTCTGCCCCCAGTGTCCCTCACACACTGTTGCATGCATACACACTTGGTAAACATGTACATATACAGCTATACCTTGGCTATTGAAAGGTCACTGTGCTTCCATTTTGCCATAGTCATCGTTGGTAATGTCAGCAGGACCAGAGTCTGCAAACACACAGACACCTGGAACACAAGCAGAATACAGTATGTGAGACTACAGTCAGTCAGCAGTACTAACAGCAATAATGCATCATGGCTACAAAAGGTATATACACTTTGATGTGTACCCATAACAATTGCCAGCAGACAGCACTTTACACAGCATTACATTACCACACTGTACTATATTCACCCTGTGCATCAGACCCATATTAGCATGTCCCTGAATCAATGGTATGGATAACAGGGATGAGGCACAGGTATCATCACATGCACAAGATGTGGTGTGGGTTTGCAAGAAGCCTAGGCCTGGCCAAGCATTTGAAATCATGTGTGTGTGTGTCTGGAGGGTTGTAATTCAACTGGGCCATGCAGAGGAGCGGTGTGTGTCTGGTGGTGAGCTGCCTGTGATAGAGATGTGTGAGTGTATGTATGCACACAATCAAGCCACGTGGTTGCCCTGCACAGGGGTATGTTGGACAGCTGTGGACTGTCCATGGCAGGATGTACAGTTCACCATCTCCAGGCAAGGACATAGGAACTGGTTCTGCCAGGAATCTCACTAATACCACCATGCCCAAGGCCAGATGCAGTACTACTCCCCGATGGTGACTGCTGTCTGCTGGATCCATGTCCATGACGGGACTGGCCAGGACCACTTGCCCATGGCCTGCTCTGTTGTGGTGTGGAGAGCACTCTCCCTTTGGTAGTGCTGATGGTACTGCCACTACAGGAGTGTGAATGTGCATGGCCACATGGACCCCCAGCTGATCTTATTGCTGACCCACATCCACGTGGATAATGCCTGACTCCCACCACATGATCGAGCACAGACATTGCATGGCCACACGGAGTCCCAGCTGATCTTATTGCTGAACCACATCCACGTGGCTGATGCCCAACTCCCACCACATGCTCAAGCACAGACATTGCACGGTCAAGCAATGGCAGTGTCTGACCCCACTGTCTATCCATGACAGAAGCATAATAACATGTGGCATCACAAAGGCCATGGAGGTCATCATGCATGACAGGAAGTGTTGCTTTCATGACCCTGAGCATTTGTCTAGTGTTGCGTTCAGAATGTGCCTGTGCATCCATGACGGCCCGAAACATGTGTCTGGTGACACCTGCTGTGACACTTATGACAGGGCCTTTCTGGGCAGCACTCCTCCTTTGAGCACTCCTGTTATCTGCCTGTGTGGGAACTTGCCCATTTCCTGGCTATGGCTAGTGTCTACACTCACACTTGCCATAGTCACCACACTAGCCTGTTCTGTGCCACGACCCTCCAACTGTCCATTATCTGTGGCTGCTGGGGACTGATTATGTGGGGGCATACTGGCTGTGTGCAGGGACATTGTGGGTGAAAGTGGGATGCCAACCAATGGCACAAATTTAGCCCCTGACAACAACACCTGTGCCATAATATCACGGCCATCATCATCAGAGTCCACTAAGATACAGATATCAGGTTGTGAGTGGAGAGACCACAACCTCCATGTTCACCTGTGTGGGGAAGACAACATATGTAAATTAATACCTGCACCATAATGTTTGCTGATACAGACACACACACACACACACACACACACACACACACACACACACACACACACACACACACACACAAACATCTACCACCTGGTGAGTGACCTGGACTGGCCTTGTTGGCAGCTTGGATGTGTGTCACATACAGTCACCCTGTGGGGAGAATGGGCACCCTGTTCACATCATGCAGAGTAGGTACCTACACCTTTGCAGGCATAACAGGGCTAAGTGGATGGTTAATGGCACATGCACCCTATGATACCACCTGTGCCCCTGTTGGATGGGAACATCAGCTGCTGTCTTGCATATACATGGGCTAACATGTGGCCTAGGGATATGGCTGCTCAGGGCCTACAGCCTAGTACCCTGGTATGGTACGTGGAATACCATTAATGGCCTATGTGCTGTGACAGACTGTGCTGTTATATGTCCACACACATCAGCGCCATCATTTTCTGGTTGTCCCCTATGGGCAGCGTTACAGTACCATGTATTCAAGCCTACATACCACAAATAGGTGAGTGCTCCTACAGGTGCATGTGGACATTTCAGGGACATATGAGCTACAGAATAACTGAGATCAGTGCATATGTGTTGTAGGGTGACCTTCTCATAGGTGTCTGACATCTTCAGCACCCAGATGTTTGTGAAATGCTTACATGTGCCTGAGAGATGTAGACCCAACTACCAGACAAATGTGTACTTCCACACACCAGTTGAACAGTACATGATGTTTGCCCACATAGTTTGGCGAATGTGTCTGTGTCATGCCAGACCCCTGGGGGCACAGTGATGGTACCTGGGTATCTGGTACTGTATTAATTCCCTTACATTGTATGCTCAGTATGTATGCACTGCTGCTGAACCAGTGCCAGCATTCACCCACTACTATTACCTATGACTTGGTGTACTGCTGCAGGGGTCATCAGGTATGGTAGCCATAGGTGTGAGGCAATCAGATACAGGTGTGGAGTACACATTCACCTAGGCAGAGTATGTCAGAAATGATCAAGGAGATCTGGGCAATCTGTGAAATAACCCTATATGACATTGTCAGACTGAGAGGGGCTCAATGACAGTACATGATGTGATATGCCATCTATATCCACCAGTAGTTATGGTCAGTGTGTCACCCCTGCACTGGCCCAATCATCAGGGAGCATAAATACTCACCACTACCACCAGTGTGGGATGTACACAAAGGCAGGATGACAGTTACATGCACATTAAAGTACAATTACACTTCAGAGCACACAGAGGTCACAATCATTGTGGGGATCATTTCTCCCTCTCTCTCCCCAACACCAATAACACCCCACACTGGCACACCTATGAAGTTAAGTTAACATCTCAGCAGAGCAGTCAATCCAAAACATCTGTCACCATCTCTGTCCAACCAGTGCTTCGGGTCCCTGGCCAAGTAACTGACACACACACATTTTGCTATTTGGGTTTTGAATCCCCCCCCCCCACACACACAAACACACGCGCATGCATGCGCACACACACACACACACACACACACACACACACACACACACACACACACACACACACACACACACACAAAACACAAACACACACACACACACACACACACACACACACACACACACACACACACACACACACATACACATACACTCTTTGCTACCTATGGGCCCTTCAGCCCATAGATTAAGGTAGTTCTGACTGTCACAATCCAGCTCTGTAACAGCTACTGTAAGGCTCCAACAAAGGGTGACAAATCTTATTGTGTGATGAGCCTATTAGCAAAATGGTAAGTGTGATCAAGACCAAAGCGAATGGAGTGAGCTATACAGTGTCACCATGTGCATATCCAAGTACTCTAAGAGCTGACCTACTACTATAAAGACCTGATAAAATGACAAAGGTGCAATTATATGTGACAACTAATAAAGGAACAAAAGAATACCCTATCAAGGTAGTAGCTACACAGTTCAGACTCACAGGGATTCATATCTGACAACATTGCAGGACAGTCTGCAATACATACAGGAAATGTGTAAAGTACTAGGTGCATAAGTTCATAGGATGATACTAGGCTTTTGGCCCAGAAGTTCTCATAAGGCTAGCCCGGATGTTTGCCCATGTCTCTTCAAAGTCAGCACCTGTTTCCCCTGTCCAGCTGGGACACAGGTGGGATCCCAGGGGTGTCTTTTGTGTTTCCCATGCAGTCATCCAGCTTCTTCTGAAAGAAGGCTATAGAGGTACTTTGCAGAGTGTATTTTACAGACAGTGTATTGTTTTAGACACAAATCTATCCAGCCAAAAAGTACTATTCATGTCACGGACCATGTGAATGCCTTGTGTGCGGCTTGCGCAAGTGGGGTTTGTCTTACGGATATGCATACACTCCAGTAAGGCTGGTTTGGGAATGGCCTTGTTAGCCAGACACATGTCACCTATGATCAGTCTGTATAACACTAAGTAGAGCAACAGGGCTTTCAGCCTGTCTGTATAGGATAGGTGTTGCAGACCTGGATTTTCATGGTCAGGAACATCTGTGGTCTCTGCAACTGCTGCACATGGTTGGCAAGGTACATTCCAAATGAGCCATTGTACTCAGTAATGGATCTGATAAGGGAGGAGTACTGGGATGCTATGGCCTCCTGGTTCCAGGATGATATACCCTTATTTGTGAAGTGGGCCATGTAGACAGTCTTCCATACAATGGTGCCAATGTAGTGGGAAACTGTTATGTTGCTATCAACCTTGGTGAACCAGTTGCCTTACGCCTGATTGCATGCTCAGTACATTGTTATTACTGTCATAACTAGTTCATAGGTTCATAGGTTCATACTCGGCTATCTGCCCTAGGGCATTTATAAGCCTAGCCAGAGTGTGTTTGGCTTTCGCCACCCATTTTAAATTAATTTTGCTATGCCCTTTTTTGAGGTTAGTATACTGTGCCTCTGTCTAACAGAGACACAGAAGTGATACCCGGGGTAAACCTACGATACCCCATCCACTCATCAAGATTCCTCTTGAAGAGAGTCAATGAAGGACTCTGCCTAACCTGGACTGGGATTTTATTCCAGAGTGAAGGGAGCCTCTGGGTTATGAATCTGTCCCTCCAGCATGTCCTATTTATTTCAGTACTGAGGTTCAAGTCTCTCGAGCGCGTAGCTCGATGGGATTTGGATTTTCTGAGGTGCAGCATGTCCATTAATTCCGGGTTGGACATGGCTTTATACGTCAGGCACAGATCGCCTCTGAGCAGGCGGTATGCCACTGAGTAGAGCTGGAGTTTCTTTAACCGGCAGCATATGGCATCTGTTTGAGCCCTTTGATCCTCTTGGTGAGGTACTTTTGGGGACTTTCCAGTTGCTGCAGGTGTCTGGTAAGGTACATCCCAAAAGGGGCTTGTACTCAATTATGGGCCTGATGAGGGATGAGTAAAGAGGCACGATGACCTCCCCTGATCTAGATGTGAATCCCTTCATGATTAGGTGGGCTATATAAAATGTTTTTCTAACCACTTTGGCCACGTGGTTGTCAAATGAGAGATTGCTATCAACTTGGGTCCCCAGGTCCCTAATTACTTCTTCCATACTTAATGGATTACCACTTATGTGGTAATTTGTGGGCACTTTGTTTTGCCAAAGGGATGACTATACACTTTTGGTATTTAGCTTGAGGCCATGGCTCTGGCACCAGTTGTCTGTTTCTATGAGGCCCTTTTGGAGGATGCTTGTGTCGGCTGGAGAGTCGATTATGGCGCCCAGTTTGCAGTCATCTGCAAACTTGGTCAGCCACAGTCCTTCCGTGTTGGCCTGTACCTCTGAGAAATATATACCGAACAAGAGAGGTCCCAGGACTGAGCCTTGTGGGACGCCACTTGTAACTGGTTTGGAGTCTGACATGGCTCCAGCAATTCTAACCATGTGGGTTCTGTCCTTGAGCCAGTTTGCAACCCATCTAGTGACATAAGGGTTTATATTTAAGCTGGTGAGCTTATCTATAATGCCCGAGTGGGTTATTGTATCGAAGGCTTTTGCGAGGTCCAGGTAGGCTGTGTGGACCACCTTCCCCTCGTCAATGGCCTTGGTGACTGTTTCAAAGAAATCGACCAGGTTTAAGAGACAGGATCTGCCCTTAACAAAGCCGAACTGGGTAGGATCCAGTGTCTGTAGGTACCCAATATCTTTATTTATGAGGTCTATGAAGATCCTTTCCATAGCTTTACAGACCAAGCTAGTCAGGCTTATGGGGAGATAGTTTCCAGGATCCATTGAGGCACCACCTTTGTGGAGAGGGACCACTGTTGCTGTACGCCACTCTTTGGGTACATATCCTGTAGTAAGGCTGAGACTGAACAGTAGTTTTATGTTTGGGTTTAGCTCTTCTTGGAGTTCATGTAGGACGCAGCCCAGGACACCGTCTGGTCCCATTGATGCTGTGTTTTTTGCTTTGGAGAGGGCGGCTCTTACCTGAGCATCTGAGATGTTAGGGGAGCAGCACTCTGCTGGGATAGATATTTTCCCTTTTGGTGGGGAGGGGGGGAGAAGTTTGCGCTGAACCTGTCATCTAGGATGTTGGCAATGTCTGTGGGTTCGGTGTATTTATTGTCATTTTGGACTAATTCTGAGTATATCTGGGAATTCCCACGCAGGTTCCTAACATAACTAAAGAAAGCCTTGTGATTATCCTTAGTGTCCTGTGCAATTTTTCTCTCAAAGCTGGCCTTAGACGATTTTATGAGTGCCCGTAGTTTTTTGCTAATACTGATCAGATATGCCTTCCCTTTTTGGGATTTTGCACTATCATGTAGTAGCTTCCTCCTTCTATTGTATAGTTTGTTTATGGCTTGGGTCCACCAGGCAGGACGTCTGCCTTTGGAGGATTGAATCTTGGTTTTATTTGGGATTGCATGATCCATGCATTCCTGAAGGTGTTCATAGAATGCGTTTATAAAGGATTCTGCGGTCTGGGCCGTATTTTCCACAGACCCGGGGGTTTTGAAAGATTCCACCTTGGTTTTGAGGAGTGTGAAATTTGCTTTAGAGAAGTTTTTCACTGTGGTTTTCTGGACAGGGGGTGGGGTCGGGATGTGAATATCCAGTGAGATTAGTTTATGGTCTGATCTTACCAGTGAGGGATACACTTCTGGTCTGGAGCATAGAGAGTCCCCATGTTGGTGATGATCAGGTCCAGTATGTTTTCCCCTCTTGTGGGAGTGGTAACAAGTTGTTCCATAGCATTTGAGTTTATAAATTCTAGGAACCTTTGGGCTAGGGTGTTGGAGCTAGAGTAATGCTCCCAGTCTATGTTTGGGTAGTTGAAGTCGCCCAATATAATGGTGTTTGGAGAGACCTTCATATTTTCCAGTGTTCTCAGGAAGGCCGAGTGGAGTTCCTGGGTTTGGGAGGGTGGTCTGTAGCAGGCTATAAACTGGAAGGTAGTTTTACCCACTGTTAGTTGCACATGGATAGTCTCTGATGCTTCATGCTGTGCCACCAACCTGGAGGTGTGGGTATCTTTGACGAATATTGATACACCCCTCCTTTTGTGGTTCAGTCCAAGTTTTAGGGCCAAAAAGCATGGTATGAGGTATAACCTGGTAGTGCTGGGGTGCTCTCAGGAGCCTTGAACCAGGTTTCTGTTACTGCACAGATATCGATGTTCTCCATGCTAAGGAGAGTTTCGAGTGCATGCATCTTGAGGTTTAGACTTCTGGCATTGAGTAGCATTACTCTTAGTTTCTTATCCCTTGTGATACCTATGGAGGTGGGTTTGTCTTTTGAGCCTTGCCTAAAAAAGGCACTATGGGGTTAGCAAGAGCCTTTGCCAATATCCAAAATCCCAGGGGTGATAGGTGCAAGCCGTCCCTAGTGAAGCATCGTGGCTTGTCGAGCATGTCATCCCAGGCTGACAGGCATTGGATCCCCTTTGAATGACACCAATACTTAAGCTAATTGTTGAAACTGATCACCTTGTCTTCAGATTGTGGCATCATTCTTGGTGAAGGTAAGATGCTACTCAAGGTCAGGGTCATACCAGCCTGGGCTACATGCTCAGAGAGCTCCTCTATGTCTCTTTTCATGTAGTCCAGGGAGGTACGTCTCAGGTCATTCACACCAGCATGGACAATGACTGAGTCATATTTGTATTTGCCTTGGAGTGACCTGAGTGCTTGTGTTATGTGGTAGATCCTAGCACCCGACAGGCAGCTCACCGTGACCTTCTTCTTTTCAGCATGGTGAGCGGGACGTCACTGTGCCTGATGATAGAGTCACCTATTACAAGTGTATCAGGTGTGTTGTTTAGCCTTAAGGGCTGTGACTGTTCGGCACACTGGCTTTGTGAGCTATGTGTTGCACGTGTTTTGTTTTGGGGTAGCGGTTGCTTAGGTGTCTGCTTTGGAGGTATCTGCTGCTCAGGCAGATTTTTATTTAGAGCCTCCGAGTATGTTTTTGTGTGTTTATGTGTTTGGTTTGCTGTTGTGGTAGGTCTATGTGAGACTGGAATTGTAGTGAGTGTGGTTTCCTTTTCCTCCTGACTGGTTACGTCAGTACTGATTTGAGAGAGCTTAGCCTCCTGTTTGGCTATATGGTTGCATCTCTCACATGTGTTGGAATTTGTTGGGAGGAGGAGAGGGTTGTCTGTGTACATGAGGCAGTTGTAACATTGCCTCAAGATTCCCAGATTCACCAGTTGGACCGGAGAGGAGATTGACAACTGACCTTTGGACATGCTAGAATAGTATTGCAAATTCCTTTATAATTGAAAAAAAGGGCCAATGGGGAACAAGGTACTTAAGGGGAGTTTGTGAGGGTGTAGTGCTTTTAATTTTTTAGTGCTGACCTATATAATTGCTTTAGTGAGCAAGTGCCAGGTAACTTAAATGCAATGTGCTACAGGTAACTTAAATGCAAAAATGACAAACAGTAACTTTCATTCAAGTGAAACAAGGAAATAAGTATAGTAGGCAATGCAGATATCACTAGGGATCCACAGAAGTGCTGAAAAGCCGCGTTTTAGGTGGAATTAGCATTTCAGGGGCAAACAAACAACAAGCATACAAACAAAGCTAGATTCAGCAGGCCTGGATCTAGTCTATGCTGTACCAATTGCAGTAAGAAGCAGTTCAAGTATGCAGGCACTATAAGCCTTTAACCAGAAATTCCCAGCTCAGAAGGGCAGAGTCCAGCCTCTCCTCCCACAAGAGTGCAGACCACAAACCCTCTTAATGTAAAATAACTGGCCTGAAGCCCAAGTGCTTAAACCAGAATTAATACACTTTTAGAATAACAGACACTGAGCCCTCAATCAGCAGTTCCCAACTTAGAAGGATGCAAGCTACCTGTCCTGCCATCACAGTGCAGGCCACAAACCTTCCTAATGTAAAACAACTGGTCTGAAGCCCAAGTGCTTAATCCAAAAGACTTAGAATGATAGCTACACTTTAATCAAGTTACTACCAAGCAGTAATAAATACAATTGAATACTTTAAAGAATGCCTGGATTAGTGCTCAAGTTATATAAACAAAGCTAGATTCAGCAGGCCTGGATCTAGTCTATGCTACAGCAAACAAGGTGTACCAGTTTCAATAAGAAGCAGTTCAAATATGCAGGCACTATAAGCCTTTAACCAGAAATTCCCAGCTCAGAAGGGCAGAGTCCAGCCTCTCCTCCGACAAGAGTGCAGACCACGAACCCTCTTAACGTAAAATAACTGGTCTGAAGCCCAAGTGCTTTAACCAGAATTAATTCACTTTTAGAATAACAGACACTGAGCCCTCAATCAACAGTTCCCAACTTAGAAGGATGTAAGCTACCTGTCCTGCCACTACAGTGCAGGCCACAAACCTTCTTAATGTAAAACAACTGGTCTGAAGCCCAAGTGCTTAAACTAAAAGGCTTAGAATGAGTTACACCAAACAGCAATAAATACAACTGAGTACTTTTAAGATGACGCAAAGCAAAATAAAGTAGGAAGAAACACAAATACAGTAAAAGCAGATACATTTTTTTTTTTTTGAGTGAGCAAATGAGATGGGCCCAAGAGGAGTGTCCAAGTGCAAATTTACAAGAGGGGCGGGCAGTTTCAAAGCCACAAGATTAACACCAAGACATAAACAGGAAGGGTGGGTGGGAACCTACTGAAAAAACAGTCAACTTCCAGCTATATATTGCTCAATGCAACACAAACAAATTACTTTAAATTGTGTATTATTTGATAAAAGTGCAGGTAAAAATCTACTTAACTCCACTCATGTAGGTCTCAGTTGGCCAAAGCTCACAGTTTCAACAGAAAACAATTCACTGTGGAGATTCAAAGATGGCTGCCGTTCTATAAGCACTGCAGTACTTCAGCTCTTCAAATACCTGAGAAAAAAATCAACCCTGTGGAGTTATACTTAGAGTTAAAACACTAATTGACAGCAATTACATATCTACCAGAAGTCACTTTTGTTTCTGAGGAAAGAAAATTGGAAAAAATATTTGCTAGTAGCAGGATTGGATCTGATTGTCACGTTGACTCTGAACAGAGCACTGAACAAAGGACTGACTTATCTCACTGCTGTAACTTTTCCTTGGGAAATAAATCTACTTGCAGAATTTCGAAATGTCAAAAGAGGACAAAAATATGGAAACTACAACTACCAAAACTAAGTTGTCAGTTTTGCAATCGCCAGAGAAAGAATCTTTCCATAAGAGACAGAAAACTTTCAAACAACAAGAGACTGCAAAAACAGGAACAGCAACAAAATCTGATCAACAGGTCACAATGGAGGAAATCAAATCAGCATTGCTACCCATACAGGATGCTTTAAATGAGCTAACAGCTCAAACGCTTACATTTAGTGATACATGTAACCGGATTCTCGAAAGAATGGAGAAAGCAGAAACTAGAATAGCTGCAAATGAAGACAACATAATAATGCTTACTAAAAGAACAGAGACGCATGGGGCAGACATTCAATCGATGCAAAACAAAATTCTGGACTTGGAAGCAAGATCTAGATGCAACAATATAATAATCAGAGGGATTCCTGAATCCATTCAATATAATGATCTGATTACTTCCATCACACAAATAGTCGAAATTCTGCTCAAGGACTCTGAGGAGGTTAAACAGATGGTCATAGAAAGGGCTCATAGAGCATACAGAGAATCTCAAGCTTCAAATATACCCAGACCTGTTTATGTTAAAATATTGAACTATCAAGACGTAAGCAAAATACTGTTAACTATAAAAAAAACTGGTGGATTTATAATGTGGCAAAACAATAAAATCTCAATATCACAGGATTTACCAACACAAATAAGGCAATCTAGACAAATGCTGGCTCCATATTGTAAGTTTCTGATTGACAAAAATATCAGATTTCAAATGAAATATCCCAATAACCTAATTTTTACTGTGGATGGCATTAAATACTCTGTAAGCACAAAAAAGAAGCAAGACCTACTTTTTTGAAGCTTTTTAAGGCTCTGCCATCTTCAGAAATGTAAACAGTCCATCTGGCTTTTTGCAACATCAGAGAGAATGGGATTCTCTATTTACGATGACCCGAGGCTTCAAAATCATTTGTCTGCTTTGTTTCTTGTTCCAGGCCTGATGATTCATCTTCTTATCTTCTTATTTCGCAATTCCAGCTGCAACACGAAGTTCCCACGAAGTTTTATGGCTGTAGTGAGCGTTTGTAATCCACGAGGTAACAGGAAATGTACTGGAGGAAGCAGAGGGACCGTTTTTACTGTGGCGCAACCAGGAGGTCCGTTCGCGAATTCGGTCCCCCGTCGCGAGCGCGAAGGAAAGGATTTAGACTGTTTTTGCAGTTTTACTACCTGGGAAGAAAGAAGATCTCCTGGAAAGGTTAAACAAAGCCTTTTGGACTTAATTTGAAGGAAAAACGACTGTAAGATGTTGCTTGTAGTTAGAGTGTTGCAGGTAAATGCTGTGGAAATGTATTGAGCATTAGAGAAGGAGACTGCAATGTGTAATGGCAAAATAAGGTACTGTGGCTTCTTATTTTTTCTTTTTCTTTTCTTTTTTTTTTCTCTTTCTGTCTCCCTTTTCTTTTATTTCTTTCCTCTTTTCTCTTAGATAGGGAATATCATTTTTAAATGTAAAATGTATAAAATGAGTAGGTTAACAGGTTAAAATATTGTGCAGTTAATAATAAAAGATCATATAGGTTGTTGCTTTTAAATGTGTAATACAAAGCATTTTCCTTTTTTGTTCTCCTTTCTGTTGTGCTCTTTTTATGCTCTCTTTTTTAACCCTTTTGTTCCTCTCTCTTATATAAATGCTCATCACAAGTAAAAATGACATTTTTGCTTTATTGTGAATTGCATTGATTTTTATTATTAATATGTTAGTATGTTAGTTGGCATGGGAGGAATAAAGTAGATTAAAATAATTAGATTATTTAATTCAGTAGATGCAGGGTGTTGAGAAATGTTAAATAATTATGTCCTATCTATGTTAACTAATATTTAATTCTGTTTAGATCAACAAAACAAAATGTTAAATGTTATGGCTGCTTATAAGGTTAGAGTGAATTGAAGTACATTAGAATTTCATGGTGCAATTAGTTCATTTGAATATCCAAAATATGATCAGAGCTGTAGTTACTTATAGTAGTGTTTAGTAAGGAATGACAGAATTAGGCTTTGTAGACGTAGTAGTAGTTGTTATAGGTTTTTTGCATGGGGTTTTATTGTTAAATAATAGAATTAGTAGGTTAGTTACTCAGATGGTTTCCAGTAATGTGAAAAACCTATGTTCATCCTGGTCCAGAGGAATAGTGGGTAGGCACTGGGTAAGGATGGGATGGCAGTTTTGCTTCCAAATAATTGTTGATAAGCCAACTTATGTTATTCTAAGGTTGCTTAAAAAGAGTAGACATCGATGTACATTTCTAAGGATTTTTAAATGTGGATAATAGAATCTTGGAATGTCAAAGGACTCCAGAACATGAAAAAAAGAAAGCTATTCTTTTACTTGTTCCTCAAATCATCAGCAGGTTGTATTTTATTACAAGAAACACATATGACTAATGACCAGTGGGTGTCAGTGAAAGATAAGAAATGGGTTAGGAAGATTGTGACGGCGGAAGGAACTACGAACAGTGCAGGAGTGGCAATTATAATTAAGAATCACTTTCAGGGAGATATTTTGGATATGAAAACAGCTCAGGAGGGTAGATGGTGTTTGGAACTTCTCACATCCAAATGGTATGATAAACCTATAGTACTAGTTTGTATTTATGCCCCCAATGTTAATCAACATCATTTCATAACTTCAATTTATTCCATTTTACAGTCATATAATAATTGCTATATAGTGATGGGTGGTGACTGGAATTCTTACCAAGATACGAAATTAGACAAGTTGGGTGCTTCTAAAGCGTTCAATAAACAGGCAATGGTAGGATTGAATGAATTGAAAATTGATTTCAAACTGTTTGATCCTTTTAAACACACACACTCACAAGGGAAAGCAGAAAATTTTACGTTTTATTCAACCTGTCATAAAATGTGGTCGAGAATTGATTTTTTTCTTATTTCAGAGGTACTGATCTCAGTCGACCCTAGTGTTTCTAATCAAGCCAGACAACTCTCAGACCATTCAAAGATAACCTTAACCTTAACCTGCAATAATATGAATACTAAGAGGCTTCGAGGGTATAATTGGTCCTTGAATCCATACTTATTAACCAAGGAGGATATATTAATGGAAGTTAAGGAAATTCTTAAACAATTATTATACAATATTTCCCAAAACAGACACCTGATAGATATAGAATGGGCTACAATTAAAACGCAGTTAAGAGGATTATTTATTCAAAAAGCTACTTATTATAAAAAGTTGCAAAATAAATCTCAATTGGATTTAGAAACTAAAATTCAAGTATTGGATCAAGATCTGATGAGGAATTATAGTGAACAGACAGAAACTGAGTTATTTAGGTGTCCGAAAGAACTGTTTCTACTTCATAATAGAAAACTGTCACTTTATGAACAAAGAAATTTAGTAAAATATGCAAATCATATTCAAACCCCTTTGAAAGCTTTAGCTCGTATTATCAACCAGACGAAATCAACACGGTTAATTTCTGAAATACACTATAACAATACTACATATACTGATAAGGCAGATATCATGATGACCTTTGAAAAAAGTTTCAATCAGATTTACGGAGAGCAGCAGACACTCTTGCAAGATAAAGAAAGAAAAGATTTTCTACAGAAAATCACTTTTCCTAATATTGATAAGGATTTCCATAGAAATTTAATCAAACCGGTTGAAGTTGAGGAGGTGTTAGAGACAATCAAGAGATTAAAGCCTCATAAAGCCCCAGGGCCAGATGGTTTGACATCAGAATTTTACAAATCCTTTAGTGAGATTTTGAGCAATGTATTGTCACAGACTTTTAATTATATTATGCGGAATGGAATTAATGATCCTCATTTTAATGCTTCAAGGACAGTTCTCATATTGAAGGAGAAAGGTGATCCCAAAAATCCTGATAATTACAGGCCCATATCTCTTTTGAATATCGACATGAAAATCATGACATCCATTCTGGCGAGTAGACTGAAAAAGGTAATAAACTTAATAATATCAGAGGAACAGGCGGGGTTTATGGATGGGAGGCAGACCACGGACAATACCTTAACGCTTCATACCTTAATCTCTTATGCGAAACACAAAAACCTGAATTTGTATGCCCTAATAATTGATGCTCAGAAGGCATTTGATAGGGTTAATTTGGTTTATTTATTTGACATATTACCATATTTTAATATACCCCAGGAATTTGTTTCAACGTTAAGGATATTGTACAATAATGCATATACAAATTTATTTATAAATCGCGAATGCTCGAATAGGATACAAATCAAAAATGGTGCCCGTCAGGGCTGCCCATTATCTCCCATTTTATTTAATCTGTACTTGGAGCCCTTATTTTTACATCTTAAGCAAAATGTATTTTATAATTCTCCGGTTCTATATGGGATAAAGGTTGGGTTGGCTGCCTTCGTAGATGATTTAAACATATATTGCACCACACCTGTTTCTGATACTGAAAAAATATTTGCTGCAATAGGAATCTTCGAGAGAATTTCTAACTACAAGCTAAATTTTAAAAAATCTAAAATATTCCCGTTAAAGACACCCTCACCTTTTTCAATGCTACCATTGATAGGACAAGTAACGACTGAAGAAAAGATAAAATATCTGGGGATTGCATTCTCCACTGAAAATAGGGATTTTTTTTATAAACTATGTAAAGTCAACTGCAGATCAAATAACATTGGATCTAGAAAGATGGAATAAGTTGAAGTTACCACTGATGGCAAGAGCAGCAATTATAAGAATGAATGTTCTTCCCAGAATGTTATATATTTTTAGAGCTGCACAACTCAGAATTACAAAAACATTTTTTAAACGGTTTCATATAGGATTGGGGAGATTTCTGTGGCAACCCAGGAAGATGAGAATATCATATGAAAAATTAATGGTTCCAAAAAATAAGGGGGGGGGGCTGGAGTTACCGGACTTTGAAATTTACTATTTAGTGATCCAGGCCAATAGGATCTTAAAGACGTCATACTTTGATAGTAGTAGTAGAAAATGGACACCCAAATGGGTGCTCCTAACGTATAAGTATATAAGTGAAGTGGGTGTCAATGTTAAAGCTTTACCCTTTTTAAATGATCGAACAATGAGTAAATATAAGTTGATGGAACACATAAAGAGCTATGTAATGGCAATTCAAACTCTTTTTGCTTCCTTAAACTTATTAAAATATATGATGGTATTCCAACCGTTTCATGGGAACCCTAACTTAACAATTGGTAGTCTATTGATAGATTTAAAGAAATTCCCCTTAATTAAGGAATTAACTGTAATTGATTTATATCCCTTTCTAGGGGTAGTAGTACATGATATTCTAAAAGAAATGGAACTTCCTATTTCCTATTTAATCATAGTACGACAGTTGAAGGACTTAGCTATAAACTATTTTAATAACTTTGATATGAATGAGGAGGACTTAATCACTTCTCGTAATCTGTGGGAAGCGCTGTTGCAGGATAGAAAATATATAACCGCAGCATATAAATTGATAAAAGAGAGGAAGTACAACAAATACATTCTTTTATCGAGTTACTGGAGGGAGAAATTGATATTGTCAGATGACAATAAGATATTGGAGGCATTCAGTTCAACATTAAAGTCTGTATCCCTTCAAAAATTGATTTTTACGCAGCTGATGATTTTCAACAATGCATATTATACTCGTCTCACTCTTCACAAATTTGATCCGAAGAATTCACCCAAATGCCCACATTGTTTAGATCAAACAGCAGATTTGCTTCACATGTTCTGGAGTTGCAAGTGTATTTATAAATTGTGGAATTCACTTAAGTTACAGTTACAAAAAATGGGCTACCAAAACTCAACACTCTCTTAGGAGTTTATGATTCTTCATATTCCCCCGGAGAATTTAGGAAAATCTAAAAGGATTGTAATTATGAATATTTGTTTATTAATGAAATTATATATAGCCAAAAATTGGTTGAACCCAGACCAGACATTGTGGAAAAATTTCAGATTGATGGCTATACAACATATCTTAGCGCATAAACTCTTAATTAGTGACCATAAGAAAAATATCAACAATATAAAAATATGGGAGCAAATTTTCAATATTGTGTTGGCATAGAGGTGCCTATCCACTTTTTCTCGGGACTTAGAGTACAATGTAAAATCAATCTTAGATTAGATAGAGGAGTAGAGACAATACAGTTTGTTGGCTTGTTTTGTTACTGTGGGTTTTCTTTTGTTCTTGCTCTCTTTTTTTTCCTTTTTTTTTGATTATTAGTACTGTACTTATGACCAATATATAAGGTTGACATATAATGTGAAGTTAACCTATGGAAGCATTTTGTAAATATTGTACATAATGTGTGAATTTGTAATATGGTTGTGAAAAACAATAAAAAATGTTTATTGAAAAAAAAAAAAATGAAAACAATTCACTGTACCACTTGTATAAGACAGAAACCGAATAACAATGAGGTAAACTACCCCCACTTATCACTGGCTATGCAGGTTTTTTAACAAGCCTTAACTGAAAATACCACTTGTATAGGACCTACTGAAAAAACAGTCAACTTCCAGCTAGATATTGCTCAATGCAACACAAACAAATTACTTTAAATCTTGTATTATTTGATAAAAGTGCAGGTAAAAATCTACTTAACTCCACTCATGTAGGTCTCAGTTGGCCAAAGCTCACAGTTTAAACAGAAAACAATTCACTGTACCACTTGTATAAGGCAGAAACTGGATAACAATGAGGTAAACTTCCCCCACTTATCACTGACTATGCAGGTTTTTTAACAAGCCTTAACTGAAAATACCACTTGTATAGGACCTACTGAAAAAACAATCAACTTCCAGCTAGATATTGCTCAATGCAACACAAACAAATTACTTTAAATCGTGTATCATCTACCACAGCAGGGATAATGATGCAGTCCCTGGCATTCACTTTGAGGAAATGCTTCTGGCACCAGTCATTAATTTGGGTGAGACCTTCCTGGATGATGCTCAGATCACTAGGGGATGTAAGACAGTGACCAGCTTATAGTCATCTGTAAACCTGATCAACCACAGACCACTGGTTTTGTCTTATACCTCAGAACAGTATATCCCAAGCAATAGAGGCCCCCAGACAGATCCTTGGGGTACACCACTCTTTAAGGGTCTACTACTAATGGTGGCTTCCAGTACTTTGAGTGGGTACTATCATTAAGCCAGTTAGCTACCCATCTGGTAACATACAGATTGATGCCTAGCTGTGTAGGCATATGTATTATGGCTGACAGGGGATTACTGTCAGAGGCTTTGGCTAGGTGAAGGTAGGCAGTGTGCACTGTCTTCCCCTCATCCATGTAGTTGTTTGAATACTTCAAAGAAGTCAACCAGGTTTAACAGGCCTGATTTCTCTTTGACAATACAAAACTGTGTTGGCTCAGGCATTTTGAGGTTGCCAATGTCCCTGTTTATAAGGTCCTTGATAATGCCTTCCATGGTCTTGCAGATTAGGCTAGTTAGGCTGATGTGCATATTATTGGCTGGATCAGTGGATGCTCCACCTTTGTGTAGAAGGGTGACAGTGGCTGTCTCTGTGCAGATAACACTGGTGCTCAGGCTTTGGTTGACTACAATGTGTAATGGAGCTGAGAGCTCATGCCTGGGTTCATGTAGGAAGCAGCCAGGGATGTTATCAGGTCCCAAGGAGACTTCAGTTTTTTGCCCTTGAGAGGGCATTATGGTCCTGCTCCCTGATGATGAGGGGAGAGGGTCAGGTGCTGTGCATGTCCTCCTTTACTGATGGTAGGACAGTGGGGTGAGATTTTCACTTATGTGTCTGCAGCAGGTTGGCTATATCTATGATGTATTTTTATGTGGTGTTATTGACCACCAGTACAGAGCAGATTTGGGTGTTGCCTCTGAGACTGCAGACATATGTGTGGAAGGCCTTGTGATTGGCCTTGGTGGATGTATCCAATTTGCCCTCAAAGTTAGCCTTAGAGTAATTCACCTGTGACCTCACATAGCTTTCCTGAAAACACTGGAAGGGATAAATGTATCTTCAAACACCATCATACTAGGTGACTTCAACTACCCTAATATAGACTGGGATCACTACTCAAGCCCAAACACTCTAGCCCAAAGGTTCCTGGAGTTCATAAACTCAAATGCAATGGAACAACTAGTCACCATCCCCACAAGAGGTGAAAACATACTTGATCTCATCATCCTGAACATGGGATCACAATGTTCAACACTGGAAGTATACCCCTCACTGGTGAGATCAGATCATAAACTAATCTCACTGGAGGTCCTCATCCCGCCCCCACCTGAGATAAAAAAGACCACAGTGAAGAACTTCTCAAAAGCCGACTTCACACTTCTAAAGACTAGTGTTGTCTCCTTTAAGGCCCCCGAGCCGGCGGAAAACATTACTCAAGCCACTGAATCACTTACAAATGCCTTCTACCAGCACCTACAGGACTGCATGGATCAGGCAATCCCAAACAAAACAAAGACTCTTTGTACCAAAGGCAAGCGTCCAGTCTGGTGGACCCCAGCCATAAACAAGCTCTACAACAAAAGGAGGAAGCTACTACAAGATAGAGCAAAATCCTTAAAAGGTAAGACACCTTTGATCATTATAAGTAAAAAGCTAAGAGCTCTCATAAAATCATCCAAGGCAAATTTTGAGAGAAAAATCGCTAAGGACTCAAAAGACAATCATAAGGCCTTCTTTAGCTATGTTAGAAACCTGGGAGGAAACTCCCAGATATGCTCAGAATTAGCTCAAAATGATGTGAAAATTACTGAACCTACAGACATTGCCAACATACTGGCTGACAGGTTCAGTGCAAACTTCTCCCCCCCCAAAAGGAGAGATATCTATACCAGAGGATTGTAGCCCCCCAAACATCTCTAATGCCCAGGTGAAAACTGCTCTCTCCAAGGCGAAAAACACAGCATCCATGGGACCGGATGGTGTCCCCGGCTGTGTGCTCCATGAACTCAATGAGGAATTAAACCCACAGTTAGGACAGCTGTTTAATCTTAGCCTCACCTCAGGATACGTACCCAAGGAGTGGCGCACGGCAACTTTTGTCCCACTTCACAAAGGCGGTGCCTCCACCGACCCTGGAAATTACCGTCCCATCAGTTTGACAAGCCTGATCTGCAAAGCTATGGAGAGGATCATAATGGAACTCATAAATAAAGACATAGGGAACTTGCAGACTTTGGATCCAACCCAGTTTGGCTTTGTCAAAGGCAGATCATGCCTTTTAAACTTGGTTGACTTTTTTGAAACAGTCACCAAGGCCATTGATGAGGGAAAGGCAGTCCATACAGCCTACCTCGACCTGGCAAAGGCTTTCGACACAATACCCCACTCAGGTATCATTGAAAAACTCATCAGCTTAAATGTAAACCCATACATCACAAGATGGGTTGCAAACTGGCTAAGTGACAGAACCCACAGGGTCAGAGTTGCTGGCACCATGTCAGACTCAAAGCCTGTCACAAGTGGTGTCCCACAGGGCTCAGTCCTGGGCCCACTCTTGTTCGGCATCTACTTTTCAGAAGTACAAGCAAACACAGGAGGGTTATGGCTGACAAAGTTTGCAGATGACTGCAAACTGGGTGCCATAGTCGAGAACACATCTGACACAGATATCCTTCAGAAGGGTCTCACAGAAATGGATAACTGGTGCCAGAGCCATGGCCTAAAGTTAAACGCCAAGAAATGCATAGTCATACCCTTCGGGAAAAACAAGGTTACCCCTAGCTACCATATAGGTGGCAATCCACTGAGCACAGAAGAGGTTATCAGGGATCTGGGGACCCAGGTTGACAGTAACCTTTTGTTTGACACTCACGTTGCTAAAGTAGTTAGGAAGACCTTCTACATTGCCCACCTGATCATGAAGGGATTCACATCTAGATCAAGGGAGGTCATCGTCCCCTGTACTCATCACTCATCAGACCAATGATTGAGTACAATGCCCCATTCGGAATGTATCTGACCCGACACCTGCAGCAGCTGGAAAGGCCCCAAAAGTTCCTCACCAAAAGGATAAAGGGTCTCAAAAATATGTCTTATGCTGCCCGACTGAAAGAACTCCAGCTCTATTCAGTCGCCTACCGCTTGCTCAGAGGTGAACTGTGCCTGACATACAAGGCCATGTCAAACCCAGATTTGATGAACATGCTTCACCTCAAAAAATCTAGATCCCTCAGAACTACAAGGGTGGGAGACTTAAACCTTGAAACGGTTATTAATAGGACGTGCTGGAGGGACAGATTCATCACCCAGAGACTCCCTATGCTGTGGAACAAAATCCCGGTACATGTGAGGCAGAGCACCTCGCTGGCCTTGTTCAAAAGAAATCTTGACCAATGGATGGGAGATCACAGATATACCCCAGGGATTACCTCAGTGTCACTGCTTGACAGAGGCACAGCAAAATAATGGGCATAGTTTCCTTCAAACTAAAGGGATGGCGAAAGCCACAAAACTCTGGGCTAGGCTTATAAATGCCCTTGGGCAGATAGCCTAGTATGAACCTATGAACCTATGAACCTTATTTGCTTGTTCAGACAAAGGTAATATTGCTTCCAATTTGGCACCTGCTCCTTCTTGGCCCTGTATAGCAGATATTTCCACCTATTATGCAGTTTGTGTATTGCTGCTGTCCACCACAGAGGTTTAATCTACCTTGGGGGAGATGATTTTGTCCATTCAGGTATTTCTGAGTCCATAC
>NC_056728.1:390263089-390265589 GCF_019279795.1 Protopterus annectens
CACAACAATAGGTTTTGAGAACAACATACCCATAGTATATGAATATTAATTATTGATGCAGATAAGAGGTGGGGGAGAGAAAAAAGTCCATTTAAAACTCTATAGGCTTCTATTTTTCACAACAGTACTGCTCAACACTCTACAGGTCTGCCCTCACTTTACATCTGCCTATGGCCCATAGCTTCTGTAGCACATACATACCTGTTAAACTGTCAACCTGGAATGGTATGGGGCAAACTGTGACAACTCTGGGCACATGACTAGAGGGGACTCGTACATGTCAGGGTTATATATATGACAAAGAAAGGGTACCCTGCACTGACGCTGTGTAAGTATTCTGCTGACATATTTCACCTGGATTCCTTTCTGTGTCCAAGGTTATTGACAGCAGTAACCACTAGCCATGACATCGTGACACTTGAGAGACATGTATAGGGAAGAGTGCATGGTGTATGCACCTATCCTGCTGTCATTTGCAGGCATGGGGTTGGACAGTAGAGCAGTTGTACACAGTGTATTAGTATACCCTTCTTACAGCTACTACAAACATTTCTT
Source organism: Protopterus annectens (assembly GCF_019279795.1). Classification (NCBI taxonomy): domain Eukaryota; kingdom Metazoa; phylum Chordata; order Ceratodontiformes; family Protopteridae; genus Protopterus; species Protopterus annectens. The sequence goes on from NC_056728.1 coordinate 390,263,645, forward strand.
TACCTGTAAGACCTGTGGACAAAATATCTGTTAACACTACCTGACTGCTTCTACAAATATTCAAGATTTTTTGCATGTATATATGCACACATCTCAGTACCACTCCCTGGATTCAACTCATGTCTGGGTGTGCAAAACTGAACATCAAAGCTATTTCTCATTACACTGAACTCCTGGGGAGCAGTTGTTTTTTGTTTGACTGATTTCTGCCTAATACTCTGTTGGTTGGACAGTCTGACCTTGTAATGCTGCGATTCATGCATTACAGATAGTGTACTGTGTATTAATCCTTTGAAATAATACAATCTGGAAAGTAAAGGTTAACACAAGGCAATGCTGCAGGGGACACACTATAATACATTACACATTACTATTCAGGGTTCAGATCTTAGTGCATAACATATTTCATATTTCATTTGTACCTTGTTTTACAGCTCCACAATCTACAGTTTTGCACAACAGTTGGTTCTCAGAACAACCTCAGTTAATGCATGCTGTCAGAGCCATATTTGCTGTGAAGAACCTGTACACATTCCATTTCTATGACAACATACCAGAGTAAACACAACAGTTTGTGGTATAAATCTTTATTTTAATAACATGACACAGTGCTTTACTATTGCATATCTTGTAGATCAATATTGGGCTGACAAACTTTATTTATTCAGTAGACACATAACACACTATACCTACTGGCAGTAAACAATGTACTCCCTTTTTATTTATTGCACTATATACTGCAAGATAGATCTGTACTCACCAACCTGTTGGTGCAGCCTTGACAGTCTTTTCGCATGGGCCTCCACACTGCTAGCCCTCTCCACTGCAGCTGTATGGGGAAACACAAACTATGCATACCTGTCTATCACATACTCAGGCTAAAATTTGGTACAGCTATAGATGAGATACTTATAAACTACTGGAACATTCTGTGCCCAAGCATCTTGGATCCACTGGGCCAAGAATGCCCTCTTCCTATGCTTTAGGTCGGCCTAATGATGCCATACTTACTCCCCAGTTCAGGGGATTCCAGTGGCACTGGTGATGTCACATGGCAGATGGTCCCAGGCCTCCACTTTCTACTGTGAGCCCTGGTACTGGCCCTGCAGCAGTCTGTCATCATGGTGTTCAAAAAGGAGCCCAGCAATGACCATGGATTTCAGAATGCCCTAGCACTGCACCCAAAAGCGTGATCCCTCTCCAATGTCAGACATGGTTCCTGCACAGATCAAACTACAACAAGTTCTGGCTGTATTCCCACCTGTGCTGTTTAAATAAGGCCAAACTCCCACCCTTTGGCAGCATTGGACCATTTTGAAAATGTTGAGCACAGCTTAGAGGTGTGCAAATCCACTAAGATGAGTTGAGCAGTGTTTAAATGGGAAAATTCTGAGCAGTGCTTAGAGGTGAGCAAATCTGCTTAGCTGAGCTGACTGCTGCTTAGAATTAATGTCTAAGCAATACTCAAACTGGCCGAGCAGAACTAAGCACTGCTAAACATTGCTCAGTTTTCATTTCAGAAAATATTTCAGAATAGAAAATTAATTAATCATTACTGACATATTATTAAGTGTATATGGTTTACTTTACATGACGTCCCCTATGTGTTTTCATTACATTACCCTGGGGTGTGACTATACTGTATGGGACACTTGTATTTACATGGGTGATTTCCCATGTTTTTATTCACTGACACTTCAATTATGGGCCAGCTACACTACCTTGGTTAATAAATATCAATTATTACATAATTTAAAAATAAAAATAATTTTAACAATGCTTTCCCATGTAAAAATGAAGGGCCTCTCTTGGTACTTGAACTGCTGTATGCAAAGCTGGAACTCTAACCACTACACTGTCTTGCTGTTGAGAATTTTGGCTATACATTTGTATTTAGCTCCTATGAGATGTTTAAGCAATATTTAGCAGAAGGCCATGATGTGCA
>NC_056728.1:390270589-390320589 GCF_019279795.1 Protopterus annectens
TTCCTGTAAGTACATTGGAGCTCCGTGCAAACTGGAGGTGTGGAGCTAAGCTTAGCTCAGCAGGAAGGTGTGACTGATAAGCGTGTTAATGGCCAGGGGAGGGTCAACTGATAGTAAGCATTGCTTACACTGGCTCCACAGGCATAGTGGGACTTGGAGGAAGAACCCCTGAGCCTGCACTTGTAGGCAGAAGGAGGCACACCCAGTATGCCCAGGCCTTGGCAAAGAGACAACACATAGCACACACACTGACACTGTAAGGGCCCAGGGACTGACACCTCTCTCCAACTACCACACACAGTAAAATGGATGCCACACACACCACATACCACACAGCCTGTTACCCACCTTGTGTACTGTGTGCATCCAACATATGCAGCCCTCAAGCACCGTTCTCACCTCTGCTGCAGGCACAAGGTAAATGTGTTTTCTTAACAATAACTGCATGGATTACTATGCTCTCCTACCATACCTATGGTATTGCAGCATGCATGCAAGGGACTGGGGTAGGCTACTGGGATAGCAGCATACAAATGACAACTATATAGGACACCAGGAAGTGTGTGGCCAACACTGCCATCACCACACTATGCAGTAGTACCCACGGCGAGTAATACTACAGCAGTATATATGGGGGGGGGCAGGTAACTGGGGAGGCAGAGGTCACGGGCATGGGTGGTACTGTGGGGGTCCCATACTAATCCCGCACGGACCCAACCAGTTACTTAGCTGTAGAAAACCAAACAAAATGGCCACAATAATGACACACACCCATACAGATTTATACAGTGATAGCACAGCAGGTTCTGCAGTCACAGTAAGGCTCAGAAGGGCAAGAAGTCTGAAACTCACATGTATGCCAACACAGTCTGATCCCATTCTCTGTACTGATATGCCTGTAGTCTACAACACAGAGCATGATATTATGGGAAATGGCAACAAAATGTTAAGCAAATATCAGCACAGTCTCTGCAAATGTGTACAGTTCAGAGGTGTCCCCCCCCATACAAAAGCAGTAACATATATGTCTGCAGGGAAAGAACAGTACAGTACGCATTGCAAGGGCTGTCACAATCAACCTGATAACCTGTGCCATGAGAACACAATTGCCTGAATACCCCTACTGATGTGCTGCCTGTACATGTGCATAGGGAACACACACTAAATTCCTCTAATCCCTCTGTGTCTCCGTTGGACAGTGTCGCTGTGTGCTGACATGTTCTAACATGGCTTGCACCCTCATTTGTGTGGGTGACAAGGGCCTCAGTGCCCATACCTTACTAATGTCATAATGACTTACCAACCTGGGTCTATATTAGATGAACGACCGTTCCGATGTTCGAATCATAGATGGTCGACATCATATGATCGAACATCAGAAAGGTCAAAGGTGAATGTCAATGGCTTTTCATGTGCAGAATGGGAAATTTCCCCTTTCTGCACTGAAGTGCATTCTCAGAGTTGGTATATTTAAGTAGGGGGATGGGGGGTGCAGGGGGGCTTGCTAGCATTTCCCTCCCATGCACCATGTTACACCATTGCACAGGCCATTGCAGTCATCTGTACAGATGTCTACACAGTATTTGGTAGTTCACAACCCATATGTGGTCTGTGTCCCCCAACAATGGCCATGCATGTCATATAGATGGCAAGTAGGTCACAGTTACTGAACCCACACACATGCTAGCATCAAGTATCATACATGATGGAAACCTCATGGTGATATGATGTGTGTAACCCTGTCACTTGTCCAGGCTTGTAGGAGCAATACATAACCGCAGCCACTATTCATGGTGGGTTATGTCACTATCCATAAAGGCTGTCACAACATTAAGTGTTGTAACAGGTACTGGGTTATGTCCCATGCATTTCATGTATGTGGACCATGTCATATGTATGTAGCAGTATACTACATTAAAGTGGATGTCTTGGTGTAAGAATTTGTCCATTGGCAACTGTGTTTGTTTTACTGTATGCACATCCCCTGTGTCAGTCTTTACTGTGTGTATGCTAAGGATATCCCAGTTTCTCTACCTCTTCCACCCTGTGAACTGCAGATACATACCACAAACCTGTCATACACAGTACCATGCATGCTCTCATCAACCGCATCAGGCTTGAGTGTATTTGAATGAAATGGCAGGGACAACAGGTGCTCACATGTGCATCTGTTGTAGTAAATAACATGGCCAAGCTGGTGAAGGACCTACTGGCAGTCCTCCAAAACCTGTTCCACATGTATGGCCCTGCCTGTGCTACTACACTACACTGAGGTGACATGTCTGATGGCTACCTGTCTGTGACAAAGGGTATGTATGACAGGTCACACTGTCTAACAACAGTGTTCATCACACACTGTTACATGCATACACACCTGGTAAACATACATATAAAGGTGTACCCTGGCTATGAAACAGTCAGTGTGTGTCCACTCTGCCACACTCCACATTGGTATTGTCTGCATGGTCACAGCCTGCAGACACACAGACACCTGGAACACAAACAGAATACAGCATGTCAGACTACATTCAGGCACTGGTACTAACAGCAATAATGCATCACGGCTAATAAGGTACATGCACCTCTGTGTGTGCCCATAACAAGTGCAAGCAGACACCACTTTAAACAATAATGCATATCTACAATGTAAGATATTCACCCTGTGCATCAGACCCATATTAGCCTGTCCCTACATTGATGGTATGGATGACTCGGATGTGGCACAGGTATCATCATATGCACATGGTGTGGTGTGGGTGTACCAGAGGCCTTGGCTAGTCCATACTGTTGACATCCATGTGTGTGTGCTTGTACTGCTATTTTATACAGTGGCTGTGTAGAGGTGCTGTGTGTGTCTGGAGATGACTTGCCTGTGATACAGATTTGTGTGTGGGTATGTATGCATGCAGTCACACCATGTTGCTGCCCTACACAGCGGTATGTTGGACAGCTGTGGATCGTACAAGGCAGGGTGACCAGTTCATCATCTCTGGCCATGGACATGTGAACTGGGCCTTATCAGGGGTCTCACTGGCACCACCAGGCCCAAGGCCAGATGCGGTACTGTTCCCTGATGATGACTGATGTCTGCTGGATCTGCATCCCCTGTGGGGCCGGCCAGGACCATGTCTCCATGGCCTGCTGCGGTGTGCTGTGGACAGCAAACCCCCTTCAGTGGTGCTGGTGTCACTGCGACTACAGGAGTGTGAAGGTCCAAGGCCCTGTAGCCTCTCAGCTGATGTTGCTGCTGACCTACGTCCATGTGGCCAATGCCCATCTTCCACCACATGCTCTAGCACAGATGTGACACGATCAAGGATTGACAAGGTCTCACCCCACCATCTATCCATGACCTTAGTTTGTTGGTGTGTGGCCTCAGCAAGGTCACAGATGTCACTACATAAACCAGGAATACCTGCATCCAACACCCTGAGTAACTGTCTGGTGTTGCATTTACTACATGCCTGTGCATCCATCACAGCCCGGAACATCTGCCTGCTGACACCTGCTGTGGCACTTACAACAGTGGCTTGATGAGCAGCAGTGCTCCTGTGAGCACCCCTGTCCATCCGCCTGTGTGGGACCTTGCCAGTACTCTGGCTATGGCCAGTGTGTACACTCACACCTGCCATAGTCTCCACACTAGCCTGTTCCATGCCACCACCTGACAACTGTCCATCATCTGTGGGAGCTGGAGACAAGAAATGTCTGGGCATTATGACTGTGTGTGGTGACAGTGTGTATGAGTGAAGGATGCCAACCGATGGCACAGATTCAGCCCCTGACAACACCACCTGTGCCTGTATATCAGCATCATCTTTGGCAAAGTCTGTGGACACACTGTCATCAGATACTAAGTGGGAGGGACTGCGACCACCATGATGACCTGTGTGGAAAAGAACAACATATGTAACATAATACCTGCACTATAGCATTTCTTGATACACATGCACACAGATGCACGTGTGCGCGCGCGCACACACACACACACACACACACACACACACACACACACACACACGTGCGCACACACACACACACACACACACACACACACACACACACACACACACACAAACACACACACGCTCTCGCACACACACATACAGGTGAGGTGGCGTATACGCATAACATAGACCTCACACTAGGCAAATGCTGACATTCACAACACAGTCAGACCACTACATATCCTGGACATGCTGTCAACAGCATGCAGTGCAGCCCTTTACACTTCCTGTTAAAATTTCTGTACACCTCTGTGATATGTGAGTATTGTTAGCAGGTGATGGGTATTGTAGTAGCACACACTGCAGACATGTATGCATAATTGCTGTTCACCTGTGAAGGACCTACTGACAGTCCTCCAAAACCTGTTCCACATGTATGGGCCTGCCTGTGCTACTACACTACACTGAGGTGACATGTCTGATGGCTACCTGTCTGTGACAAAGGGTATGTATGACAGGTCACGCTGTCTAACAACAGTGTTCATCACACACTGTTACATGCATACACACTTGGTAAACATACATATAAAGGTGTACCCTGGCTATGAGGCAGTCAGTGTGTGTCCAGTGCCAACTCTTACAGGACATACCTCCCAACTGTGCAGAGTGTCATTGAAATTATACATGTGTGGGCCAGATGTCTGCTCTGTCTTTCATAAATCCTGCAGTTGTCTGTCACCTTACTCTGTTGATATGGGTTTTGCTGTCACTATGTAATGACATATGTAGAGTCTCGCACATCCAAATCTGAAGTACATATATGTCACAACATAACTCTGTACACTTACAACTTCTGAAGCTTACAGTGGATATTATGTGTATCTAACTATGTGTACATGCCAGCTATTTCCCATATATAACAAGTTCACAGAAATTCTGTGATAAACATTACCCAACTTTACTGTGACCTATGATCTGTACAATCCAATTGCAGAACACACACATTGGGTAGGGGGACATGTTGGAGTTGCAATATGTACAGTAGGCTGATTGCATGACTGTACACACCCTTAGGATAATACGATGTTACAGCACATTCTCACTTCCGAACAGCAGTCAGTGTGCTTGGGAAGGTGTGTCTGAGCATGGCACATCTGCACTTTGCAATATGTGTACACTTGCCCTTGCAGAAGGTGTCAGACTCTGTTGGAGTGCAACAGAATGACATCTGCAAATGCCTCTTCAGGGCACCACACAGATCCTATAATGTATGTATGTGTACACTGTGGCTGGGCCACTCCAAAAGTTTGATTGTCCACTGTGGAGGACATTCTTTTATGGATGATGATGTATGGTATGGGTCAGTGTTGTGTGGAAATGAAGTGCTCTCCATCCACACCTTGCTAGAGGAAACATGATGATTGAGTATCAAAAATTACTGGTATGTTGAACTGTTCCTAATCCCCTCTACCTTTCCCACAGGCACACATCCAGCTCATGAACAGCAACCACAAAGCAGAACACTACCATCAACATGCTTCAGCATGGGGATGGCATTCCCCTGCTGATTCCCATTGTCATTCTTCTGCCCAACAAAACTGTTTGTATAGTGGACAAAACGTGCAACCTATGTGTCATTAGACCATAACACATCTCCTCACATGGTAATGGGGGACCTGCAGTATTTACCTGAGACATCAGCCAGACCTGGCTGTTTTTCAGTTTGTGAGATGCCTTCCATCTTCCAAGCCTACACCATAGGCCAGACATGTGGAGAATATGTGAGATTGTACTCACATGTAGTACACAACTGGTACATGCATGCCACTGATTCCTGCAACTCCTGTAGTGTTTCAGTAGGACCCCTGTCACCCTCTGTGACACTGTGGGTCCTGTCTTTCCCACACATTTGGAGGGCTGTCCAGTCCTATGCAATATCACTGTTGGCCCATATGTCCACCTCCATTTGATGAGTGTCTGCACTGTGTTGTATGGTATATGCACTGCTGTGGGAATGTGTTTGTACCCTATTCTACCCTGACACCTTGCACAAAGGAAATCCCTTTGCTGCTTTGCAAGCTGTATGCAAAGTATGCCTGTTGGTGTAGCAGGCAACACATTACATGTAGGATAATCCTGGTAGGACAGCAGAGCAATATTTGCCATTAATGTCAGAGTGTCAGTAGTTGATAGCAGGTGTGTACCCAACAACATGTACATCTGTACTAATATCTACATTTGCTGCAACACAGTATTATTTTCAGACTGTGTACACATATACATGTCGTATCTTCTACATTTATGTGTCAGGCTTGTTCCCATAACAGAGTTGTTTATCTTACAAGTGAGTAAATGTGTGATAGTGCTGCCATGTTTGTACCTCACAAATGGCCATCATTCTCATTGGTGTGTGTACAACATTTAGATGCAGTATATAACACTTGTTATAAATATGTCCCTAGATTTGGCCCTTCCTCCCCCCATTTTGTCAGTCTTTCTCCGGATTTCTTGCAATTGCAGGTTGGGAGGTATGCTACAGATATATCACATCTCCTGCTAATACGCCCTTGTGATGTCCATTGTGATACAATGCAGTTAACCCCACCAAAAATATTGTTTTACTGACATATGCATGTAGATAGTCTATAGAAGACAGTATGACTGATAAATTAGTACATTGATGTACACTGTGGCCTTACCTGGATACTTCTTGCCAGTTTCCTGGGTGCCACCAACTTCCATGAGTACCACATGTTGTGCTGCTGGTCATGTGGGGGCTACCCCGAGGTTGGCAAGGAGCTCCTCAGTAGCTGTGAGTGGGGGCTGTGTTGCTGACCACCCCCACCTGTAGCTGAACGGTCTCTGGCCATGGCAGCAGCCCTTTTCTGGGCACGACAGATCAGGTCAGAAGCATGATGCCTGACCTGATCTATGTGTGGCCATGGTGCTCTATGTTGTTCACTCTGTGGACAACGTCATCCCACAGAGCAGTCTGCTCCCACAGATGTTGGCGGCTCCTTGAAAGCAGGATGCTGTGATGTTCAATTACAGCCTCCACTAATGCAGCAGTCTCCTCCACTGTATAGTGTAGGAGCCTTGCCATGCTACCTGAAAGACATAAACATGGAAACACATCACAGGACCTCAGACATTTTGACAGAGTTATACACAGAACCAGCACATCAATATTGAGTATCAGCATCCACCACTTCCAACTATATCATACCCCTGTTGTGTAGCAGCACAGTATGAACCTGCATTGCTGTCCTGCTCCTGATGTGTCATGTTCCCCCCAATGAGGGCCAGTACATTGCATAAACCAAGATTCACCATCCAAGTTTCTGTAGAAGGGTGACAGTGTCCTTGTTCCTTGCATATGGGATGTCAATGGTGCTCCAGCTTTGCTTCCATACAGTGTGTAATGGAGCTGGTAGCATATGACTGTGTTTATGTAGGATGCAGACAGGTATTTTCTCAGGTCCAATGTGGAGTTGCCTTTCTTGACTTCTATTAGGTAGTATGCACCTACTCCCTGATGATTGTAGGGGGTGTGTGTGGTGTGCATATCCACCTACAGTGATGGTGAGCCACTGTTGTGATGTTTGCCCTGAAGCTGTCTGCAGAACTTTGTACCTATAGTGCATGTGTATGTGGACGGATGACATTGATCACTCACACCATTAAGGTCTGGGATAGAGTACTGGAAGCTATGTTAAGAAGCAGTGTGGTTAAATGCCAGGAAAGAGCAGTACAGATGCAATCTTTGCTCTGAGAGTGTTGATGGAGAAGTACAGAGTAGATCAGATGGAGTTGCGTTTTCTTATTGTGGACTTAATATGACAGGGTACCTAGAGAGGAGCTGTGGTGTTGTATGAAGAAGTCAGGAGTGGTGAAGGAATCTGTAAGAGTGCTACAGAAGATGTACAAGGGTAGTGTGACAGCATTGGGGTCTTCCATGGGAGTGACATGTGTGTTTACGGTGCAGGTTGGATTACATAATGGTTCAGCTCTGAGCCCTTTCTGACTTGGAGTGCTGATGGACAGGTTGACAGACATCAGACAGAAGTCACAGTTTAATGTGATGTTTGCAGATGGCATTGTGATCTGTACTGACAGTAGGGAACAGGATGAGGAAACACTGGAGAGGTGGAGATATCCTCTACAGAGGGGAGTGATGATGGTCAGCAGGAGTATGACAGGGAGGTTAGAGGAATGGTGAGTATGTAGGGAGTGCAGTTTGGGAAGGTGCATGAGTTGTAACACTCGGAATCAACACTGCAGAGTAATGACAAGTGTGGGGGAGAGGTGAAGATGATAGTATAGGTGGCTGGGTAGGTTGGAAAAGAGTATCAGCAATGATAGTGACACAAGAGTACCATTATTTATTTATTTTTTATTTATTTAACATTTGCTGACCGGGAATGTCCGACTAGGTTCCACAGAGCCTGTTTTCAGCGGAGGCCCGGGAAGAAATGCTCCACATGACATTAAGAGTGAGAGGGAAGGTGTACAACACAGTAGTGGGACCAGCTGTGTCATATGTGTACACATTATACCCCCCCCCACTAGGATCAGTAAACCCAATAAAAAAGAAAGAATCTTAGACTGGATAGTTATCAATAGTCAGCCATGTATAAAGGTGGGACTCTCCCTGATGATCTCAGTGATCACGCTCTAACCTATATCATCAGACATAAAACTGATGATCCCCACCAGCCCACTCACAAAACAATTAGAAACAATAAGAATGTCAATCTCACCAACTTCCAAAATGAACTAAAAGCATGTAACTGGTCAATCCTAAAACAGCTACTGCTTGATGAAGCAGTAGTTTTCTTTAATACTAAATTTCTTGCTATACTTGACACACATGCCCTCACACATACCATTAGAACTAAAACAAAAACTGCACCATGGCTTACATAGGATACCAAAGCAAAGATCAAACTTAGAAATAAAGTATGGGCCACGTGGCATGGCACCAAAGCCCCTCAAGACCATCTGCAATATAGGCAGCTCCATAATAGCACAAAAAAATCCATTTTGCTAGACAAAAAAATACTATTATAATCTTCAACAAAGACATCAAAATAAACCTCAAAAGTTATGGGCAGGTATAAATAAACTCCTCCATCCAGGACAATCTACCACTCCCACCCCTTCCACTACTACCTGTAAATCTCCAGAATAGATTGCCAACACCTTTAACAGCTTTTTTACTGAGATTGTTCAGACCCTTGCTGGCCAGCTAACACCCACAAGCACTAATTCTTTCATAACCTCATCCACTACCAATCTCGCCTTAAGTCTACAACTGGTTCCTATCTCACTTATTCGTTCCCTGCTTAAAAAACTAAAACCGACCACCCTATCTGCAGATCTTCTACCTGCAGAGTACCTACAAAAAGCAGCAGATGCCATAGCTTATCCAGTCTCAATCTTGATCAATAGAACCATATCTGAAACCTCCATTCCCTCCATTTGGAAAACTTCCCATGTCATACCACTCCACAAAGGTGGGAATTCCACAGAACTATCAAATTATAGACCCATTGCCATGCTATCACCACTGGCCAAAATAATGGAGAAATGTATTCATAAATAACTTTTGTACTATCTCATACATAACAATCTGCTGGTTAGCTCTCAGCATGGCTTTAGGCCACACCATAGTACCTAAGAATAAACTATCCTCAGCCTTATTCCTTGACCTATCCAAAGCCTTTGATATGGTCAACCACCAACTACTCATTGTCAATTTAAAATCCATTTGCATGAATGGCAGACAACAGGCTGTCCTATGGGAGGGAAATTTATCTACTCTACTACCCCTCACCATTGGAGTTCCCAGGGCTCTATCTTAGGACCTCTTCTCTTTTCAGTCTCTATTAACGACCTTTACTCTGCCATTCCAGAGGCTACATGCATACAATACCAGATGATTCCATGTTGATCTGCTCAGCCTCTACCCCACCTGACCTGCATACGCTATCCCAGAAAACATTTAACACAGTTGAGAACTAGCTTTCATGCCAGTGTTTGCTCTTGAACCCTAAAAAAACAAACTACTACTTTTCCTCCCTCACTCACAGGTCGACACCACTTTCCTTTATGATTTCCTCTAATAATGGAACTGTTATTTCCCCAGATGACCATACTAAACTCTTAGGGGTAACTATTGATAATAACCTTAAATTTGATGTGCATATCAATCAAACCATTAAAACCATTAATAAAAAACTGGGCTCCCTATATAAAAATAAACCTTTCCTTACCCCACTAGCAAGGACTGCCATTGCCCACACTCATCTTCTCTCCACCCTTTTCTATGCCGCCTCCATTTTTACTAACTTAAACAAATCTGAAATCTGCAAATTCTCAAGCTGTTATTATCACATTTCTAAATTTGCCACTGGCTCTAGTTATAGAACTCACCACTGCCAAAAACCTTAAACCACTAGGATGGCTAGACTTGACTAGCTCACTTCAGTACAATCAGCTTGTAGTAGCTCACAAAATTCTCAACCAACCTGATAACACCCCTGCACTTAAAAACATCATCTATCCCTACAGGAGTACTCAGCCCCTGCGATCTTCTAACAAACTACTAACTCAAACAATGAAAGCTAACAACTCAGCTGGTGACTCCTTGTTTTCTAACTCGGTAGGCAAAATCTGGAATTCACTTCCAGCTGATTTAACACTTGAAACATCACTAAACCAATTTAAGAAAAATCTCAAAAAGTATTTCATGACACACTGGCTTTGCCCCTGCCAGAATTCAGACTAACTCCTCCTATACTATATTATATGAAAAGGTTGTGTAAATAATTCCTAGCTGCTTCTATCTGATTGTTTGTAACCATATAAGATTCAGCCATGTCTGACAGAATTGTTTTTATTATTCATGCTAATTTTCAATGTGATGTTTTAATGTTGGAGCTTTTCTCACTGGGCCTCCGCTGAAAATGGACATATACCCAGTCAGACTATCCCGGTCAACAAATGTAAAATAAATAAAATAAATAAATATGGGTTGCAGACAGTGGCACTGACAAAAAGGCAGGACTTACAGCTGGACGTGGCACACCTACACATGGTAAGATTTGCAGTGGGTGTCACAAGAGTGGACAGGATTACGGATATGTATGTTACAGGATCTCTCCAGGTTGGACATTTTGGAGAAAAAGCCAGAGAGTACTGAGATAATGTTGTTTTGGATGTGTGGGGAGGAGGGATGCTGTCTATATTGGGAATAGGATGGTAAGGATGACACTGGCAGGTAAGAGGTGAAGAGGAATGCCTACAATAGCGTGTATGGATGTGGTGACAGAGGACATGCAGGTGGCTGTTGTGATAGAGCAAGATGCAGAGGAAAGTAGGAAATGGGGACAGATGATGCACTGTGGAGACCCCTAACAGGAACAGCCAAAGGAAAGGGAGGGAGATGTTGTAATGTCAGTTTGCATAGGTTGCCAATTAGTTGACAGACACAACATAACTGTAAAAGTAAATGACTGCAAATAGGAGGCACACCTATGGCTAATGTGCATAACACTGCAGATCTGAATGGTACAAGCTCAGTATATCACATGACTTTCAACAAAAATATCTGCAACACTATTGCAATATGTAAATACCCTGCATAGGTCACTCACATTTCTGAGACACGCAGCTATATAAAAGCTGTACTCACAATGAACATATGGATATCTACAACATTCCAGTATCTGACCTAGCACTGTTACAGTCAGCATTGTTAACATACACTCCTGTAGTTGGCATATGTGAGCCATCCTTTCCTAGGGTGACTCAGGCCCCTGAGCTGTGATCTATGTCACTGCATACAGACCCAGTTGATATGGCCATAGGTACTATTCAGCAAGATATCAGGACAGCAAGTGTCGCTGAGACATATTTGTTGAACTTCCTATTTTCCCATTAGTACATACCCCCTACTGCATTACATTACAGGCTTACATGTTTGATATGCCTTTTTTTTTCCAAATGTCTGTGTCCTGCTGGTGCAGTCTTCAGATGTGTTGGTTGGTTTATTTATTTATTTTTTGTTTTCTTTTTCTCTCTCTCTCTCTCTCTTGGATGTAACTGAGACATCTATTTTACATAGGCAGCATTTTGCCTTTTGTAGGTAATGCTCAAGAGCAGCTGTTAGACTGTGCACCATTTGATGTCCCCCACTTGCTAATTGCATGCAGAACAGTTATGGTGTTAGTCCTATAGCCAATGGCATAACAACACACTCCTATAACTGAGTACATCTTGTGGGTGTTGCCTCTTTTCCTTGCCTGTGAGGAGGGCGTCATGTAGGTGTGTGAACAACAGCATCAGAGAGGTTCCCTTGAAATACCAGTTACATCGTACACTGTGGAGACAGGCCAACAAACTGGTGGGAGAATGTTCCACACATAGGGCAGAATGTAAGCATTGCTGTTATACAGTTGTATGGATGCTAGTGTAACAGGGTTCCGTGGACATGGCTTTTTTGTGTGATTTTAAAGTCTGGCAGTGTTATGTGGTTGACATAACTTTCAACAGTAGGCCAATCTGCAGCATGGTCAGGTGTTGGACTCTCATGTTCGGTGTGTTTGTCAAACATGTCTTCCATTTGTAAAATCAGTACCATACTGTGGGATTGCAGTCAGTAACTTCTATCATCCATTTGAGTTTCTGACTTCATATCCCTCAGACAATATCTGTTTCAAAAAACCCTGTTACACCAGCAACTGTGTCAGTTTAAGGCAGCAATATTGCATATATGCCCGTGTTTGTGGGCCTCTGTCCCTCAAGTATGTCAGACTTTGTTCAGATGTCATGTAGTAACGTGGTGATAGGTGGGATATTTCATTCTTTAGTGACTTAATTCCTGATACCATCCTATTGATGTATCAGACTGCCAGACATATGTGTAAGAGGCCTGATATATGATGACAAAGCATGAACATTGTGTGGGACTCTAACCAGTTAAAATATCTGTGTATGTATGCCAATTGTTGACAGACTGTCAGGATTGTGTAGCAGTGTAGTGTTTCAGTGTTATGTGGCCTCTGTAGGGAAAGTGGTACATGTATGTCTTATGTCTCCTTTTCTGTCTGCCTGTACATGCTGCTTAAGTCTGTGGTGGTCTCTCAGCTGTACATGCTTGTAGGGCCAGACAGAGACTTGTCCCATACCACAGTCAGCCAACATACTACAGTGTGACTTGGGCCAGTATATGTAGGGGTAGTGTGTGAGTGGCAAACATGTTGGGATATTTCTGTCCAGAAGGTCCTTATACTGTACTGTTCACTTGTTTTCACAGTATGTCACTGTGATTATGTTGGGATTGGTTGTGGTTCTGCACTTTCACAATGGTGTCTGTTTTGCAGTGCTATTACATCCCTGTAGTGCCTGGTATATTTGCAAATGAAAGTGTAATTCCCCATACTGGATTTTGGTTACTGTGGTGTCAGCCTGCCTGTACTGTGGCAATGCTTGGTAACATGCTTAGGAGTTGGCTGTGGTTTCCATAATGTGATGTTATGTCCAAATATTTATTGGGTGTATTGTTGCCTGGCCCCCACAAGGGTTGTGTATTTCTGACACATCAGTGGGATGATCTGTGGATTTCAGTCACTAAGTGCTGTGAAGTAATTTAGTGTTAGACTTGTGCTATTCCAATAGTTATATGTTAGGACAAACTTGAGGGTGTTACTGCAGCAACTGTGCCAGCTTATCTACTCCAGTATTTCAGATCTGTCCCTATTTTCATGCCCCCCCCCCCCACTTTGTCATGCTTGGTGTAGATTGGTTGCAGTAAGGGGTTCTGAGCCTACCTCTCAACTGGCAAGATTGTTTCAGACTGTCCAGGTTTATTGGTCATATCTGTGGTGTGTTCCACAGATTCATTATATCATTTCTCTGGTCAGTCACTGTGATGATGTGAGATTGTCTGACAGTAACTGGTGACATCGCATTTCATTTTGCATGGTAAGATCCTTCCGAATATGTATGCTGAAAGCAACCCTGTCACTCTGGCAACAATGTAGAATTTTCAGTGCAATGATTAAAATGATTCCCCATTTTTTCAGCCATTGTACCCCTATTTGGAAAGCCTTTTGCCAGATGGGTTGCAGTATGAGTGTTACAGGTATGGTTCTGATGTATGAGTCCACTAATTGTTATGAGCATACACACACACACACACACACACATATATATATATATATATATATATATATATATATATATATATATATATATATACTTTTTTTATATATCTGCATATCTATATATGTATATATCTCTATATGTATTTATATTTAACTGTTTTTTACATCATATATCATTATTTATATGTAGATATGTATATATTTAATATGCATATCTGTATTTATATTATTGATATATTTCTCTGTATATATATATATATATATTATATATATATATATATATATATATATATTTATATTTATATATATATATATATATATATATATTTATATTTATATATATATATATATATATATATTTATATTTATATATATATATATATATATATATATATTTATATATATATATATATATATATATATATATATATATGTATGCATCTCCATACATATATAGTGTGCATTTGTACATATAAAAACCTGACTTTTATTGTACAGAATGTTTCTGTACTGAAGAATATATGTGAATAAAACCATTGAATTCCCAAATCCAAGATGGCCTAGTATTATGCTGTCTGACTATAATGTAAGGGGTCCTAGCAGGCCAGTTATTTTGTTGCTAGGTAGAACACTCTGTGGATGACATAGAGTGATTAGGGCAGTTGTAAGTGGGTTTGCATGGCTTTGTGCAATGTTAAGCAATGCTTACTTCTGCTTACATCAGCTTTTAGCAGAGCTGCAGTAGGCTTAGCTGGCCGCAAACAAGTATTTAAAAAAAATCAAAAATAAATTTTTTTTTTTACATTTACATATAGCATTTTCCCTGCCATACACTACCATATGTGAATCATATGACTCACAAATATTATTCCAATTCATAAAAATTAATTTACAAGTGCTTCTACATATAAAAGATATTGGCTATAGCTGGGATTCGAACCATAGATATTGTGCATACTAAACTAGAGCTTTACCACTGTGGTACATCAACAACAAAAATTTCTCCTTCATAATTCTATTTGACTCTCATACAGCATTTAGGGTGGGCTGAGCAAAGCGCGACAGCATGCAAACTTGCTGCGCTTTGCTTAAACTCTTTTTTCTTTCGAAAAAAATATATAATAACATATTTAATTTACAACATATATTTTTCTGCAGGTTGCAGGAATGTGGGGCAGGGATCTGGCCATTCTGGGGACAGTGATTTACTGGGTGGGCAACTTACTCGTGCTTGTGTGCTTGCATTGTTTTTTTCTTATTTCAGTGTCCGCGGACACTGACATGCTCACTTTTACAATTCAGTGTCCATGGACACTGAAATAAAGCATAATATTAGAGCCAGGCTCCAATATTATGCTTCCTCCTTGTTTGAGTGTAGGGAGTGTGTTTAAGTGTCCGTGCAGCACTTATACACACCCCCTGCACTCGTGCATGTATTGTGTAGGTGTAGGAATACAGCAGCATGCCCTCATTAATATGTAGGGCGCGCTGCTGCTGTATTCTTACACAGAGCAGTCCATGCAAGAATAGACTGTTTTTGCATGAACTGTTCCTGAATCCGGGGGGGGGGGGGGTGCTTTGGAGTCTTTCTGGTTTTTTTTCGTTTTTTTTTTTTTATAAACATTTTGCCACCATGAGTGACAGAATGTTTGTTGGCATAAGTAGTTTTTGAATTTAAATATTTATACATGTATAGGAAGATTGTTTTTTTCATCATGTAAAGTGTCATAGAGGTCTTATGCCGAAGACTTAAAGACTTGAATGTATTGTTGACATTACTGATAATTCTGTTTTTTTTTAGTGTGGTCAGAGAAGAGCATGAGAAAGGGCTGTTTCAGTTACTGTATACATTCAGAAAGTATAACTTCAAGCTGAATAAAACTGTGTAATACCAGAACTGTAGAACAGTGGTATGGAAGTAAGGTTACTTCCACCATAAGATAAACACACAATTATGTAATTTCTGGACAAGGTTCAATACCTTTCATAGTTTATTTCAAATGTCTAAAATAAAAGTGCCATTAGGACTACTTATGGAAAAGATATACCCTAGTGCTGAAGTGAAGAGCATGAAAACAGTTTTGAACTGCTTATCCAACAAAAGACCACAGCAAAGTTACTAAAATATTTTGGTGTGAATAAATCTGCTACATTACAAGCTGACAGAAATCAACACAGAAGTGCTGCACTGATTTATCAAGAAGGCAAACAAGTTACATACAGTTATAGAGCATGTATTATCAGAAAAGATAAGCTCAAATAGAAATAAAAAGTGCTGTTAGCAACAGTGTATAGCTATGAGATGTTTCATCAATGTATTTATAGAAAAGAAGTGCAAGAACAGAGTGATCATAAAATGTTACAGAGTATATTCAAGGAATCACTACACAAGGCATCACCCAGGTTACATAGAATGAGAGATTTCTATGCCAGGAGGTCAAATGCATGTATCATATATGCTCAGTCATTTCTAGCTAAAAAGCAAAAGAAAATTTACCAACAGATGAATAAGAAGTTAAATGAATTATGCAGCTTTTACCCATGACAGAATGTAAACGTAAAGCATTTCAGAAATGTACTGAAGAAGATCCAGAAATTAAAGTTTTTAAAGAAGCTGTTATCAAAGGTTGGTAACCTTTACTCACACATGCCTTGTGGTTATTCCTAGTTGGGGATAGGGATGTGCAGGGGCATTGTCCTTAGCGAATTAGGAACATTGATTATGTCGCTGTGGAGGTAGAATAATAAGCCAGCCTGTTCTATTGCATGTCTAGCCATGAGTGGTATGGGTACATGTATGGGGAGAGGAAATTGTGGCACAGAAAAAGCACTCCTCAACAACAATATGACCTTTCTCACCTGTCCTTATTGCCTGTCAGGCAAAACTACTTATAATTTAAAATACCTTTTAGAACATCCACTATCTAACAATACTTTAAGGGAGAGAGGGACACACACGTGTGGGGCTTGCAAGTACTGTAAATACATTTTACAAGGTCAGTGGGTGACTATAGGACAACCACCTTTGAAGATTAGGTTAACAACAGGTAATTGTGGAATGAAAGGGGTAGTATTCATCGCAATTTGTCAAGAATGTTTTTTTTATGTGGGGAAAACTGAAAGAAATTTTCTTAAACATATTTACAAACACATTTACGCAATTCAGCAGGGTAGCGGCTATAATGCTTTATCTAGACATTTACAAAATAGTTCTAAATGTAATAGATTTAGGTTTGGGATACTGGAAGTGTTGAAAAGGATATTACAGGGGGTTATTGGGAAAATAAGCTGGAGACAAAGGAGTTATTTGGCAATTTAGAACTAACGCCACAGTCCCCCTATGTATTAATGATTGTACTACAATTATATCAGTTTTAAAGTTTAAAGCTCAAGACATGAGTCACTAATATTTTAAATTCTAAGGAATTTTTATGAATAATATTACTTGTATTAAGATTTGGGAAAGGGTATTGTGAATTAATGTTTATTTTTTAGTAATTGTGATGTTTGTTTAATATTTTAAATGTGAATCACATGACCTTATTAACTATTTAAATGAGAATTAATGGTTTTAGGTAATGGTTCTGAGGAAGTCCTAAGGTTAAGGACAAAAGAGTTTGACCTTTACCTTTTGCTGTGTTGTTTACTAGTTTATTGAACTGAGTGTATTAAAAGTTTTTATTGACTGATTGGTCTCCCAAATCTATACAACAGCATTTTCCCTTAGACGACAGTTGATGGTTCGTTTGGTATATATATATTTTTTTGCCATTTTGAACATACTGTTGTTGTTTTATATTTACGTTTTAAGGCTTACTTTAAAAAAAAAAGGTGTTAAGCTCCTGATGAGTAGTACTTATTAGATGAAGTCTCGTAAATCTGAACATTAGGGAGCCATGCGTAAAGTAAGTTTATATGGGAATTACTAAGTATATTTTAAATTGATTAGAGATGGTTGCTGTCCTTCACGTCTATAATTTACTGGTTATACTGGATGGATATTTCTATTTGAATGACAAAACTTGAGTTTTGGTACAAATGCTGCAGCATTCGAAGCAATGTGCATGAAACAGCTATACCACTTTCTTGACAATGTGCACGCCTGCCATTTGCTGCATGTGATAGCCTGAAATTAATATATATTTAGTGTACAGTCTTTAATATTCTATAGTAGCCCTTCACCTTCCAGCATTGTATATTTTCAATGCTGTCTCTAGTGTTGTTTGTATAGACGTTACAGAAAATGTGTGTTCTTAAGAAATAAGACCATTTAAGGAACATATTCACTGGTATTTTTTTAAACAGAGTTTTTTAAACAAGCTTTCCTATTTAAAAAAAAAAAAAAAACATTTTTATAAACTGTAACTGTATGTGAGCATGCTCTTTGGAACTTGTCAGTTCTTCCACAATAGTAGTCTTTTGTTTGTAAAACTCATGAACTTATCAGACTTGTCTATATTTGTTGTACTTTGTGTTTTATAATGCTTTTGTAGCATTAAGAGACATTTCAACTTGAAAATGTTCCTATATGCTCTGTCCCCTTGTTGTTTTATCATATGCAATAACAAAACTTGTTAAAAGTCTACAATTGTTGTTTTGTTTTTAGAAGAGGATGAGGAGGAAGAGGAGGAGGAAAAGCCAAGATGGCAGGCTGCAAATAAAAGAAACAATCGAGGAAGGCGTGGCAGAAATTATGAAGAAAGTGAAGAGGAGGATGATGATGAAGATGAAAACCCTAGATACAAAAGGACAAGAAAAAAGAATGCTAAGTCAGCTAATGATGATGAAGATGAGGAAGAGAGTGAATCACAGAAGCAAGGCAAAAACAAAAAAGGAAGGCAGAATGATGATGATAATAGTGATAAGCAGTCCAATAAAAAAGGGAATGACAAGAACAAACAGAAAAAAAAAAAGAAAAGCAACAGGTACTGAGTTTGTTTATCTAAGGGCTGACACTCTCCTGAGATGTTCCTTTGCAGTCATTTATTCTTACTGTGTCCAGTTTGCATCAGTCCTGTAACACAGGCTGCTCCTGCTGAATAAGTATGCTGGTATTTTACTGGTGAGCTGTCAAATTACTTATATTATTTGGTGTCGCTTCTGCGGTTAGGCATCTGCTGTCAGCAAGCTGAGGGATGACATAGGGTGCAGCTACTAAGTGACTCTAAATAAGATGAAGCCAATACAAGAGCATGAATGAATGACCACTTTCATATTGTAAACAAACAAAGCTGAAAGTGCAGGTAGAGGAAGATAAGGCAACATTTAATTTATTTAGGAAGATATATTAATACTGAAACTGACTGCTTATTTCCTTAAAAGTAATTTCATTTATGTTATTTTTCTGCCTGATTAAACATATGGGAGCAGGGCATGAATAGCAAGGCATCATACCCTTAAACATCATTTGAGAAGGGTGGTGCCCCTATAATTATTGTTCATAAACTTTCATACAGGCAGAATAGTTTTCATTAACATGCATTAAAGCCATGTCATGCCCTGATGTTATAAGTAGTGATGTGCAGATATTAAAGTTACTTTTTTCATTTCTGTGACTGTGATGTGCAGATATTAAAGTTACTTTTTTCGTTTCTGTGACTGCTATAAGTTACCATTTCTATCAGCAATGTCAGTAAAGTTCAACTACTGCTGACTGCTGTCAGTATTACCATGCATGCACATTGCATTTAAACAAGAGGGCAGAGTATCACAAACAACCCACCCATCCGCAACATTTTCAAACACGCATCGACCATAATAACACCTGACAATGTCCAGACTTAATCCTTCATGCATTTTTGTGAAACATATTAGACATGTCAGCTGTGTACAGTTTACATGGGCCACATTTGCACTAGAAGAAAAGAACAGGTAGGTTCTAACACACGTGTTCTCAAATGTATTACCTTCATGCCACTGATTTTTCCATACATGATCTCCATATGATCCAGGATAAATCCCTGAGCCTAATATTAACAGTAAGCAGTTATCATTTATAATTGCAAAGAATGAGATACATAGTGAAAAGGAACATGAAATCATCTCTCTACAAAATGTCATAGTAATCAGGAAAAAATATTTATTAAAATATAATACGGATATTCATACCATATGGCTAACATTAAAACAAAAAATAATGCATAAATCAATAAAAAGGAGGTTGGGTACTGGATTAAATGAAATTGTTAGCTTGGTGAAACACATATGCCTGCAATCAGCATTGCAGAACATGAACTTTGTGTGAGATCAGCACACAACCATATTCTGATTGTAGGAGCAATTAGGTAGGTAAATCAGAAGGAGACGCTTATAGTATAAAAACACAGACTGAAGCAACTAAGCAAATGATTTGAGCATAAAGAAAAGAAAGTATAGTGAACCAACTTTAAATGAAGAATGTCTAAATAATTGCACCATAGCAGCATTCTCAGAGCAATGGCAGCTGCCACATATTAAATTCAGCACCCACCCCAGAAGCTTTTATGCTTGTTGAAATTGCCCATATTGTGTGAAAATATACAAATGCAAATTTCATTACCCTGGTAAACACTGCTAAATCATATCAAATCAGTCACCTTATTTCTTGTAATAAACAATGGATTATGTATATGGCAATTTCTTAATGTTGTGCCTTTTACATAGGCCAAACTATTTGTTATTTGAAACAGTTACATGGCTTCTGAATATCCATGACTTTTTCTTTTTTCTTTTTTCTTTGTAAGTCTTTCTGGATATGTTCAAGCCAATAAAACCAAACCTCACTAGCTGTTAACATGATGTTTCGGCCTTCTTATGATTTCATTAGCAAAGCATAAGTGGACTGTTTGGCTATAGTTTAGAAACACATGTTATTTACATCCAGCTGTATATGTCTTTGTGGATATGTTCAGGCCAATAAACAGTTCACTTATGCTGTGCTGACAAGGTCATAAGAAGGCCAAAACATGCATGTCCACAGCTAATGGGATTTGGCTTTATTGGCCTGAATATATCCACAAAGAATTACAAAGAAAAAAAATCATGGACATTTAAAAGCCATATAGCTGAAACACTGAAAGGGTTATTTACATATGTCCCATGGGCTTCTATTGCAAGAGGTTTAAGGTACCCCACAGTGAAATCTCTAGCTTGGCAAAGTGTTTCATATAGATTTTACTAATTAGTTTGGCTGTTTGACCTTTTTACCTTTTGGTTTGGATGTTAGTTGGGATATTTTGCAGGCACCTTAATGGTTATGGACATCAGCCAGGTATAAAGACCCTGTGTTTCTAAACTATAACCAAACAGTCCACTTATATTGTGCTGATAAGGTCAGAAGAATGTGGAAACATGCCTATCCACAGCTAGTGGTGTTTGGGTTTATTGGCCTGAATATATCCACAAAGACTTAAAAAGAAAAAGTCATGGACATTAAGAAGCCATATAGCTGAAACACTTGATGCCCTTAAGTGGTCATTTGCATATATCCCATGGGCCTCTATTACAGGAGGTTTAAGGTATCACATAGTGAAAACTCTAACTTGACTAGTTTTTTTCATGTACTTTTTTACTAATTCTTTTAAACAGAATATAAACTTTCATATCAGTGATATCTAATGCCACAGAGTGAGAGAGATAGAAGGGCACTGTATAAACATATACATAAACACTAGGCTACTACATTTTCATTCACATAGATTAATAGCATAGTAGGTAGCTTGTCTCAAGAAAGCAATTGCTCTTTGTTGAACTACAAAGAAAGGAAAAACTGTGGGTTTTAAATTTTGTGTGCACTCTTTGCTTCAACTTTGAACCAGAACTTTTAATACTTGTTTTCTTCCCATTTCCATTTACAATTGAATGAAGTGACTAAAAGAAATGTCATGGGTAATGGGTACTTTGTTTAAATATTAACTAGTTAGGCAGCATTATTGATTTTCAACATTCATATTGATATATATATATATTATTTCATTTATATATTTTATCACTAAGTGCTAATTACTGTACTAGTTATATGTTATTTGCTTTATATATTTTTCTTCAATATGTGACCATGTTTTGATATATTTCAGTGGATACTCAAAATGGTTATGTGTAATTCTATTTATTCATTGGTGGTTCTTTGTCACGTTCAGCACTGTGCTTATATTTACATTCATGTTTTATGGTCTTTCATAGCATGTTAAGTTTGAGGGTGAAACCTGGGTATTCTATAAATGGATTTATGCTGGATGATGGATTAAAACATTTTTTTTTCTGTGATGGTGCTGAACCTCTTTACAGTAATTGCTGTTTGTTCCTGATGCATGTACCATTTCTCCATTTCATTTTGGTATACATATATATATATATATATATATATATATACACACACACACACACATATATATATATATATATATATATATATATATATATATATATATATGTATGTATATATTATGTATGTATATAGTAAAAATCACAAGAAAAAAAACAAACTACAGTTTTATATAAAATACACCCGACAGAGTATAGTGTTCCCAAACCAATGTGGGACTTGTACAGCAGTAATATCAGGGTATACTGGAAAACCCTTCTTATAAAACAATAAGGGATATAATCACATAATCAGTGAGGCAAAAAATGTTGCCTTTCACTGAGAGGAAGTTATGTGACCAATAACAGAGACTCATGGATATCAACCAGTGATTTGACTTTAAAGAATTTTGATGTACAGGAAGATACTTGAGAAACAATTTGGAAGACTACCAGAGTTTTGCCTGAGGAATACTTCCAGAGATGTAAGAATGTTGTTTTTGTTTGACAGGCTTCTCTATAGAATTGTTATGCTTGCTTCCCTTTCTAGTTGTCACTACACTGTTAATAATGTGCACTAAACAATACAAACTGCCTTTAGAGTATTTTGCATACTACACATTTTTCTTGGGCACAATTTAAAATGAAATATGCAAGACTACAATATTTTATATTAATGCATCATTGACTATAACGGTATTTCCTCTGAGCTAGACAGTTTTGGTGAAAATTGCTGGTAACTTTGTGTGTGGAAGCTATGCTTATTGAAAAATAAAATTAAAAGCAAAGAAGTTACAGTATGTGGAATCCACTGAGAAATGCTGGAGCATTATATAGCATTGAGTCTTGCTAGGTGTTGTCTGTGGCATAGTGGATCCCTTATACTGCACTGATTCTTACTAGATATTGTTAGTTGCAGTGTATAACTTTATGCATCATTAAATTGCACTAGGTACTCTCCGAACAGCAGTACAAAACCTGTGGTAAAGTGTAAAATGAGTCTTCCTGAGTAGTGAATTATTAATACTAAGGAAGTTATATTGTTACAAGAATGTTTGTGGTCTGCCTGTAGGGGGGTTTAATGTGTCTTCCTTGAAGATGAAGGATAGCTTGGAAAATTCTTGGTGTTATACTAAAGACCCGAAGCAAAAAGGTATATGCATCAATGTGGCTTTATGAGAACAATGATGATATTTATATGAAACTAACACTGGTATAAGGTGTAGCTTATAAAAGTAAAATCCTCTGACAGAAAAGAGAAGGATTGTTACTGTGTAAGGCAAGGAAAAGGTGTCACTTTTGAAAAGTTAAAACCCCTGATAGGGAAAGGGGGTTCACTGGTGTGTAATGCAAGAAGGAAGTTGTGATTTTAAAAGTAAACCATCTGACAGAGAAAAAGAGGTTCATGTCTGTCTAATGTAACAAAATAAAATTATTTGCAAACCTGATGAAAATAATGTTGAGTTGCACATGCTGAAAAAATAGAGGCAGTCGTGGAAATAAAACAAAGCCAGTGTCGCTGTCATGAAAAGGAAACAAAAATTAAAATCTACTGAAATGCAGCAACATAATAATACAAAAGAATGTGTTGGTGGGCAGAGGGTCTGATCTCAAGCTGTATTGTAGTACAACAGAATGAAGATGCTTTGCATCAGAGTTGCTCTGGTAAGTAGAAGCAAATGTATATTTTGCAGTCCAGAGATGCAAATCAATTTGCAAAGTCATACTTGAACGTGATAATTTGGCTCTAAATTTGTTAAGAGCGCTGGGATAGATGATGCTAAAGAGCAGAAATGTTTTTTCCCTTAAATATATTTTTTAAAAAATAATAGTTGTAGAGACGCAATGGAGGTCATTTCATGAAATTTGCTTACAGAAGAAAGGTTTACCCAAGAAAAAGGAAAATAAATGAGACTCTCTCTCAAGGTTATCCTGTTCTACAAGAGAAAATCAAGGTATTAAATAAGAATGTGGAGATACTAAGACAGCCAGGGGCACTGTCTCCAAGCAGAGAAGCTTAGCAGTAATATTGAAACAGACTGCTTCTGAAAGTGGAAGCAAAATGAAAGAACATTTTACAAGGTTGATCACTGATTTCGACAAGTAAAAGTAAATGATTTGGCCAATCAAATAGATATAGAGACTGACAGCTTATGTAAAAGACTATCTTAATTTTTTGTACAGGTTTGAATAGTGGAAAACAAAAGTAAACCTGAAACTGTTAAGTAAAGTGACATCACAAACCAAAACAAAAAAGAGCAAAATGCCCAGGTGTTGGAACTTCAAAAATGGAAGAATTCCAGATGCTAGCAGACATTGTTTTTACAGAGTGAAAAAGATCACTTTATGTTGGGAACTGCAAAAGATTAAAAGCACCCTGTGTGATGTAAAAGGAAATATCAGAATGTACCGAATGCCTTTTTAAAGACACAGCTCCAAGGGACTGAAAATAAAGTCAAGGACTGTATAAAAACTGTAAGTGTAAACAAAAGTAAACAGTTGGCATAGCTGAGGAAAGAGCTCAAGAAATTTATATGCAAAGAAATGCAAATGTACAATAACAGTACCTGGAGTGCACATAATCAACACACCCAGGAGGTAAAATTGAAATGGCAAGAAATCAATGTACTGTTGGTAGAAAAAAGAAAGCTGTGAAATGAATCTTCTTCTGGCTTTTCATGGTTAGGGGTTGCCACAGTGGATAATCTGTCTGCTTGTGATTGGCAGTGTTGAGTTGCCAGCCCAGTGCCCAACCTTCTACAAAAGACACAGACTCCTAGGGCCAATTTTAGAGTGTTCAATCCACCTACTGCATGTCTTTGGGAGGAAACTGGAGCACCCGGAGAAAACCCATGCAACCACAGGGAGGACATGCAGACTCCACACAGAAGGCACCCCAGCCGAGAATTGAACCAGAGAACTTCTGGCTATGAGATGGCAATGCTAACTGCTGCACCACCGTGGCCACCCTAAAGTTGTGAAATGAATGAACAGTACAATTCTATTCTCAAGAAAATTACTAAGTGCAAAATTCAGAGGCTGAAAATAACTGAAAGTATCATTGAAGGAAGCGTTGGATAATTTTTTTTGTGTGTATTTATGTATTTATTTTAACATTTTTTTAATCATGGCAGAGAACTGGTTACAAATGATCAATTTCAGTTTCAGCCTGCAAAAGCATTAAAGCTTAACAACTACAGAGATATATCGCAAGAGGTACAGTATACATAACTGTGCAATTGTTAAGAATATACAGAAATTTTATGCAGTAATAAAGATAAACATACATATAAGCAAGTTTTGTACAGTCATAGAGGCCGATGACCAAGTTTCATTCATTACATTTTTACATAATGTTCTATACAAATTTATATATATTTTAATAGAAAGTTATATTGATGGCTGAGATTGCTAACAATGCAGACCTCACGTTTAAAGTACTTTAGCAATACATTAATATGGCAAGAGTTTTAAGTAAGGACAGTCTAAAGCAGAGCAGTTGGGAAGGTATCAGTAAGAGGTAGATTTTAACTTGATTAAGTTATGAAATTTGAGGTATTGCACTGGCATTTTACCGTTTTCAGCTGAAAAAGAAATTTAGGTTAAGATGGTGTCCTTAAGTAAGGTTGGTGTAGATTTCCAGATTTTTGGACGTTGTCCAGAAAAACAGTAGGTAGTGTACTGCAGTTTAGTTTGAGGGACTTGTAATTTACGTGCTGAATGGTCAAGGTTTCTATGGTCGCTGGTTGGGAAACTGTGTATTACTCTGGAAGCTAGAGGAAAGTGAAAGTTTGGTTTTGTAGTTGTGATCCAAGAAGGAGGTCTGCTTTTTGTTTGCCAGCTAGCTGAACATTTAATTACCGTACAAACTGAATCCCTAATAACACATAGTTCCCACTTCTACTAGGATTGTGGGATACTGCTCAGAAATACAATTTTAAAAAAGTGAGACTGAGTAAAATAGAAGCATATTATCTAAGAAATGGTACAAAATCTGTAGTGTTTTATAAACGATATTGCAAAAAATCTAACTCATACTTCATTTATTTTTGTTTATGAAAAAAAGGGATATGTAATATGTGGACCCTCTTGCTTTAAATTATTGATGCCTTTAGTATTTGGGCCATGTAGTCTGATTTCCAGCAGTAGTGTTGTTGCCTCACAGCAACAGGTTCTCCTGTTCGATTCTCGGCTGGAGTGCGGGGAGTGCCTTCTGTGTGGAGTCTGCATGTCCTCCCCACGGTCGAGTGGCGTTCCAAAAGGCATGCGTGAATGGGCATGCTTTCGTTGAAGGTTGGGCATCGAGCTGGCAACTCAGCACCATAAAAATCTACTGCCAATCATTAGCAGACCGGAGTTCCGCTGTGGCGACCCCTAACCGGGAAAAGCCGAAAGACAACAACAGTCTGATTGCCTGGGAACTAAGCAGCATCAAAATTGTGTGTGTGTGTGTGTGTGTGTGTGTGTGTGTGTGTGTGTGTGTGTGTGTGTGTGTGTGTGTGTGTGTGTGTGCACGTGCGTGCATGGTGGGGGATCAGAAAATTGTCTGGAGTTGTAAATCAAGCCTGAAAATAGGGGCACTTCTCTAAAAAAATAGGTACATTGTGTGAAAGGGTAAATTATGTCTGAAAATAGGTACAGTTGAGAGGGTCTAATAATTGCATTGTTGTAGTCAGTGATTTGTAGCATGGAGATAGCTTTGCTTAGTTTTTGTTTTGTCCCAAAGGGTATGTTTTGTTTTTTGTTATTGACGCATTGAATCAGATAGCAGATGTCTGCTGAATGTGTTTTTATAAAGTGCTAAAGATTTATTTGAACAGTATAGTGCCATGCCAACAGCACAGAGCAAGAGTCGCAGGTAAGGAAGATCCAGGTGCAGCTTGCTAATATATACCGAGAAAAAGAGTAGCCAGTGGGGAGAGAGAGAGAGAGGAAATAATTTTAACACAGAAGTTTCACTCATGGAGCTTTGGAACCAATGTAAGGCATTTGGGCTAATGCCAATATCAAGTAGATCGTGTACAAGTAGATTGTGATTTAGTAGAGCGAATGCCTTGGACAGGCTGATAAAGATGGCACCTGTGAGTTGTCCTTGGTACAACCTTATGAGGATATCATCATTTACAATAAAAACAATACCTATCCATCCTTATGTCTCAACATGACTTATTGCGAAAATGTCAAATTGCTGTAATAAAAGTGTGAAGGGAACATAATTCCCTCAAACAGAACAACAATAGTCATACTAACATTCTGCAACTTACAGACATTACCTGTATAAAGTAAAGTAGAGATATTCAAAATCTGAAAGTCATACAAAGCAATGAACACAACTGTACTGAGAACATATTGTAAAAACTTATCACAACAGACTTCAAGCTTGAAAAAAGTAAAGCCCAGTGCCATAAGTTAATGGATCAACTGACATAGCATCGGACTAGCCACTGTGTCTCAACTCCATAGATCTGAGCTGGGGGTGGGTGGGTCATATGGTTTAATATCTCCAAACAACTGCTGTGGAGCTTGTGGAGGAACATTAGACACACACACACACACACACACACACACACACACACACACACACACACACACACACACACACACAAGGGTTGCTGGATCATATGGTTTAGTGTCTCCAAACAACTGCTGTGGAGCTTGAGGAGGAAGAATAGACACACACACACACACACACACACACACACACACACACACACACACACACACACACACACACACACACACACACACACACACACGCACACGCATGTGTGTGAGTACGCACGTGAAGTGGAGAAGAGCCTCTTCCTAAAAGAATAGGTGAAAAATACGGATCAGAGTAATTTTCCTCAGAGTTAGAGGAAGTTCTATCTCCAAGAGCAATGAATTTTGGAAGATAACCAGATGCAGACTTCACCAGAAAGACCTTTGGAAAACAGGTAGATATCTGAGTAACATCTTGAAGGACTACCATCATTTTGCCGTAGGAATACACAGGGATTTATGATGAAACTGCCTGTTTTTAAGGAGGACTCAAAATAGAACTCTAGCAAGATCCAATCTAGAAAAATCAGAAGTGTAAGACATTTCCTTTCTTTGGGAGCTTTTTTCTCTGAATGTCTTACACTTGCTTGCCTTTTAGTGTACTGAAAATAAAAGTGCATTAAACCAAAAGTGGTTTCTCCAGTTAGTGGGACATACTGTGTGTAAGTGTGTTTCTTAGGGCTGTAGTCTGTGTAAGTGTGTGCTCTGTGTGTGGTGTGTGTTCTTGGGGGACTGTAATGTGTGGGTGTGCGTTACCTTTGTGCGTCTGTTTGTGTGACCTAAGAGGTAGAATATTAAAGTAGGGGGTGGTGTGGGGGGAGCAGACTCCTACATGGGGGGGTGTAGGGGGGCTTGGCCACCTGCTCATATGTACCGTAGGATGGTTTGTTTGGATGTTTTGGGTAGCAGTGTGTCTATGTGTGCGTGTATGTGTTCCATGTTTGTGTTACTTTCGTGAGTTACTGTCACTGTCGGTAATATGGGGTATGGGAGTCTGGTCCCGGTACTGTGTGCGTCGGAACTCTGTGGTTTTGGGATTCCGTAGGTATCCCGTATACAGCGGTTGAAGTGTTCACATATGTGTATAACATGGACCATAGCAATCACACATTCCGCCACTACCAACCTTTATGAACAAAGGATATGGAGAGTATATTCCTATATGCTATTACAAATATGTGCTATGGACATGAGTCAATGATAGTGTTACCACCTGTCCCACTTTGAGAGGAACACTCCCTCTTTGGGCAGTTGTGTCCTGACCAAGTATATTAAACGTGACAAATGTCCTGGGATTGTAGGACATAATTATGTCCCATATGTACTGTAATAGTTGGATACAATAATTATTTCTGTATCTAAAATACCTATATGTTACAGGAAACAGGATAAGCAACTAAACTGCTACAAGAATAAGCTTATATTTATGCAAGAAAGGAAAGTTCTATACCTTGTACTGACCGTGGGTTTGTGTTGGCCTGCAAAATCTGATGTGTGTGTCCTGAAAAGGTCCCACTATGGCCATATGAAAAGGTGGCAACCCTAGCCAAAGAGGGTCAGTCACCAACACAACTAAGAGGACTGCAAATACCTACGACAGAAATACACAGTTTTCATGTAGCAACACTTTATTACATTCAGATGTATTACTGAAGGGATTCAAGGACTAACATCACCTGCATGCTATACAGGAACCACATAACAGTGCCTTAATGAATCAGCCTGCAATTACCATTGTATTAGTCCACAAAAGGATAAGTGTTCAAATAGAGAAGGAAACCTCACGCACATAGCGATTATGTATAAAAGCAGTTCCTATACATCTGCATCTGCTATGCACACCCACCAACATCACCCCCACACCCAAACATATTACAATACGAACTGTAATAACATCACAAATCATTCACTCACTGTACGACATCTGCAGAAGCCTTAACATACCTTGTCAGAGACACACTAACATGGCCCTATGTGAAATAGCTGCTGTTATACAATGGAACAGCTGCTGATGCTACAGGGTTTGTTTGCACTAATCCCGTTTCAGAGGGTTGTGTGTACAGCGGGATGTGTTAGCAATTAGTGAGTAACAGCACAGTATGCTACACTTGTACACCAAATCAAGGATGCCTGTTGAGCACACTGTGCACCACATAACAGTTCATGCATAGCCATATGGCCTTGTGCTGGCCAAACATCCTTGCCAGACTTAAACATCTGCAGAAGTATCAGGCACAAACAAACCCTGCATAAGTAGCAATGTTCTGAAATATAACAGCTGTACTCACATGTAGGACTAAATCATCTAGCCATTACACACAGTCCATGGGAGTAATGAAGCTAATATATCTCTGTGTGTCTCCATATAGCTTTTGAAATATATCGCAAACAACACATCCAGGCCGTCTTCCTCGAAAGTAAGGCAAATGGACAATGCCCAAAAGGAGTACTCAGTTATACATCACTGTTGCCATGGTATCGGCTAATGGAGTAGCTGCACAGCTGATGTGCATCTAATTAACTACTTTGGAACAGTAATTGGTGGACAGGATACCACATTACCGATATGTAACTAGAAAAGGATGTGTTATCACACATTCAAACCATCCGTATATATCAGTGGAACATTACAAAGAACATTGAAACACAAACTGAAAAGGATTGAATCAACAGTTAACGACACCTCGGGTTACTAATAAGGTATGTAGAACAGTCATTATGTCTGTGTATGTAGTACCTTTCTGTAGTATTTAAAGTGCATGCAATCCATATAGTGGAAACAGTTATCTTGTAGTGATGTATTGTTGAGCATAGTAATGCTTGTAGTATTTGTGTGTACTGCTGTAGGTCACAAGGCAAACACCACATATACCACAAGGGATGCTATATAAGGGCTTTGAACAGAAATACTCCTCACCAGCTGATGTCTGTGGCAGGGCTGGTCCAACAAGTATGTGCTATAACAGGGGATAGTATATGTTGATATATTGTAACTGTAGCCATATGTATGGGTGTATTACTGAGAATAACGTGGAAGGTTGGGCCACTTTCTGTGCAATTATGATTTGCATTGTGGGATATTGTGCCAATAACTGTGTAATGTACAGTACTGTAGGCAGATATGTTTTACAAGCTACATAGCATTACTGTAATGTTAGGCAAACATTAGTTATGTCTATTGGCATTTACAATACATAATAACAGGATACATATGTATTTTAGTCACCCAACAGTTTATCAGCATGATAGCAAAGTAAGTTGGAAGAGCTAGTTAACTATCCATGCACATAAGACATGTAATATGTGCAAAGGTAGGTACTATGCTGTCTTACCAATGGTATTTGTAAGCCTAGCTAGAGTGTGTTGGCTTTCGCCACCTCCATAGGTTGGTTCCCTGTGCCTCTGAACGGCAGAGCCATTAGTTCTCTGTGCCTCTGTCCAACAGAGCCACTGCAGTGATCCCCGGGGTACATGCCTGTCTCCCATTCACACGTCAAGGTTTCCCTTGAAGAGTGCTAGTGAGGGGCCCTGCCTGATGTATATTGGAATCATGTTCCAAAGCATGGGGAGTGTCCGGGTCAGGAATCTATCCATCCAGCACATCCTACTCATCGTTGTGGTTAGGTGTATATCCCTAGAGCATGTGGCTCTCAGGGGCCTCTGTTTAGGTGGAGCATATCCAGCAGTACAGGGTTGGACATGGGCCTTGTATGTCAAGCAGAGATCACCTGTGAGTATGTGGTATGCAACGAAGTACAGCTGGAGTTTCTTAGGTTGGGCTGCATAGGTCATCTGTTTGAGGTCAGTAATCCTCTTGGTGTGGTACTGGTGTGGTCTTCCAAGCTGTTGCAGTTGTCTTGTAAGGTATATCCCAAATGGGGTGGTGTATCCTTTGATGAGTTTAATATGTCATGAGTAGAGTCACAATGGCCTCCTTTGATCTGGATGCGAACCCATTAGAGATTAGGGGGCCATGTAGAAGGATATTCTAACCACCTTGTTATTATGGGTATCGAATGAGAGATTGCTATCTACTGGGGTTCCCGGATCCCTTATTACCTTTTCTGTATGTAGGGGACTAGCACCTATGTGGTAGTCCGTGGGTAATTAGTTATATCCAAAGGGGATGACTATGCACTTTTAGGCATTCAGCTTGACGCCATGATATTAACACCAGGTATCCATCTCAGTGTGACCCTTTCAGAGGGTGTCTGTAACAGATGGGGAAACAGTTATGTCCCCTAGTTTGCAGTCATCTGCAAACCTTTACAGCCAAAGCCCTCCTGTGCTTGTCTGTACATCAGAGAAGTATATACCGAACATGAGGGGTCCTAGGACTGAGTCCTGGGGCATGCCACTTGTAACTGGTATACAGTCGGCCCTAGGGTATGCAACTCCCACTGTGTGGGTTCTGTCCATGAGCCACTTTGCAAACCATCACATGACATAGGGGTTAATGTTCAGGCGGATGGGTATGTTGATAATACCAGAAGGAGGAATGGTGTTGAAAGCCTATGAGAGATCTAGGTAGGCTGTGTAGACCTCCTTACCCTCATCTAATGCCTTGGTAACTGTCTCTAAGAAGTCCACCAGGTTTAGGAAGCATGATCCACCCTTAACAATGCCAAACAGGTAGGGGTCAAAGGTTTGGAGGTACCCCATGTCTCTGTGACTGAGATCCATGATGTGCACCATAGCCTTGCAGATCAGGCTAGTCAGGCCTATAAGGAAATAGGTCCCGTGGTCTGTTGTTGCACCATCTTTGTGGAGTGGGATAACTGTTGCTGTGCACCATTCAGGGGGCACTATGCCTGATATGAGGCTATTATTGAACATGGTGCGTAGGTGGGGAGGCAGTACATTCTGAAGTTCATGTAAAATGCAGCCTGGGATGTTCTCCGGCCCCATGGATGCTGAGATATTGCCTTTAGAGTGTGCAGCTTTGAGAGGGAGGGGGGAAAGGTAGCACTAAACCTATCTGCCAGGATGTTGCCAATATCAGTTGTTTCTGTAATGTTCGTGCCTTTGTGCTGTAACTCAGAGCAGATCTGGTTGTTGACATCAAGATATGTGACATAGCTCTAGAATGCTTTGTGGTTGTTGTTGGTATTAGTGGCGTTTTAGTTTTCGTAGCTAGCTTTGGAGGATGTTATAATGGATCTCACCTTCTTACTGAGGCTGGCCAGGGAGCTCCTCCACGCATGGGATTGTACTCTCATTTGTAACAGTGTCTTCCTCCTGTAGTACAGTTTGTTTATGGCAGGGGACCATCAGATTGGTTTCCTTAATTAGGAGTATAGCATTCTGGTTCTGTTTGGGATAGCACAAGCCATGCACTTGTGTAAGTGCTTATAGAGTGCATTTGTGTCGGATTCAGCATTTGTAACAGTACTGTCCATCTGCATGGGTGTCATGACGTTCACCACGTCTGTCTTTAGAAGTATGTAGTTGGCTTTGTAGACATATTATACTGTGGTTCCCTTAATGGGGGTGTGGGTGGGATGTGGATATCAACAGTGTTCAGCTCATGGTCTGATCGGACCAACAAGGAGTTGGCTTCATGTGTGGAGCACCAGTCACTCATGTTGATAATGCCTAGGTCTAGGATATTGTTGCCCCTGGTGGGTGTGTGGATATGTTGAGCCAGGGCATTGGTCTTTATGAATTCCAACAAGCGTTGAGCTAATGTGTTGGTACATGAGTAGTTTTCCCAGTTAATGGTGGGGTAGATTCAGTGAGACGATGTCATGAGTGTGGTGTGGTGTGAATGTTTACCTTCTCCACATGACAGTCAGGGTCAGGCTTGGTTGGGGAGACCTTTACCTCCAGTTTGAATAGATGAGTGCATCTCTCACAGATTGCAGTGTTAGGTGGTAGGCGGAGAAGCTTGTCTGTCTACATGAGGCAATGTGTACATTGCCTCAAGATGTCCAGATTCATCAGATAGACTGGTGAGAACACTGGCAGTTGACTTTTGGACATGCCTGAATATAGAACTACTTTCACCTAGATAAGTGAAGAAAGTGAGTACAAGAGCTAATTTACTCTAAGCAAGTGAGAAAAGTATGTACAAAACCTGTTCACCCTTACCTCTAGGTAATGAGGAAGATTGAGTGCTATAGTAATTATTAGCTTACGTAGTGCTTACAAGCCCTGAACAAGTGCTTAGCATGAATAAGCAATCCAGATATGGTCTGGATAACATAAACACATGGCCCCCTCCCCCTAACAGATACACAAGCATATATTCATGTACATCACAAGGCTCCTGTACCCACAACTATGCAGGTACAAGCTGCACTCAGGCTGCATGGGACCTGTACACATCACAGGTTGTATTGTACACATATGGCAAAACAAGATGCTGTCCATGTACACATCATGTAAAACATAGCTCCATGTCAGGTTGTGTACACACTGAATGGTGCACACCAACAGGTATTACAACCCACAAAGGGGGAGACACCACTGATAATGGGAAGTACTTTATTACTACCCTGCTGAGTGTGGTCTGGAAGGCCATGAACCTTGATCAATTAATTGATGTCAGCAGTACAGATGTAGATGACAGCATGGTTGATGTCACACTGCATATCATAACCTTGCTAGGTCATAGGACATCATCATCCATACTGTGTACCACCTACACTCAGTAGACTAGATGAACATTCCTATGTCACAGGAGTGTTTTGCAACAGGACTGCTGGCAGAACCAGCACTACAGAAGGTGTCTGAATAATACATGCTCATCACAACAGTGGCAGCTACAGTATGTTAGGGTTAATGAATTTTATTCCCCCTCATTGTAGTCCATACCTCGCAAACAAACAGAAGGCATCTACCTATTGAAGTATGCAAATGACTATGACCTAGGAGCAATAGCTGACTCAAGAGTGTTGTCGACAACATACAGAAGGGGCTTTGTGGGTGAGGTGTGTGTGACATATGGCCACAGTCTGACAGCTACATATTGCATTGTCACCCCT
The DNA here is from genome assembly GCF_019279795.1 of Protopterus annectens. NCBI lineage: Eukaryota > Metazoa > Chordata > Ceratodontiformes > Protopteridae > Protopterus > Protopterus annectens. The sequence continues at coordinate 390,305,513 of NC_056728.1, forward strand.
ATGTTAATAACCCTGTACCCATGAACTACCACCTAGGCAGCGGTCAACATAATGGACACTTGTGTGTGAGGGATGCAGCTGGGCAGTTGTCTTTCCTATGATAACTACGTCACCACACCTGTCAGCTAGTCATATGTGGCAACCCTAATAATGATAAGGTGCCATCCATTAATTTAGAGATCATTGTCCAGCCATACACAACACTCAAGTGACCCATATCAGATCACATATTTCCTTTAAAGGGTATTGGTCATGTGCAGATGGCCTACACCAGCCTTCCCATTCCCCATCTCCACCATGTAGCATGATGCATACCCTGAATAAATCCATGTCCAACCCAGTGATGTTGGACATGCTACACGTACTCATCCTGATCTCGAAACACATACTTCATGGACATCCACCTTCCACATGCTGGACAGATCCTTGTCCCATACACTTTACATAGTCCTGAAATACTATGCATTCCTGTCCGTCAAAGCTGCACATCGCTCCCCTCTCAGACATGGTGTGATGACTGCATGGTAACACATGGTAAACGTATCATTAACCCTGTGGATCAGTAATGTGGCACTGCTCCACCTGGCCCCACAGACTTGCCTGTCTGCTACTGCCAGGTAACCTTTCATCCTAGATTCATACATGGCCCAAGGTATATAGCCCACTAGTTGACTTTGACTGTACATGCTATAGTTGATATCCATCCCTGCAAATATCATTTGGCTAGCCAGTGTCCCATGTGTATCACATGTGCAACACAGGTGATACATGGCAGGATGTTGAATTGGTGTACAGTGCCATGTAGATGTATATGGCAGAGTACATATATGTAAAACCTTATGTGAGCAAGTCTGCAGGGTCACAGGTCATGTCTATTAAGGCAGTGTAAGTCCTTATATGTGACATATACACAGCATCAAGGTCAACTGCATTATTGTGGACACATTCAGCCATGTGCTGATAGGTAGGAACACCAGTACAGGCAAACAAATATGCCCACATCAAGACAGTATCCACATGGAGTATGAGTAATGTAATCAGGTGACACACACATATATGGTGATAATATCCACTCAACAGTGAGTGTCACGTGTGTGACACAAACATGTCATTGTCATGTAGGTTTGCAAATACAACTATTTAAACTTAATAAATGCGATACATATGTATCTTCAGTTGTAGCTCTGTATGTCTCTGTGAGTTACTGTGACCTGTCTCCATCATTATGTCTTCCAGGTATGATGCGTGCAAGGCTACCCCCTTTTATCCACTTGGAGGATGAGGCCCTCATCCCATACCTACTCAACAATCACAATATCCTATTCAGCCATGTGCCACAGGATGCACAGCAGTGGGAAGCCCTGTGGTAGGAACTTCGCAGGAGGGTTAATGATGTTGCTGGCCGCAATTGCACATACCAGCAGGTGCGCAGACACTGTACAGACCTCATTAGACTGGTGAAACAGCATGCAAATGCAATCACCAGGGAACAAAGTGCAACAGGTGGTGGACCACCAACCCAGCCCCCACTCACACGTACCGAGGAGCTACTGGCCAACCTGGGGACACCTGAAGAACCACATCGACAAGCCTTAGCCAATATTGTGGAGGTGGGTGTCTCTCAACCACTGAGCCTGGAGTTGCCTGGTAAGTCAGTACTGCACCTATAACAACTATATTCCATATAATTGCATGTGTCACTGTACAATATGTAATGTAACATCATATGCAAGGCATGTATACACACATGCCACATACTATAGTATGCTACTCTGTGTATGCACACATGTGCATACACCATAGTATAGTCTAATGTACTGGTGTATGTCTTATGCACATTGCACCCTGTAGCCATTATACAGGGGTGGATTATGCTCATACTGCTGTGTTACTCCTATTTAGGTACCTTTGGCATTCCACTGTGACAGCAGCCCATTGCAGGTGAGAGTGTTATTATTTATCAGGAATCATAATGCACAAATCTATCTGCCATGTGGCCATTTACAACATGTACACATAATGTATGGTCCTGTCACAATATACAGGTCGGACCTGCAATGCATCACAATGACTACCCATGTGCAACACTTGCAAACTATGTGAATCATCTCACCGACATGAATCCTCACAAACTGTCATTGCCAGATGTGTGGACAGCTGTGCATACAATGGTGGAGGTGCTGTTCACTTTAGGGATGTACTACAGATCAGATCTACACATGTGATGAATACAAACAGTACTACACAGTGGGCTGGAGTATGGCCAGCACACAGGATTCACTGGTGTGGATCATAGCCCTGCTATGAATGTCACACAATGTGATGTGCTATCTTGACATGTTCATGACATCTAGTGGCCTGGCTGCAACACTGCCTACCTAACCTGAAAACATATCCCACATACCACCCTTTATCTGCATAACCCTGTTGTCAGTGGAGTATATATGTCATACGGGACAACACACACATGTGAAATAGATGCCAGTCACAATAATTTGGATAACACATGTACACACATGGCCATGGAGGATGGCCAGAGACATGGAACAACACACACAGTAGATGTGTTGTGCTTGTGTGTACACCCTGCTGTACAATGGCTACACATGGTTCAACTATGGCCTTTGCATAATGGTCATATTGTAGATGTGGAACACTAGACATCCTACAGGCCTGTGCACATCTTGTGTAGGCGTAACATCAATCCACCACATAAGATGTGTTGAACATCTTAAGGGTGTCACGACATGACACCAGTCACTTGTACAGTATGCACATCAGCCCACAGATACAGTACATTCCCCTTGCTGGTGTTGGACATCAATGTCATACTTGCTCCTCGTGTGTGTGTGCGTGTGTGTGTGTGTGCGTGTGTGTGTGTGTGTGTGTGTTTGTGTTACACAGATGTCATGTGGGACATGGTGCACAGACGTGTTCGCCATGTCTGGCCATAGTTACCAGGCAGCAGCAATATGGTTGCAGATGTGCAGGGGTGTCATCCGTATACCCATCAGTGACCTGTGTCACAACTTCCACATCATGGCTTAGTGTGTATACACCTCAGTGACTTAGGTCACATTCCACAGTATATATGTATTGTATCTGAACACAGTCATGGCTATGAACCCTGTCTGTAACTCACACTGTATAACACTACAGACGCCTCATGATTCCCTGCAATGGCCATGCACATCAGCTAAATGTGCAGTATATCTGTAGGGTGGACAGACAACACTGCATTGGTACACCATTGCCCCACTGTATATTTGACAGGACACCATTGTGTTAAACATGTGTGCATGTCATTGCACACATCAGAAGATCACATGTCATACTACATGTGATTGTCAAGGTCATATGCCACACATCAGGCAGGTGTACTGTTAACCTGTGCTGGTCCACATGGTGTAACACAGGGATGTATGCTAACTACTACTATGATTGTGTAATTTGCACGCCGTCTGCTCTGACACATGCATGCTGTTGTGTGCAACCCAGGGATGTATGATAAATACCACTGTTATTGTCTGCGCAACATGTCATCTGCCATATCACATGTATGTTGCATGCCTTCTGTCATATCACATGCATGTGTGTCTGTGTATGTATCTATTGTATAGATTGTAATGTACAGTTCTTGTCTGCCCTCACAGGTGATGTAGGTGCATTGCCCTCCTGTGGTACATCTGATGTTAGTGTCCCCGCAGACTCTAGCAGTGATGATGAACGTATGATTGAGTCACAGGCAGAGTTGTCAGGGGCTGAAACTGTGCCATTGGTTGCCATTCCATCTATATCCCCCTCATCCCCGCACACAGATCCCATACCTGAACATACCCCATCACCAGTGGCCATAGAGGAAGGACAGTTGGTGCGTGGTAGCTTGGAACAGAAAGGTGTGGGGGCTATGGAAGGTGTGCCTGCACACCATGGTATCAGCCAAATGACTGGTGGTGCCACACACAGGCACATGGCCAGTGCTGCTCGTAGGAGGACCTCTGGCCAACATGCTCCTGCATGACAGAGAGCAGCAGCTGGTGTCACCAGATGCATATTTCAGGCTGTAATGGAGGCACATGCATGTGCTGAATGGCGCAACAGAGAAGATGAGAGGCTACAGAGGGCTGCTGTCCATTCTTTAAACAACAACATCCAGGCAATGGTAAATGCTCAACAGCAGATTGATGAAGCTTTGGATAGACGGTTGGGTGTCATGGTTGGAGTCCTTGACCATGGCATGACAATCCGCGAGCGTGAGCTGTCTATGTTGGAACATCTGGTAGGAGTGAGGCATCGGTCACGTGGATGTAGGCCTGCTACATCATTTGTGTCAGGTCTACGTGTACGAGCTACCTCACATGTCTGCTCCCATAGTGGTGGTAGCAGCAGCAGTGCATCTGGTGCTGTGCTGTCCACACCATGACACAGCAGGTCATGTGCATGTGGCCCAGGATGGTCCCAACAGAGACATGGTTCCAGTGAACAAGTGACATCAGACAGTACCCAATCTGCACCTCTGCCTGGTAGTGCTCATGCAACCTCTGGCAGGCACAGGTCACATGTCCATGGCCGGACACCATGAACTGTAAAACCTCACCTGTACAGTCTGCAGATGTCAGTAATACCCCTGTGTAGGCCAGACACATGGTAGATCTGTGTGCATGCATACACGCACACACTGGAAACATATGTAGGGCACCGCAACACACACATGCATAACATCCACACATGCCCAATTAGATCAAAGGCCCAAACCCACACACATGATGTCATCCAATGATGCAGCCTAGGCCTCTGGCAAACATTAGCACCCTGTGCATATGATGATGCCTATGCTGCATCCCTGACATCCACACCATTGGTGCAGGGACATGCTCATATGGTCTGATGCACAGGGTGAACAGACTAGGAAGATAAGTGTAGTTTACAATTGTTGAGGACTGTTGACAGGCAGCAGATATACCATGTAGTAAAGGTGTACAATACTGTTAACAGTATGTGTCTTGTGTAACAACAGTAACTGCATGTTGGTCATGATGTTCTGCTGTCCTCCATCAGGTCTAATTGCACATGCCGGTGGATGTCAGTGCTTGCAGTTAGTGTCCCATATGTCAATGTGGACTACTCACAGGTATGTATGAATATACCAGCATGCACGGTGTAGTTGCCACATACCAATGAGAATGTCCCATGTTACAAACACGTCTACCGTTCCAAGAGCGTGATAGCTGTGTATAAAGCTACTGTGGCCACAGATGTGACATCCATAAAGGGTGACATAACAGGTACAGTTACATGGAGTGGTGAGGTAAGAGAGTGGTCTAGCTGATTACAAGGGTAGAGGCTAGTGGGAAGTGTGATGCCTCATTGGGAATTAGTAGTACACATTCCCATGACAGGATGCCAACACACAACTGCACCCACACACTCAGGTATTGACACACATGTATTCAGTGACAGAGGAACACACCCACACACTCACGGATTCACCGACACAGTAAGACACACAGTTGCTACTGGTGAGGTGAGGACCCCTGCCTATGTGCAAATCATCATTACAGTACTGTGCACCTACATGATGCGCCATAGAGAATATACATGTACAGGTAATCAGTACAGCCTAAGATCGGGGACATCAACATGGATAGTAGAATGCATCGCCTTGTTGGTGGGAGTGGTCTTATCAGATCAGTATGGTAACATACATCCTCACCCCAAGGACCAGTCAGCCCTACATACACACACTGTGGCATTCAGCAATTAATACACCTATGTCATGCACATACAGATAACTCACATGTGTGAGATACACGCCCCTGCCTATGTCCTGCTTTCTAAATTGCAGTCTGTACAGATGAGTACACTAGTGTACAGGAGAGTGAGTAACAATTGAGATGCATTCCCCACAATAAGTGACATATATGGACACACATGCAACCACACATGCCAGTACTGTGAATCTCAGACCTACCTAGCTCATGTTATGTATGTCAGACATACAGCAGTATTGCACGCATTACAAACTGTACTGATGCTTTCTGTGGCAACAGTGCTAATATATGCACTAGGGATGTCATAACTATTAACAAATGTCAAGTGATTTACCTTCACTGTCACCATGACCACTGTCTAAGTTGTGTGTTATGTCCTTCAATTAACAAAACCATTGCTTACCGGTTGCACAGGGTATTGTAGGACCACTTGTGCAGACCTGTGAGGTGTCCACAGCAAACATCGATCTGCAAAGATACCCCACCACTTAATTATTTCCACACATCTGTCCATACCTGAGGTACATCTTTCTGTACATTCAGCATATCACCATATACAGTCGGCAATGTTGAGGCTGCATTGCAACTGCATGATGTACTAGGATACATGTCACCTGCATACATCAGCAACTGCACACACATGTTATCTTAATGCAAAACACTACGTGTACAGGTGTGTAGGTCCTACAATCCTGACATCTAGGCATGTTTGTAGGCATTGCAATTGGTGTATATGTGTAATGACATACATGACACATGGACTGTTGTATGATATAATGGTTGACCAGTACGGAGGGGATGTTACCTCTGTCAACATTGATATCACACCTTATGTACTGTTAGCTATCAGTAGCCATGAACCTACATTCTATGTGCATGTGTGTAATGGCTGTAGCCACCTGTTTGCACAAAGGACAACAACAGCTATGCTATTTACAGGTATGGTATGTGTGTGTGTGTGTGTGTGTGTGTGTGTGTGTGTGTGTGTGTGTGTGTGTGGCATGTACATACCCAGGGCAGGTACATGTATGTCATATCCCTACATGAGGGTGTGTACTGGTGTACAGCAACAGTCATCTGCTAATGGTGGAAAGTACCAAGGGCCCCTGGTATGTGTACAGCTTACCTGGTCACAGACAGTGGTATCATTGCATTGCATAACACATGATGCAACTGTGTCAGTACATGTGTGATCTCTACAGTTGATGTAGAGCTTAGTACAGTACACAGGTCAAGGGTCACATGGTGACGTACTCTTCTATGTCATACAACATGTATGGATGCGTGTTGGTGGTCCGAGGGCATGGTGGTGTCTGAAGTTTACATCCTAGAATGCAGCATGTGACACTGTGTCTTGCACATGACTCATCTGTGATGCCTTTCATGGGGGGACCAGTCAGTACACGTGAGTGGCCTTTATGTATGTAGGTATACCACCTGGAGCAGTCAGTACCTGTGTTATGGCCCACATGTCTGGTTCTGAGGTATATGGTGGTAGTGCTAAGTTCTGAGGTATATGGTGGTAGTGCTATTGTGCACTACAGAGCCATCAGCCAAGTGTTCCTAACTGCACAGATGTCAGTACTCCCCATTGTTGGATCTACAGTGACCAGCTATGAATATGGATGCTACAAATCTAGCACTGGTTAGCATAAGAAAGCAATGCAATTGTCCTGTAGGTGTATGGGAGTTAACCTGTGTTTAGGACATTTGCCTTGGAATGGCACTGTGTGGGCGGATGTGACTTGGGTAATATCCCCACTCCCTTGAATCATGGATGCATGTGATATGTGACAAAGGCCTGCCTACTGTCAGCCATGTCATCCCAGAATGACAGCAGATGTTGTGTAAAAGACCGGTGTCAAATATATGTAGAGCAGCGTTTCTGCTAATAATGACAACTACTAACACCAGAGCCCATTACAATGTGTTCCTTATGTCTACCTGTAATAGCATGGACACTGTGGCCTTCCGTGTTTAGCATCAGAGTGCATCCCAGTAAGCCCTGTGCTACTAGGAGTATGAGCATGCCCAGTATATTCTTGTGTAGATGGACACATAGTAGTGCATTCCGACCAGCCCTGTGCTACTAAGTGTGTGAGCATGCCCCCTGTACTACTAAGTGTATGAGCATGCCCAGTATATCCTTGTGTAGATGGACACATAGTGCTACTAAGTGCATGAGCATGCCCAGTATATCCTTGTGTAGATGGACACATAGTGCATTCCGAACAGCCCTGTGCTACTAAGTGTGTGAGCATGCCCAGTGACACCGTGTGTCGGTTATGTGTCTCTGTGTATGGGCATGGCCATTGTAACCCTGTATAGTGGTAGTAGTCGTCCATTCCACGGATGGGCATACTGTAGGTCAGGATGGATTCCTACTTTAAACACACAGGTTCACAGGTATGTACATCTTAACTGCCAGCATCCCTGCTGATGTCTGCATTCCCAGAAGGTCATAATGACAGCCTTGACATGTGTAGTCTGTGTGGTGCAATTCGTAAGTATGTAGTATTGTAATAGTAATCTGTAAATAGGCAGGTTTTCTGTTCCTGCCACTGGCGTGTGTGTGTGTGTGTGTGTGTGTGTGTGTGTGTGTGTGTGTGTGTGTGTGTGTGTGTGTGTGTGTGTGTATGTCTGTCCCCGTTTGCCAGTGGACTGTAAATTGCTTTTAGACTGCCCACACTCCATACATTTCTTATACCCACCGTTAGCAAGGCCGATGATGTCACCCATTTACAAATACACCTCTGGGAGTGCTGTGCCCCAGTAATCTCGGTAGCACATTCTGTAACTGTTTAATGCAGTAGTGTAATAAAGTAGTTAGGTCAGTGTTCTAGTCCCACACTTGATGTGTGTGTGTGTGTGTGTGTGTGTGTGTGTGTGTGTGTGTGTGTGTGTGTGTGTGTGTTTCCCCGTTTGCCTGAGGACTGAGTAATGCTTTTGTACTGCTCGCACTCCATACATTTCTTATACCCACCGTTAGCAAGGCTGATGATGTCACCCATCTACAAATACACCTCTGGGAGTGCTGTGTCCCAGTAATCTCGGTAGCGCATTCTGTAACTGCATAATGCTGTAGTGTAATAAAGTAGTTAGGTCGGTGTTCTAGTCCCATACTTGCCATGTGTGTGTGTGTGTGTGTGTGTGTGTGTGTGTGTGTGTGTGTGTGTGTGTGTGTGTGTGTGTGTGTGTGTCCATTTGCCTGAGGACTGAGTAATGCTTTTATATTGCTCACACCCTACATTTCTTATACCCACCGTTAGCAAGGCCGATGATGTCACCCATCTACAAATACATCTCCTGGAGTGCTGTGTCCCAGTAATCTCGGTAGCATGTTCTGTAACTGCGTAATGCTCTAGTGTAGTAAAGTAGTTAGGTCGGTGTTCTAATCCCAGACATGCCAAGTGTGTGTGTGTGTGTGTCTGCCTGCATGAGACAAGTACAGTACTTTGTAGTATTCACCGTAGCGTGTGCCCTAAATATGTGTTGCTGCAGTGTGATACAGTAGCGGTTTGTATACAGGACATGGCAAATGTGTGTTTGTCTGTCAGAGCCTGTGTAGAGGTGGCTGTGATTGTCTTACCATTGGACATGTTTGGGAGCGGGTTTTGTAGTTTTCCTATATAGTATCCGTCTTATGACACATTGGCCACCTCATGAGGAGTACAGCTGTCAGTCAGCCATGGCACTGTGTTGGCAAGCCATACCCATACATCTGACAAAAGGGCTGGTGAACTAAGTATGCAGCCCTGACTACTAGTACCCGGTATATGTCCCGCACCCATGTGCCATGCACATACAACCTTGCCTAGGATATCCCACTATGTTGCTAGTAACTTGCACATTGAGGACAGATAGTAGGCATGGTGTGACTGCAGTGGCCTGCAGAGGACATGGCACCCTGTACAGCGGTACAATAGGCACATATATGCGGACATTGTGCCTTTACTATGTTCCATGCTGAATGCCTGCAACATATGTGGCGCCATCAAATGTGATCCACTAAGGCCAGACAATGCTGTACACATGTGCCCTGTATGGACCCATGCCACTGACACCACAGAATACCTGTATCATACTATCCATGCAGGTGCAGGGCCGACCTGCTCACTATAAGCAGGTTTCACCACACCAGGCCAGTATTGGCATATCGGGGTATAACAGGCTGTGTACACTACATGTGTCTGCCAAACCAGGTACACCTGTACATGTCACTGTACAGTATTGTTGGACATGCACATCCCAGGCAATGTCCATGTGAAGGACTATCAAACACAGACATGGCATGCATTGCAAAGCTATGGCCCTACACATTGGTAACCAGGATGTCAGGCAAAGATAATGCAGTACCCATCTGTGTGGGACATTGTAGACACTACACCCCTGCACTGCACACCATTGCCGGGTGACGCGATGGCAAGGATTACCCCTCACCCAGCCTTGTACAGTCATCTTGCACAGCCAAACACTACACAGTCATAGAGCAATGCATACCTGCATGCCAGTACTGGCACCCTGTGTCTGTGTATGGGTTGTGATGCTCCCAACCACAGTATAAACCCTATTGGCATACCAATAGTTGTCAAGTACTTTCACATGCCCTATCCCATAGAACCTCCAGATATCCCCTGTGGTGCATGTGGTCCTGTGCATTACTGCGGTGTGACAAACTAAGTAGTTACATTGTGTATTCATGGCTTTGGCAAAGTTGCCAATGAGTGTCCATTAGAGTGTGGTTGTGGTGACAATGGCATCCATTCACGTGGACTGACCACACCTAATGTATGTCTACTATATCTGTTGCAGATGGCACTCACTCACCTACACACATGTTCCTACAGCACAGCAACATGTCGCCTTTGTGGCACATGTAGTAACGTCATGCACATGTAATAGTAATGAGTAGTCAGGGGTTTGCCCCTGTACTATTCGGTGTGTGGCAGATGATGTTTATGGTTAAGTCTCCAAGCCCATCCCTGGTGTACATTGCCTGTCCCGCCCACACATTCTCTGGTGAATGTGAAGGTGTACACCTGCACAGCAGCAGCATGTGTATTGTAAGAGATGGAAATGGACAGATGATGGCCTCTGCACCTATTGCAGTCCTCCTCTAGCTGATTGCATGTGGTACAGCTGTGATGGTGTTCCCATAGCCATCCGCATGATAAACACAGTACACTATCTAGGGAAACATGTTATTATCTGGTCATGACAGTCGCTGTGAGTGGTACCTGGATGTGATGTTCTGACACAGCATCACAGATGATATCTGGATGTACCTCAATCATTTTCCACAGTGGGAAATAGCCTAATGACAGAAGGGTGATGTGCCACACATAACTACAGCATGTAAGTGTTGCTATGCTGCATTGAGACTACTGCCTGTTTAACATGTGTGTGGTAATGGCTTTTCTGCATGTTATAATACAGACATGACAGTACTCTGTTTATGAGGGACCCCCATCTGTAGGGCCATCTGTGAAATAGTCAGTGTGTGCAACCATTTGTTTCCTGTGTTACACACTGAACACACATCTGTGCACAGCAGAAGCATGGTGTGAGGATTGCAGACAGTACATGATGATAGGGATGTGTTACTGCCATCGCATCCCTGACTAGACATGTGTCATATGAGACAGTGGTATGACTGACACTGTGTGGGATTCCCAGTGACAAGCCAATGATGGGCAACTGTTCATAGCTGCGGTCACACGTCTACTACACATTGTACAGTTGGCATGCGGTATATATATGCATGTGCTGTGCCCCCTCTGTAAATGTATATCATCTGTTGTGTTGGGTTGCTGGTGATATCTATGCATACTGTTGTAGGTAATCCTGTATGCTGTTGTCTATCACTAAGCCATATGTGGGTTTAAAATGCAACACCATAGGCTGAATGGGTTGGGAGGTCCCGGCGGATCCTCCTGTCCCACTTCAGCTGACCGTGGCACTGGTTACTAGCACATCTGGGGCCCAGCCATAGACATCAACCTCTGTTGGCTTGGCGCCACCTTCTGGTGGTACCACCACTGAGGATGGAGCATGTCCCCCTTGGGAGCAGGACCAGACAGGTACATATCTTCTGTTGTGCGGTCCCAGAGGTGTTGCGTCGGTGGCTCCCTAAGGGGTTACAAAGCCAGATACACCAGTTCAATGGTGGAGTGTCACATTTACAGGGTGATGCTGCTCCTCCTGGACAGCCCCCAGCACTGCCTCCTTTGCAGCTGTGTAGGTGCAGTGGCAGTTGCACATGGCTGGGGACCTCCGTCCCACTGTTCCCATGGGCTTTTGAATGCCGAAGACCCATCCCCATCCAGGGTGTATCCCCCCACATGTGTCATATACCAACCCTGTATGCTGTCATTTCTGTGCTCCTACCTATCCTCCATGGCCATAGTTACACTCCTTCCCCAACATCTGACCCTCACCTACAGACACATAAGGCCATTCAGCTCCTAGGACACCATCTGCCCTATACAAAGCTGTCCATTACACTCATGTGCCCACTAGACACATGAAACCCTTGTAATATGCATGATAACATACTACTGATATCCTCACCCCTGTCCCTCAGGCGCACAATCCTGGTATGCACATCACTCCTACATGGTCCAGGTATACGTGAGGAGGACAACCCCATTGTACACAAAACACTACCGGTCCCTCTATGGTTACCCCATTTACCTTTATCATGATGATGATGTTGTACATAGCACATTGCAAGAGTACTGTTCACACATAATGATTGGACAGGTACTGTTGTGTTAATGTACATTACATGCACAGAGTGATGTATATGGCCAATGTACAAATATGTGCATGTATGACTGACACATGTCTGTCTGAGGGAGTCTTGTGTTCACATAGAGCAACACCACTACATAATACAGGCATCACTGGTGTTTCCTATTTCATTCGTTTGTAATGCTTTGTTGCCACACGGTATGTTCCTGATACATCTCTATATATGTATGTACCTATATGCTGGGCATAAACACTCACATGTACATCTACATGATGGGATATATTTCTATACTGTTGAATGACTGCGCTGTATGATATGTTTGTGGTACTGTCCGTTGCCTGCATATCTGCCATGGCAAATTGGTAATACACATTAGCTGTGTGCGCAGGGCCCTGGTTCCGAACCTTGCGAAGGACGTTTAGTTGGTTGCAGGGTAGAACAAGCCCATTGAATATGGAGGGAGTAAGGCACATTAAAGCAGTTGGGAGCGGGTGTGCATGGGTTTGCGCGGTATTAGGCACTGCTGACCTCTGGTTACAGCCTCTTACACTCGGTTAGCCTCTACATTGCTTAACCAGTGCAATACTCGCATACTGGTAGCCAAACACGCTTACACCCGCTTGATCCTGCACTTGCTAATGTACTGACATTGGTGCTTGCATCTGTCACTCACACCCCTGGGTGTGAGTGAGGACCACAATATTACCTTGTGATGCCTATTAAATCGAACTACATGACTGCAGTATCGGGATTGGCCGCCCATTAGGCGATGGCATCATGTTCGACTGTACAGAATCAGTGGCCTGTCCAGTGAATCATTCATATTTGTGTGTTCCTCTTACAATCCGCTCCTACCTTGTGATGCCAATCACATCGGACTACATGACTACAGTCATAGCCGGCCTTAGGCATAGTTCAACTAAGCGGCCGCCTAGGGCGCCTCTTTAGTGGAGGCACTTTACCAGTATTTATTTGGTGTAGGTAGACCAGGATGGGGGCACTGGGTGTTGTGGTGGGGGGTGCCATTGTGCCCTCTGCCTAGGGCACCAGTTGACCTAAGGCCACTCCTGACTACAGTATCGGGAATGGCTGCCCATTAGGCGACAGCATGGCGTTCGACTGTACGGAATCAGCGGCCTGTCCGGTGAATCATTCATATTTGTGTGTTCCTCTTACAATCCACTCCCACCTTGTGATGCCAATCACATCGGACTATATGACTACAGTCATAGCCAGCCTTAGGCATAGGCCAACTAAGCGGCTGCCTAGGGCGCCTCTTTAGTGGAGACACTTTACCAGTATTTATTTGGTGTAGGTAGACCAGGATGGGAGCACTGGGTGTTGTAGTGAGGGATGCTGTTGTGCCTTCTGCCTAGGGCACCAGCTGACCTAAGGCCACTACTGACTACAGTATTGGGAATGGCTGCCCATTAGGTGACAGCATGGCGTTCGACTGTAAGGAATCAGCGGCCTGTCCGGTGAATCATTCATATTTGTGTGTTCCTCTTACAATCTGCTCCCACCTTGTGATGCCTATTACATCAGACTACATGACTACAGTATCGGGAATGGCTGCCCATTAGGCAATGACATGGCGTTCAACTGTACGAAATCAGTGGCCTGTCCAGTAAATTAATCAAATTTGTGTATTCTGCATACACTCTGCTCCCATCTGGCTGATACATGGGAACCTGAGACTCTGCATTACAGACAAGTAGTTGGGTTGTGGGAGCCACATCCGTCGGACGGGTCATGCTACCGCATACCTATTATAGGTTTGCCACCTTTTCAATTGGCCAAGGTGGGACTTTAGGGCTACCACCTGTCCCACTTTGCAAGGGACACTGCAAAAATAATCAAGACATAGCACATGTCCCGATTACAGGACATTATTATATTCTGAATTTCATTAATAATTGCATAAAACAGTTATTTTATATATGACACTTCTATATGTTATGTGAAGCAGCATAAGCAATTCAAATGCAACCAGATTAAGCTTTTATTTGTGCAAATAAGTGTAATCCTGTACTATGCACGGCTGTAGGTATGTTTTGTCCTGAAATGTCTGACATTTCTACAGAACATGTCCCACTCTGGCCATTTGGAAAGGTGGAAACCCTATAGGACCTGTATGTAGAGACGTCAGACTTTTCACGGCAACACACCCACAGCCAGTAGAAAGGGGAGTACTTCACTGTTTTACCTAAATAAAAGGTTACTCTTGTAGCGTTATAGTTGCTTAAAATGTTACCTATAACATTTAGGTGTTTCAGATGAACTTAATTGTTTTATGCAACTACTACAGACAATATAGGTAATCTTTGCCCTAAATCACAGGACATTTGCCTTAATTACAGTTATTATGCAGGACACAACTGCCCATAGGGGAGTGTCCCTCTCAAAGGTGGACAGGTGGTAACCCCAACCCTATTATTCTATCAACTTTCTAAGGTAGTTGGCAGAACAACATGCGCTTTCTCTCACTATCAGACCTTTCATACGAATGGGGAAGAATGAACACTGAATCAGGGACACTGCATAATGACCTC
>NC_056728.1:390325589-390355589 GCF_019279795.1 Protopterus annectens
CTATGCACGTGGCCGTTACGGCAGTGTGCCTTCATTAATATGCATGTGGTGCTGCTGCACGATCTCTATACCGCATGATCGGTGCAAGGCTAATGCCATCCTTGCACCGAGCTTCATGAATCCTGAGGATTGAATCATTGCTGATGCATAAACACACACCTGTGGGCAGACATTATTGATATTCAATGGTGCACCAGACTAATTTGCCTTGTAATTCCTTAATATCCTAATATACTAAAACACACCAGCATTAATTCTGTATAGCCTACTGCGTGTTCCTGTCAAATGTGTTTAGATTAAATGTCTTTTACATGAAATAAATTGCAGATTCAGTTATGGGGCTTTTTTGAGTCCTAGGTCAAGCGTTATGAACATACATACACATAAATATATATATATATATATATATATATATATATATATATATATATATATATATATATATATATATATATATATATATATATATATATATATATGTATGTATAGGTTCATAGGTTCATACTAGGCTATCTGCCCTAGGGCATTTATAAGCCTAGCCAGAGTGTGTTTGGCTTTCGCCACCCATTTTCAATTAAATTTGCTATGCCCTTTTTCGAGGTTAGTATACTGTGCCTCTGTCTAACAGTGACACAGAAGTGATAGCCGGGATAAACCTATGATCTCCCATCCACTCATCATTCCTCTTGAAGAGAGTCAATGAGGGACTCTGCCTAACCTGGACTGGGATTTTATTGCAGAGTGAAGGAAGCCTCTGGGTTATGAATCTGTCCCTCCAGCATGTCCTGTTTATTTCAGTGCTGAGGTTCAAATCTCTCGAGCACGTAGCTCGATGGGATTTGGATTTTCTGAGGTGCAGCATGTCCATTAATTCCGGGTTGGACATGGCTTTATACGTCAGGCACAGATCGCCTCTGAGCAGGCGGAATGCCACTGAGTAGAACTGGAGTTTCTTTAACCAGGCAGCATATGACATCTGTTTGAGCCCTTTGATCCTCTTGGTGAGGTACTTTTGGGGTCTTTTCAGTTGCTGCAGGTGTTTGGTAAGGTACATCCCAAAAGGTGCATTGTACTCAATTATGGGCCTGATGAGGGATGAGTAAAGAGGCACGATGACCTCCCCTGATCTAGATGTGAATCTCTTCATGATTAGGTGGGCTATATAAAATGTTTTTCTAACCACTTTGGCCATGTGATTGTCAAATGAGAGATTGCTAACAACTTGGGTCCCCAGGTCCCTAATTACTTCTTCTGTACTTAATGGATTACCACCTATGTGGTAATTTGTGGGCACTTTGTTTTTGCCAAAGGGGATGAATATACACTTTTTGTCGTTTAGCTTAAGGCCGTGGCTCTGGCACCAGTTGTCTGTTTCTATGAGGCCCTTTTGGAGGATGCTTGTGTCGGCTGGAGAGTCGATTATGGTGCCCAGTTTGCAGTCATCTGTGAACTTGGTCAGCCACAGTCCTTCTGTGTTGGCCTGTACCTCCGAGAAATATATACCAAACAAGAGAGGTCCCAGGACTGAGCCTTGTGGGACGCCACTTGTAACTGATTTGGAGTCTGACATGGCTCCAGCAATTCTAACCATGTGGGTTTTGTCCTTGAGCCAGTTTGCAACCCGTCTAGTGACATAGGGGTTTATATTTAAGCTGGTGAGCTTATCTATAATGCCCAAGTGGGGTATTGTATCGAAGGCTTTTGCGAGCTCCAGGTAGGCTGTGTGGACCACCTTCCCCTCGTCAATGGCCTTGGTGACTGTTTCAAAAGAAATCAACCAGGTTTAAGAGGCAGGATCTGCCTTAACAAAGCTGAACTGGGTAGGATCCAGTGTCTGTAGGTCCCCAATATCTTTATTTATGAGGTCCATGATGATCCTTTCCATAGCTTTGCAGACGAAGCTAGTCAGGCTTATGGGGTGATAGTTTCCAGGATCCGTTGAGGCACCACCTTTGTGGAGAGGGACCACCATTGCTGTACGCCACTCTTTGGGTACATATCCTGTAGTAAGGCTGAGATTGAACAGTAGTTTTATGTTTGGGTTTAGCTCTTCTTGGAGTTCATGTAGGACACAGCCCGGGACACCGTCTGGTCCCATTGATGCTGTGTTTTTTGCTTTGGAGAGGGCAGCTCTTACCTGAGCATCTGAGATGTCAGGGGGGCAGCACTCTGCTGGCATAGATATTTGCCCTTTTGGTGGGGAGGGGGGGAGAAGTTTGTGCTGAACCTGTCAGCTAGGATGTTGGCAATGTCTGTGGGTTCAGTGTATTTTTTGTCATTTTGGACTAATTCTGAGCATATCTGGGAATTCCCACCCAGGTTCCTAACATAACTAAAGAAAGCCTTGTAATTATCCTTAGTGTCCTGTGCAATTTTTCTCTCAAAGCTGGCCTTAGACGATTTTATGAGTGCCCATAGTTTTTTGCTAATACTGATCAGAGATGCCTTCCCTTTTTGGGATTTTGCTTCCTCCTTCTATTGTATAGTTTGTTTATGGCTGGGGTCCACCAGACAGGACGTCTGCATTTGGAGGATTGGGACTTGGTTTTATTTGGGATTGCATGATCCATGCATTCCTGAAGGTGTTCATAGAATGCGTTTATAAAGGATTCTGCTGTCTTGGCCGTATTTTCCACAGGCCCGGGGGCTTTGAAGGATTCCACCTCGGTTTTGAGGAGTGTGAAATTTGCTTTAGAGAAGTTTTTCACTGTGGTTTTCAGGGCAGGGGGTGGAGTCGGGATGTGAATATCCAGTGAGATTAGTTTATGGTTTGATCTTACCAATGAGGGATACACTTCTGGTCTGGAGCATAGAGTCCCCATGTTGTTGATGATCAGGTCCAGTATGTTTTCCCCTCTTGTGGGAGTGGTAACAAGTTGTTCCATAGCATTTGAGTTTATAAATTCTAGGAACCTTTGGGCTAGGGTGTTGGAGCTAGAGTAATGCTCCCAGTCTATGTTTGGGTAGTTGAAGTCGCCCAATATATTGGTGTTTGGAGAGACCTTCATATTTTCCAATGTTCTCAGGAAGGCCGAATGGGGTTCCTGGGTTTGGGAGGGTGGTCTGTAGCAGGCTATAAACTGGAAGGCAGTTTTACCCACTGTTAGTTGCACATGGATAGTCTCTGATGCTTCGTGCTGTGCCACCAACCTGGAGGTGTGGGTATCTTTGACGAATATTGATACTCCCCCTCCTTTTGTGGTTCGGTCCAAGTTTTGGGGCCAAAAAGCATGGTATGAGGTATAACCTGGTAGTGCTGGGGTGCTCTTGGGAGCCTTGAACCAGGTTTCTGTTACTGCACAGATATCAATGTTCTCCATGCTAAGGAGAGTTTTGAGTGCATGCATCTTGAGGTTTAGACTTCTGGCGTTGAGTAGCATTACTCTTAGTTTCTTATCCCTTGTGATACCTATGGAGGCTGGTTTGTCTTTTGAGCCTTGCCTAAAAAAGGCACTATGGGGTAGCAAGAGCCTTTGCCAATATCCAAAAGCCCAGGGGTGACAGGTGCAAGCCGTCCCTAGCGAAGCATCGTGGCTTGTCGAGCATGTCATCCCAGGCTCACAGGCATTGGATCCCCTTTGAATGACACCAATACTTAAGCCAATTGTTGAAATTGATCATCTTGTCTTCATATTGTGGCATCATTCTTGGTGAGGGTAAGATGCTACTCAAGGTCAGGGTCATACCGGCCTGAACTACATGCTCAGAGACCTCCTCTATGTCTCTTTTCATGTAGTCCAGGGAGGTACGTCTGAGGACATTCACACCAGCATGGAGCAATGACTGAGTCATATTTATACTTGCGTTGGAGTTACCTGAATGCTTGTGTTATGTGGCGGATCCTAGCGCCCGATAGGCAGCTCACTGTGACCTTCTCCTTGTTCAACCTGGTGAGAGGGACATCAGTGTGCCTGACGATAGAGTCACCTATTACAAGTGTATCAGGTGTGTTGTTTAGCCTTAAGGGCTGTGACTGTTCGGCACACTGGCTTTGTGAGCTATGTGTTGCACGTGTTTTGTTTTGTGGTAGCGGTTGCTTGGGTGTCTGCTTTGGAGGTCTCTGCTGCTTAGGCAGATTTTTATTTAGAGCCTCCGAGTATGTTTTTGTGTGTTTATGTGTTTGGATTGCTGTCATGGTAGGTCTATGTGAGACTGGAATTGTAGTGAGTGTGGTTTCCTTCTCCTCCTGACTGGTTTCGCCAGTACTGAGTTGAGAGAGCTTAGCCTCCAGTATGGCTATATGGTTGCATCTCTCACATGTGTTGGAATTTGTTGGGAGGAGGAGAGGGTTGTCTGTGTACATGAGGCAGTTGTAACATTGCCAACGATACTGGAACACAACAAAGCAGTCCAACTGTGCAAAATTTTTTTCTTTAATTCATTCTGGTACATCGGCCTTCGCCTTCTCATGGAATACATTTAAAATTCAAACAGCAATCCTTTTATAACACATCTTCAAAACATTAGCATAAATAATTGTTTCAATAAAACAATTAAACATTTTCAGTCAAATGCTTTAAACAAACCCTGCTTTTTCTGAACTATGCTTTTACTCGTGAAGTTTCTGACTTCACCTTTGAAAATTTCAAACTTCTTAGGACTAGTTTTATCATAAATCTTTTGGAATTTTGTCTAACACACAACCGTTTTGAATTCTAGGGTAGGTTTTTCTTACAAAATGAGGGTACTGCAATGGGGGCGCCATACGCGCCCTCATATGCTATTCTTTTTATGGCTCATTTCGAGAATTCTTTCATTTATTCAAAGAACTTTTTCAAAAACAAGGTGGTGAAATATAAGAGATTTATTGATGATCTCTTATTTCTATGTAGGGGTGACCCTAGTGAATTTGGGAATTTCGTTTTGGAGATGAAGGACAACCCATGTGGTTTGGATTTCACATATGTAGTAGGTAGAAAGAATATCCAGTATTTGGACATTGAATTGTATGTTGGGTTTGATAATAGGGTACAACATAAACCTTTCTACAAAGTCACAGCAGCGGACAACTTTTTGCATGCATCCAGCATGCATAGTGATTGTCTTATAGATTCACTTCCATTGGCAGAGTTTAAGCGTATTGGGTCCAATACTTCTGAACTTGGAAGGATTGGGGTGGAATTTGATAAAATTGAGAAAAAGTTAATTCAAAGGAGTTATTCTAGAGTGACAATCAAATCAGCTAGGGTGAATGTAGAACAGGATTTGGGTTTAAGAAAGACAGATAAGAGGAGACATTTGTTCACTAAGAAATGCCCAAATGGCCAGATGGAAAATTTTGGGGATGAAGGAAAAAGTGAGAAAATATTTTTTGTCACTAAATATTCCCAATTTTCTTGTATTTTGAGAGAGATAGTATTGAAATTATGGCCTATTGTTACTGGAGATGATAAGGTGGGGAAGTTATTTCCAACCTCTGTTACTTTCACTTATGGTAGATATCCAAATTTAAAAGAAATATTAAACATTAGGAGCAAGTTGATGAGCCATACAAAGAAAGGAACCTACCGATGTGGCAATTGTAAGGTGTGTGTTAGGATCAAAAGTCTTGATGGAACCAAAATTAATAATGTATGTTACAATGCTCTGGAATATTTTGATTGTAATTCATCGGGGTGGTTTATATTATAGGTTGTGGTTGTGCCATACAGAAATGGTACATTGGACAAACTAGCAGGAAAGTGAAACTTAGAATTCTGGAGCACTTGGGGGACATCAGACACAAAAGATTAGATAGTCCGGTGGCTAAGCATTTTTAGGAGCAGCACAAAGGGTTTCCTGAAGGGTTTATTTTTTGTGTTTTGGGGAAACCCAAGGTTTTTGGTGAGAATAATGGAGGTTTTCACAATAAATTATTGGAAATGGAGTCTAGATTTATTTTAAATTACAATACTCTTTTTCCAAATGGGATGAATTTGGAAGTGTAAAATTAAAGTTCAATATCATTTCATATAAAGTAAAAGATATGTTCAAACATATTAGATGTGAGATGGTTAAGAGTGTATCAAATATAATTATTATATATTTTTATACAATTTTGTATTACAAATTCAAGCATAAAGGAAAATGTCATGGAAGATAAATTAATATTTAATATATTTGATACATCACATATATTTTACAAATAAGAAGTTTGAAATTTTCAAAGGTGAAGTCAGAAACTTCATATGAGTAAAAGCATAGTTCAGAAAAAGCAGGGTTTGTTTAAAGCATTTGACTGAAAATGTTTAATTGTTTTATTGAACCAATTATTTATGCTAATGTTTTGAAGATGTGTTATAAAAGGGTTGCTGTTTGAATTTTAAATGTATTCCATGAGAAGGCGAAGGCCGAGGTACCAGAATGAATTAAAGAAAAAAAATTTGCACAGTTGGACTGCCTTGTTGTGTTCCAGTATCGTTGGTATTTTTTCATATTTTGGAGTTGTAACATTGCCTCAAGATTCCCAGATTCACCAGCTGGACCGGAGAGGAGATTGACAACTGACCTTTGGAGATGCTAGAATAGTATTGGGAATTCCTTTATAATTGAAAAAAAGGGCTAATGGGGAACAAGGTGCTCAAGGGGAGTTTGTGAGGGTGTAGGGCTTTTAATTTTTTAGTGCTGACTTATATAATTGCTTTAGTGAGCAAGTGCCAGGTAACCTAAATGCAATGTGTTACAGGTAACTTAAATGCAAAAATGACAAACAGTAACTTTCTTTCAAGTGAAACAAGGAAATAAGTACAGTAAGCAATGCAGATATCACTAGGGATCCACAGAAGCACTGAAAAGCCGCGTTTTAGGTGGAATTAGTGTTTCAGGGAAATAACAAGCAAACAAACAACAAGCATACAAACAAAGCTAGATTCAGCAGGCCTGGATCTAGTCTATGTTACAGCAAACAAGGTGTACCAATTTCAGTAAGAATCAGTTCAAATATGCAGGCACTATAAGCCTTTAACCAGAAATTCCCAGCTCAGAAGGGCAGAGTCCAGCCTCTCCTCCCACAAGAGTGCAGACCACGAACCTTCTTAATGTAAAATAACTGGCCTGAAGCCCAAGTGCTTAAACCAGAACTAATACACTTTTAGAATAACAGACACTGAGCCCTCAATCAGCAGTTCCCAACTTAGAAGGATGTAAGCTACCTGTCCTACCACCACAGTGCAGGCCACAAACCTTCCTAATGTAAAACAACTGGTCTGAAGCCCAAGTGCTTAATCCAAAAGACTTAGAATGATAGCTACACTTTAATCAAGTTACTACCAAGCAGTAATAAATACAATTGAATACTTTAAAGAATGCCTGGATTAGTGCTCAAGTTATACAAACAAAGCTAGATTCAGCAGGCCTGGATATAGTCTATGCTACAGCAAACAAAGTGTATCAATTTCAGTAAGAAGCAGTTCAAATATGCAGGCACTATAAGCCTTTAACCAGAAATTCCCAGCTCAGAAGGGCAGAGTCCAGCCCCTCCTCCCACAAGAGTGCAGACCACAAACTCTTTTAATGTAAAATAACTGGCCTGAAGCCCAAGTGCTTAAACCAGAATTAATACACTTTTAGAATAACAGACACTGAGCCCTCAATCAGCAGTTCCCAACTTAGAAAGATGTAAGCTACCTGTTCTGCCACCACAGTGCAGACCACAAACCTTCTTAATGTAAAACAAGTGATCTGAAGCCCAAGTGCTTAAACTAAAAGGCTTAGAATGAGATACACCAAGCAGTAATAAATACAATTGAGTACTTTTAAGATGACGCAAAAGCAAAATAAAGTAGGAAGAAACACAAATACAGTAAAAGCAGATACATTTTTTTTTCAGAAAAGTAGCAAAAACAGTAGTAAAAACAATTCACATGCAGTGCAAGCTGGCACACTTGAGTATGTAGCAATATTAGTCCACACACAGTTTGAAAAAATGTAATTAAATTAAAAAGGACTAAAAGCAAGTGCAGAAAGGGTTTATTAGGTAGAATGCGGTAAAGAGATGGGACTGGGGGAGTGTCCTAGATCAAATCTACAGTGGGGCAGGCACTGCAAAAGCCACCAAATTTAAACTACAACCAAGAACAGGGATATATATATAATATAAATATATATATATATATATATATATATATATATATATATATATATATATACTTCCTTCTAGTTGGCGCACACAAACATGACCTCAAAAACACTCAAACTGTGCATGGATAATAAATCCAACCTTCAACAACACCCAGCACTAGCTTGCAGTAAAGTAGAAAACATCATGTTGAGCAATAGAAGTTCGACCACATTTTCTTCAAAAGATTTATTTATCCAATATTTCCATGGCTTCAGACAGCCACGACACCACAGCAAACTGATTTCACCCAATAGCCGTCATTATCAAGCTCTAACAATAATGGTCTTGAGTGGGTATGTGTTGCTGGGGGTCTATATCATATGATCGAAGTTCCAAAACTTTGAATCATTAAAGGAGGAACTTTAATGACCGAAGTCACTGAACTTCGAACACACATAAAAAAAAAAAATGCTGTATGCAGGGGGGCAAGCCCCCCTGCACCCCCACACCTCCTGCAACTTAAATATACTAAATCCGAGTTTGCACTACAGTGCAGTAAAGGGAAATCTTCCCTTTCTCTGCTCTATTGCGATCTCTGTTATATGCTTCAAGGTTTTACAACTTAGATCATTAAAGTTCGTTCTTTAATGATTCGAAGTCGCAAGACTTCAGTCATATGATAGGAACCCATTGCTAGTTAATAGCATTGTGTGTGGATGAATAAAAGCATGAGGATCAGGTGAGTATTCTGAATTCTCACATGATGATGTTATTATGGCAGTACATCTTGTCAGGCGACAGGCAGTTTGTATATTACTTATGATGGTAGTTACTGCTTGGCTCTATGAATGCAGGTCTCTGTAACAACATATCTGTATAAGTTTTGTTATAGTTGCTATATATATATATATATATATATATATATATATATATATATATATATATATATATATATATATATATCCAGAGGGAGAATTGAAACATTTAAGTATATTTAAGATTTTTTCATTGTCTAGCAGTAATTGCATGGGATTGGGGATGTTCTGACATTTTTAGTACGTGCAGTAATTTGTGTATGTGGCTGTTGCATAATATACATAAAATTAGAATACCAGAATACTTTATTACAAGCAAGTAATGATGGCTGAGATCCATGTACTGAATTAATTTTAAAAAATCCATGGTATGATGAGTCCGTTCAATTGAATGGGCTCTGGTCAGTATTGTTATTTTACAATGTAAGCAACTCCAACAAATTCTTGATGTAGAGACTTTGTCTATGCACTTCTCTAACCAATATAATCAACTGTGAGGTAACAGAAAGTCTGTATAAGTTCTAAATGTTGCCATTGTATGTCATTTGATTACCTACGTATATGGGATCATGACTACTGAAAGGAAACCCGAGTTACAAAATGAATGCCTATAATGATTTAGGTCTAATAATACTGTTCTATAGGAATGCATAGACTAAAATAGACTTTAGTGAGTATTAAAGATTAAAACTAAAAGTAAATTTATTGTGGTACAGTTAATCTGTAGTGCTCACACATAGTTGCTAATTTTGTTTAATATTTACTCCATTGCTCATGGATATGATTTTCCACATCTCTTAAATTCAATAATATATGGTCTGCTGGAATTGACTAATATGTCAAAACTGAAATAAAAAAACAAAAAAATAAGGTATACATGGATTGTGTTCTGAGGTTTGTACTATGTAAACAGCATTAACATTGTCAGCAGCATGAGGCCAACTTGATTTTTCCAAGTTTGTAACTGTTTATGTTTTACAACTCTACAGAACACCGTTTTAAATATGAGGCACACATCTTGTAGTCTTATGAACCACTTGTAGTCAAGAACAGTAGTTTTTCAGTCAGGATAATGGGTAGCAACATGGAACTGAATTGAATTTGGAAAGTTTAGAGAAGATTATGATTACTGATTGTAGTGGCATATTCCTAGATGTATAGTATGGACTACACCTGAAATTAATTACTGCTCAGATATAGGGCTATTGTATAGACACAATTTACAATCCAAATTTTGGACAACAACACAGTGCAGTTTTATTTTATTTAGATTATCATATATTTAATTTATATTATGTAGGATGATATTCCTGCATATATATGGCTTAAATCATGCAGAATAATTCTGTGAGGCTCATTTTACAGATAACATTTTGGAGATGATGGGGCAAAATCAGATAAACAAATTTAAGAGAATAGGAAAAAAAAAATAAAATGCACTTATTTTTTATACACTCACTCACATTGTGATTACTATCCACAGACTCAATGCACTGTAATTAAATACCAATTCTAGGTTCAAAAATGAACAAAATGCCTGAAAGTTCATAAGGAAGAAGAACTGCTAAGGAGTAAACTATCTGAATTTTTAGAAAAACATATAGGTGATGCTAGCCTACAATCAAATTTTCTTGTTGTCCTGATACAACTTTATCAGCTGTTGTAAAGATTTTTAGCCATTTCGATGCCATTCCAGAAAACTCATCTGATTATTTATTTGTTCAGGCAGCTCCATTCTTTGGCAAAATGTACCTTAATTTGGTTTGGTAAAGTTGTGGGGTTTACAGCTGACAGTAACTGGTTGCATTATGTACACCTGTACTATTTTCCAATCTGCTTTGAGTTTGGCTGAGAAGCTAGTAGTTAACACCACAGACACCTGTTACATCAACCCTTTTAGATAACAGCATGTGTTGGTATGGGTAACCATGTGGTATGTATTGCTGAATGCTGAATTAGTGCTTTCCTTTTGGGAGGCGCACATTTGCCAGCAGTAGAGTTTATATTATAATATTATTACTAGTCACAGAGGGACTGTTAGATAATCTTATTTTAGTTTCTCCAGTCCTTTTGGTAGTGGGATTTAGAAATGCATCCTCAGTGCATCATACAAATAATCAAAGTTAAAAAAATAAAATGTAAAGAAAAGGATATTGATTAATTCATAACTAAAATTTAGGAAACATGAAGTTTTACCAGAATATTAGAGGCAAAACTGCATTCAATCATTTCCTCTGGACTGCTCTGGAAGAAAAATTCACTCAAACTATTATGCAAAATTAGAGAAAAAAATGAGTAATATACAAGTCTTACAGATCTAGCCTTTTTCCAGTCCTTAAAAACGTTCTCATATTTTATCATGGGAAGTTAACATATCATTTAACAACTCAGGCATTGTATCCTTGAAATAGATGTGACAATGCGTCTTGTATAAGTCTCCAAATAATTTGTTCT
This sequence comes from Protopterus annectens, assembly GCF_019279795.1. NCBI lineage: Eukaryota > Metazoa > Chordata > Ceratodontiformes > Protopteridae > Protopterus > Protopterus annectens. The sequence continues at coordinate 390,336,897 of NC_056728.1, forward strand.
CAGCAGTAATTGTTAAGCATGTGTGTGCCTTAAAATAATGCCAAGGTTTGGAAATTAGAATACGTGTTCATTATATTGGGCAGTTTTGCTCTCAGAAATTGCACTGATGAGATCTATAATTCTTCTTCTTCCTTTGGGTAGTTCATCTTCCTCTTCGGATTCCTCATCAGAAGAGGAATCTCTGTCATCAGAAGAAATGGCTATTTTGTTGGCAAAGGTGGAAGAGAAGAAGAAGCTAACAGCTAGCATTAGAAATAAGCCTTGGCGTATGAAGAAAAAACTGGCACACTTAAGGTAACGTTCTACTGTATGTGACAGAATAATAAATACGTGCAGATATTCTGATGTATGTCTTGTCAGACAACTAGAAAGCACATGAAAGAAAAAAAATGTCGTGGGTATGCTGACTCTTTTTCTTCAAATTCCTTTTATTCCCATTTTGTTAAATAACCTGATAGGTAGTGTTATGTAGACCAACAAATTTACTGTTCCTGTTAGATTCTTCCTATAGCTATCTGACCAACACAAATGGAAATATATATATATTTTTTTCATGTGAGGAAGATTCTGCATTTGCTGTTTTGAAAATGTTTACCAATCACAAGATGCAAAGATGGAAAGGTTAAAATGTAATGTTTTAGTAAGATTTTTGATGCAGAAAGAGGATAATTTCTTGCATAATCGCAACTGAATCAATAAAAATCTTCCCGGTAAAATTGTACAAACTTAGGCAACATAATTGTGTTTTCAGTAAAGATATAGCAAAATCAATGAGACTAAAGTTGACTACAAAGATGGAGATATGCAGAGACACACACACATACGCACACGCACACACACACACACACACACACACATATGCACGCATGCAGACACACACACACACACACACACACACACACACACACACACACACACACACACACACACACACACACACACACACAAGCAAGTGCGTGCATGCGCAAACACACGTGCATGAAAACACATGTGTGTGCAAACACACATGCACACACTTTAGAGTTAGGGCTGTTACTTCTTGTCAGATTAACATGTTGTCTTACATAGAGATTTTGCATTTGACATTCTCAGGACACAAATATAAAACTTTGACTTAGAAGGAATAGGAAGATTCAGGGTAGTTGGATGTAATTCCAAAATGAAGATGAATGTCATTGAATTCAGTCTAGCAGAATAATGGCCAGTGTGAGCCTATTCCAGACACCCCTCTAGATTACCAGCAAGTACAGTGTTCCTTTCTGCTAAGAACAAGACATCAGTTAATAAAACTCACCTTTTATGTGCTAATTTGCTCTGCATAAGACAATGAGCAGTGATTGATTCTTAAAATTGTTTTGGTTCCCCCACTCATTTAACCAGCCCAACTCCCTTATGTCATTTAACTGACCCAGGTCCCTTACATAATTTAACTGGCCCAGCTCCATTACATCATTTAATCTGCCCAGCTCCCTTATGTCATTTAACTGGCTCAGGTCCCTTACATCATTTATCCAGCCCTGCTCCCTTAGATAATTTAACTGGTCCCACTCCCTTATGTCATTTAACCACCTCACCTCCCCAGTGTACTACATCCAGCACAGGTCTACCAGTTGGTCTCCTACCCCCTCAGACCTACTTCAGCATGGCTGAGGCTAATCATGGATCCTTAGGGTGTGCTGGGGACTCAGCCATCTCTACATTTGTCCAGCGGTGGTTTCTCTAATGCTCTACCGACCTTCCTCACCCACAACCCTTTACTCATTGACTTGATGTCCAAGTGCAATTCCCATTTTCGGACCATGTCTCCCCTTATTGAGAGTCATCAATGAATGCCCTCCTCCCAGGAAGGGCATGCCCATCCATTCCTTCTGCTCTGTCACTTGAACCTGGATCACCTGAGCCATAGCCAGGGCTTTTTCCTTCTATGTCATCAGAGCAACAGCAGCAGTGACTGGTTCTAAGAAAAAAAATAACGTGAGCATTAAAAACTAAAGAGTAAGAGCCTGCTTCTCAGGGATACTGTGAGTTCATGACTGTATAATTTGCCTATATTTTTCAACTATTCAGCAAATTTACAACTTAGCAGTAGTTAACTGTAATCATCTTTTAGTTAAATTTAGCAATAGGAAGAAATAGAGGATAGTGAGTTTACTAAAGATAGCAGCCTGTTTAACAACTTTTATTTGCATTTATCCATACAAGTGTGTATATCTCCAGTATATTGACTTACTAGTGCGCTGACATTTTTTAGTATTTTTTCCAATTTTAAATGCTTATGGCTGGGAGATTTTTGGAGTGTGTAAGGGTAATTGCACTGCAACTGCTGAGATATAAATGTAGAAATTCATCCTTTGAAGAGAAACTTGCTTTTTGTTTCCATAAAACTAATATGATCCAGTTGGCTTACTTTAAGTGCTCAGTATTTGTGAACTTGTAGTGACACACTGGTCTAGATGCTGACAGTAGGGGACCAAACAGGGATGGGAGACTGTACAGAAAACATAGTATCATCTGTCTTGGAAATCACTGATATGTGAATATGAAATATTATAAATCAAGATTATCTTGCTATTTTTATGATAATAATGCAAGACACTGAGCTGAGAGTGAAGAAGATGGGCTCCTGGAAGGCTATAATAATATAAATCTTTTCTTCAGCTTTAGAATTTGAAGTTTATCTGGGTGTGGTTGGTTTTGGTCATAACCCGGGGAATTAATGTACATTTACCATACATTCTTAATACTAGCCAGTTATGTCCCACTGTCATTCTCATTAGATACTAATTCCTTCTGGGAAGTGTAAATCACCACAAACTAAACTGTATGATATACAGACATTGCATCAATATTATTGTTGCCACTGCGAACTGACAAATGCTGTAGAAACATCTCAACAACTGTTGAACAATGACAACTGTGCCTCACCGATTCTCATTAACCTAAAGAAAACTGACCTTGCTAAATTGGAATCATATTATAACGAAATTGTTAGGTTTCCCACAGACACTCCTTTTAGGTCACAGCACTGTACAGCACTTAAGCAGCTTAAGTGGCTCGAACTACCCCAACTTCTACTCTATAACTATCTCACTATAGCCCACAAGATTCTGAACCATCCCAATAAGATCCCTTCCCTTCAGAATCTCCTTCTCCCCTACACAAGTAACCGCATCCTTCGATCAAACAATAAATTCTTACTAAAATCTGTCAAAGCCAAGAACACAGCAGGTGACTCCTTCTTATCAAACTATATAGGCAAAATGTGGAATAACCTTCCTGCAGATACAATAACTATTACCAACCTTTCCCACTTTAAAAAAACACTTCGAGAGCATTTATCCAATACATGGCTATGCCCTTGCATTAACCCAGGATAAACAACACTTCTCAACCAGCATCTACTCAAACACCAAAATCCATCTCACTGCCACAGCACCAATCTGAAAAGCCTCCTCCTAATTCTACTAACTTTGATGTCACTTTATAATAACGAGCATCTCTCATAAAATATTATTAACATAGGAATTGCTAACCCACATACATGCCAACTGAAAATAAAGTTAACGTAAATATGTCAGCGATCTTCTTTTGCATGGACTATTAGCTATATTGTAAATACTTCACTGACTGAAATGTGTATTATGGAATTTCTTAAGATATCTCTTATTGCTGTATAAACTGCAAGTTTTCTGTATGCTGAACTTACTTATAACACACACTTTGCCTTATGTAATAATTGCCTAATATGTGATTTTGTCATGCTCATGTGATCTCTTACTTTTGTATAAACTGTATACTTTTGTATAAACTGTATATGTCTGTATGTTGTGTTTACTTATGTGGAGCTTTTCTCCCTGAGCCTCTGCTAGAAAAGGACCTGTGTCCAGTTGGACTTTCCCAGTCAACAAATGTAAAATAAAATAAAATTGATGCATTTAATCCACTGACAGAATGTTTGGTACTTACAACCACGTTCCAAAAGGTCACAGTTAAAGACGTTTCCTTCAAGTTATACTTTGCTGTACGAATTAACTGTCATTCTCTTCTTTTCACATCCTATCCTGAAATTTAATTTCCTGTGATGTAAATAGTCTGAATCATTTGAAGTTAGTTTACAATCAATAAAACATACTACAAGGATGCAGTTTAGAGATTACAAACCAAGAGTTGTTACAAATGTACCAACGTTAAACCCGCCGGCTCATGTACAGAACAAATGGTCACAGGATAAAGGAGCCGTGTTTATAATTTGTGTAGGTGAAGTTATATTACGTTATCAACCACAGTGAAAATAGCAGTAATAGTATGCAAAGCACAGAGTTCCCATTTAAATATGTCTTTATTTTACAGTAAAGTTAATGCTCAGAAATGGCTACAGCTCAACACTTCATGATAAAGGGCTGTTAGTATACTGATTAACAGTTTTTGAATGAAATAAGAAATTAAATGTTGTGATAGGATGTGAAAAGTGCATGCTTTTTCATTGAAGGGAAGAGAATGAAAGTTAATCTGTACAGCAAAGTATGAGTTGAATGTGGTTGCGATAATACGCAAGTACCTAATGTTCTTTTTTGCTTGGTCTTCTAAACACAAATGAATGGAGAAATGTAAAAAAAAGCTTAATTTTATTTTGTGGAATATTCTGCCGACTGTGCTGAGTTACAGACTATTAATATCACACAAAATCTAATCCCTGTCCCTCCAAAAGTGTGTCATGAAATTCTTGCTATTATAGGTTCATAGGTAGGTACTAGGCTATCTAAAGCTATCAAAGGCATTTATAAGCCTAGCCGGAATGTGTTGGCTTTCGCTGCCCCCTTAGATTAGTTCGCTGTGCCTCTGTTCAGCAGAGCCATTGAAGTGATCCCTGGGGTAAACTTTCTGTTTTCCATCCACTCGTCAAGGTTTCTCTTGAAGAGGGTTAGCGAAGAGCTCTGCCTAATGTAGACTGGAATCTTGTTCCAGAGCATGGGGAGTCTCTGGGACAGGAATCTATCCCTCCGGCACATCCTATTTATTGTTGTGGTGAGGTTTAGATTCCTGGAGCATGTGGCTCGAGGGGATATGGTTTTCTTTAGGTGGAGCATGTCCATCAATTCTGGGTTGGACAAGGCCTTGTATGTCAGGCAGAGATCACCTCTGAGTAGGCGGTATGCAACCGAGTACAGCTGGAGTTTCTTCAGTCGAGCTGCATAGGGCATCTGCTTGAGGCCAGTGATCCTCTTGGTGAGGTACTTCTGTGGTCTTTCCATTTGTTGCACGTGTCTTATAAGGTTCATCCCAAATGGGGCATTGTACTCTATGATGGGTCTGATGAGTGATGGGCAGAGGGGCCCAATGACCTCTTTCGATCTGGATGCAAACCCTTTTGTGATTAGGTGGGCCACATAGAAGGATTTTCTAACCACTTTGGCAGTGTGATTATCAAAGGAGAGGTTACAATCTACTTGGGTCCCCAGATCCCTTATTACATCTTTCGTACTTAGGGGGCTACCACCTATGTGGTAGTTTGTGGGTACTTTGTTTTTTCCAAAGGGGATGACTATACACTTTTTGGCATTTAGCTTGAGGCCATGGTTTTGACACCAGGTATCTGTCTCAGTGAGACCATTTTGGAGGATGTCTGTGTAAGCCGGAAAGTCAATTATAGCCCCTAGTTTGCAGTCATCTGTGAACTTGATCAGCCATAGTCCTCCTGTAGTTGCCTGTACCTCTGAGAAGTATATGCCAAACAGGAGGGGTCCTAGGACTGAACCCTGGGGAATGCCTCTTGTAACTGGTTTAGAGTCAGACCTAGCTGCTGCAACTCTTACCATGTGGGTTCTGTCTGTGAGCCAGTTGGCAACCCATCTCGTGACATAGGGGTTTATGTTCAGGCTGGTGAGCTTGTCTATAATACCTGAGTAGGGAATGGTGTCATAGGCCTTTGCGAGGTCTAGGTAGGTTGTGTGGACCACCTTTCCCTCATTTATAGCCTTGGTAACTGTCTCAAAGAAGTCCACCAGGTTTAGGAGGCATGATCTGCCCTTAATAAAGCCGAACTGAGTAGGGTCCAGTGTTTGGAGGTGTCCAATGTCTCTGTTAATGAGATCCATGATGATGTGCTCCATAGCATTGCAGACCAAGCTAGTCAGGCTTATAGGGCGATAGTTCCCTGGTTCCGTTGTGGCTCCACCTTTGTGGAGTGGAATAACCGTTGCTGTGCACCACTCTGTGGAGAGGCTGAGTTTAAACAGTGTGTTTAGGTGAGGGGTTAGTTCATCTTTGAGCTCATGTAGGATGCAGCCTAGGACACCGTACGGTCCCATTGATGCGGTGTTTTTAGCTTTGGAAAGGGCTGTTTTAACCTGTCTGTGATTTCAGGGGCACTACATTCTTCTTGTATAGTTATGGGCCCTTTTGGGGGTGAGAGGGGGGTGAAGTTTGCACTGAACATGTCTGCCAGGATGTTGGCTATAACAGTCGGTTCAGTGTATTTTGTGCCATTCTGCAATAACTCCGAGCAGATCTGAGAATTGCCACTTAGATACTTGACATAGCTAAAGAATGCCTTGTGGTTATCTTTGGAGTCCATGGCAATTTTCCTTTCGAAGCTAGCCTTAGATGATTTTATGAGGGAATGTAGTTTCTTGCTGATACTGATTAGGGATGTCTTCCCTTCTTGGGATTTTACTCTTTTCTGTATTAGTTTCCTCCTTATATTGTATAGCTTGTTTATGGCAGGGGTCCACCAGACTGGTATCCTTTTTTTGGAGGAGTGAGTCCTTGTTTTTTTGGGATAGCATGATCCATGCATTCTTGTAGGTGCCCGTAGAGTGCATTAGTAAAGGATTTTGCAGCTTGGACAGCGTTATCCTTTAGCATGGGAGCTTTGAAACTTCCCACCTCGGTCTTAAGTAACGTGAAGTTTGCTTTTGATAAGTTTTTCATGGTGGTTTCTTTGACCGGGGGTGGTGGCGGAATGTGGATATCCAGAGTGATTAGTTTATAGAAAGATCTTACAAGCGAGGGGTTGACCTCCGGTGTGGAAAACTGGTCGCCCATGTTGGTGATGAACAGGTCCAATATGTTGTTACCTCTGGAGGGGGTGTTGACCAGTTGATCCAGGGCATTTGAGTTTATAAATTCTAGGAAATGTTGGGCAAGGGAGTTTGTACTTGAGTAGTTCACCCAGTTAATGTTTGGGTAATTGAAATCACCCAATATCAGGGTGTTTGGTAGGGCTTTTATGTTTCCCAGTGTTTCCAGGAATGCTGAGTGGGGGTCCTGGGACATGGTGGGTGATCTGTAACAAGCTGTAATTTGAATAACAGTTTTGCCCATTGTTAGTTGCACATGGATGATCTCTGAAGCATTGTGCTGTGCCACTAACCTGGAGGTGTGGGTATCCTTGATGAATATGGATACTCCCCCGTCTTTTGTATTTCGGTCTGGGTTTTGTGGCTGAAATGTATGGCATGAGTTGTAGTCTTGTAGTGCTGGGGTGCTCTCTGGAGCCTTAAACCAGGTTTCTGTTACTGCATATATATTGATTTTCTCCATACTGAGGAGTGCCTCAAGTGCGTGCATTTTGAGGTTTAGACTTCTGGCATTGAGTAGCATTACCCTCAGTTTTTTGTTACTTGTGCTATTTACAGTGGTGGGTTTGTATTTTGAGCCTTGCCTCGAAAAGGCATTATGGGGGTGGCAAGAGCCTTGGCCAGTATTCGAAAGCCTAAGGGTGACAGGTGCACGCCATCTCTAGTGAAGCAGCGTGGCTTGTCGAGCATGTCATCCCAGGCTGACAGACACTGGATCCCCTTTGAATGACACCAGAAGCTTAGCCAGTTGTTGAAATTGATAATTTTTTCTCTGTACCTTGGTATCATTCTTGGTGAGGGTGGGATGCTACTCAGGATCAGGGTCATACCGGCCTGGGCTACATCAGTACGTGTTATGCAATTAACAGTCTTCATTTTGCATTGCTTTCTATGTACTGCTTTTTAATGAGTGTGCAGATCACCTTCACTGGTTACACCGAGCTAATGAGCTCACCCATCATGGTGTACAGATAATGAATCATTCACTGCAGTCATCAGCTGACTATAATATGAGGGGTGGGATTGTGCCAATAAATACATGTGTGGAACCCATTCTAAACACATTTTGCAGTGGGATGGAGGTAAGGGTAAAGTATGAAAATAGTTAAGGGCATCTTGGCACACCATTCCCCAGATTCTCAAAACTTGCATGGAGTGCAAGATCAGTGCAGGAGCTCAAGCAGGCAATATGTCTGCCATGCGATCCAGGAATAGCCTGCAGTGGAGCGCAAGAACGCTCCTGCATTAATCCTGCATGTACTAAGCCCTGGTATGCAAATCACCCCATTTGCAGGAGAAATATATGCAAATGAAGTGATTGTGCAATCCAGGAAGCTTGCAACAGTCCATGCAGGACTAGTGCTATCTGCAGAAATGTACTCGGTTAGTAACCAAGTACATTTCTGCAAAATCCAAAATGGAGCTGTGACAGCCCCAAATAAAGGCTGCATGTCATGTAGTAAGCATGCCAATGGCCAAGTATAAAGCCACTGGCATGGCAAACAAAAAAAAATACAAAAATCAACTTTTATTTTTTTTTTAGCTTATTGCAGCTGTTTAAGCATAAGGCAACGGTGCGTAAACGGGATCAGGGGAAATAATAAAATAAACCTAAAATAAGCAGTCCAACTAAAATCACTATTCTGCCATGCAAGTCAATGGCAGCTGGAATGCAACATGGCCAGTGAGTAGTGGTTGCTAAGGAGGGAGACTCATTGTGAGACATATAACTATACATTAGCAGGCAATCTTATGCAAATGAGGGGAAGGATAGTGAATCCCAGTTTTCCCCAGCATGTGTGTCAGGTCCCAACAGTGTAAGAGTAGGAATAGCTTGGTGCAAGCCTAGGAGTTAGGTGACATCATGGGGGTGTGTGTCAGGCATATTCTAATCGGATTGGAGCCCTGTGGCTTGGGATTGCTCCTAGTTTAGCACAGCTAAGCTAGGGGGTGTGTTAAACCTGCTTAGCACTCTGTAAAAGTCTAAGCAGGTGTGCATGCCGCGCACCAGGTTTTACAGGAAGAAAAAAAATTAAAACAGGAAATAGCAGCACTGTGTTTGTGCTGTGTGCACACAGGCCTAAACAGGAAGGCAATGGGAAGGCAAAACAGCAGTAAGAAGGTAATCAAGAAGAACTAGCTTAGCTGGCAGGTGAAATGTATCAGAATCAGCAAATTACACAGGCAGCAGAACAGCCCAGCCCAGAACACTACTATGAACTATGCAAACACCATCCCCTCTGGTTTTTCCCACACTCTACACAACTGGTGTAAACAAGAGGGAAACTTTTAACACTCACTACAGCAAAATGATAGGGGCTGCAATAGCTATCATACAACAACTTGTGGAAGAGGCTGGGGGTGGTGAGGATATGAATGCTGTCCACCAACCTACAGTGAGGAGACAGAGAAGAGTGTACAGACCCAGGGTAACCTACCAGGTGCTACATGAGCTGGAGATAGTGGAGTGCAATAAGGCGGACAGGGACCTCCTACAGCAAATTGTTGAGCTGTGCCGGCCAAGCCTGACACAGAACTAACAGAGGGGAACCCATCCCAGTAGATACCAAGGTAGTGTAGGCCTAAGAATACTAGCTACAGGTACCTTCCAAAGGCCAACTGTGGATATGAGGGTTATTTCACAGGCAGCATCAACATCCAGGGTACTCCACCAGTTCCTGGATGTCATGTCAGCACATGTCTGTGAGCACGTATATTTCCCCAACACCCGTGAAGCGTTGGCCAGCAATATGCAACTGTTTCACCAAATAGCAGAATACCCTGAAGTAGTGGGTGCTATAGACTGCATGCAAATATGCATCAAAGCACCACCCAGTGAGTGGGGAAGGGTCTACATCAACTGTAAGGGCTTCCCCTCCATCAAGTGCCAGGTTGTATATGATGCCCAGGGCATAATAATGAATGTGTGTGCTGGCTGCCCTAGAAGTTATCACGATTCCCACATCTGGCATCTGGCACAACTGTACCAGAGATTTGCCAATGGGGACATCCCTCACGATCACCTAGTGGGGGATGCCGGATACGCACTGGAGCCATGGATGATGACACCCATAGGAAATGCACACACACACAAACAAGAATTCCATAATGAGGCACACGCACAGACCAGAATTATAGTAGAGCATGTGATTGGGATGCCCAAGTCATGGTTCCAATGCCTGGACACATCTGGTGGAGCCTTGCAGTACTCACCAGCTACATGTACCCAAATTTTCCTTGTATGTGCCATGCTGCACAATATGATCCTGCGGAAACAGCTGCAGCAGGAACAGCACAGGACAGGGCCACACAGCCCCCCCCCCCACCATTGCCAAGGCCTGCACAGGCACAGAGTGACTTGGAGGAGGAACAACCTGAGCCTGCCCCAGTAGGCAGAAGGAGGCGTGCCCAGTATGCCCTGGCCTTGGCAAAGAGGCAACACATAGCACATACACAGACACAGGAGGGACCCAGGGAATAACACCTCTCTCTGACTCTCACATCTAGTAAAAGGGATGCCAGACATTACACTACCTGTGCCTAACCATGTGTAGGGAGTGTAATATGTGTATCTCACATAGCCAGCCCTGCAGCATCACCCTCAATACTGGGACACCCACAAGGTAAGTGACTCACACATACCAGTCAGGGGGGGGTCACATACCCAACAACAGTCACAGCCAGCAGGACAGGTGTAGACAAACACAAAAAGACGGTGCTATGGCCTCTGAATGAGGCTTATGGGTAACCTCCCCCAGGCCTACACAGACAGACTACAGCAGGTCAAGCAGTAGGATGTCATTTCTAAAGGGTAGGATGCCAGAAACTAATACATAGGTAATTAAAAGCTAAGATCTGTAGTACTCTGGTATGCCTCTAGTCAGCACGATAGGTAAGACAACAGACTGAAATGGAGTATCCGACATACCAGTACAGTCCTAGCAAATGTGTACAAGTGTCAGGTGTGCCCCCCCCATCCTATGTAGAAATATAGTAATAGTACAATCAGGTGTGCCCCCCCACAATCCTGTGTAGAAATGTAGAAATAATCAGGTGTGCCCCCCATCCTACGTAGAAATGCAGAAATGTAGTAACAGTCCATGCCAAATGATCGACGGATACCCTTCAGAGACAGCATGCTACCTGAATGTGTACAACACAAAGGTCAGCACTGCAGTACAAATGTCCTGGACTCGATCCACACATTCAATACAGACGGCCATACTGGGCATACCCATACACTTAGAGAAATGAAGGCAATATCAGTCAACAACATACTGAAAGGTCATACTGGGCATGCTCACACACTTAAACACATCAAGGCCATATCTACAAATACCAGTGGACCAGACATATCTGGCAGCCGCAGATGTTAGTGCAGACATTCCTCAGTATGCACCACTAATGCTTTGCACACACAGTGGATAGGAATGCAGGCATATATGTAAGGACAACACACTATAATAAGCCAAAGGTAGACATACATAGATGTGTGGAAGAGGATGACTGTGAGAAGGAGCCATCCAGGCCTGCCCCATCCAACACACAGACAAAGGGCCACAACCACATGAGGGTCAGATGTCACTCACTGCAGATACTAGCCACCGGTATCTGTCAGCATTACAGAGTATGTGGTGCACGTACCAGCTGTGCAACTTGACTGTTCAAGGAAGTAGTCATCTAGCAGCTGTATACACATACCTGTGAAATATGACCCAGGTTGTGCCCGCATGTGGCATGTCAACCCCTAGATGAATGGGTTATGGCCCAAGCACACAAACTGCCCTCCCCATAGCCCCACTATGACAAGCCTGTTGAGGTCATCCACTGTGAAATACACCTTTGGAAGTGTTGCATCCCTGTAATCTCCGTGGTATGTCCCATAACTGTGTACTGCTGTAATGTGATAAATTAATTAGTTAGGGTTTCTAACCCCAGCCTTGGCAACTGTGTTTGTGTGTGTCTGTCTCTGTAGAGAGAAATGTTTTTTAGGGTAGTCACACTCCCTACAATTGAAATGCTCTACTTTGGTAAGGCCATTGATGTCATCCACCTAGAAATACATCCCTGGGAAGACTGTAACCTAGTAATCTCCATAGCGCGTGTCATAACTGTGTACTGTTGTAGTGTGATAAACTAGTTAGGTAGGAGTTTTAACCCCAGCCTTGGTAACTGTGTTTGTGTGTGTGTCTGTCTGTGTAGAAGGCAATGCTTTTTTTTGTGTAGGCACATCCCATGCAAGTTAAATGCTCTACTTTGGTAAGGCTGCTGATGTCATCCACCTAGAAATACATCTCTGGGAAGGTTATATCCCAGTAATCTCCTTAGTGTGTGCCATAGCTGTGTACTGCTGTAGTGTGATAAACTAGTTAGGTAGAAGTTCTAACCCTAGCCTTGGCAGCTGTGTTTGTGTGTGTGTCTGTGTAGAAAGCAAGGCTTTTTAGGGTAGTCACACCCCCTACAATTTAAATGCTCTACTTTGGTATCCACCTAGAAATACACCTCTGGGAAAGTTGTAGCCCTGTGATCTCCATAGCATGTCCTGTAACTGCGTACTGCTGTAGTGTGATAACGTAGTTAGGTAGGTGTTCTAATCCCAGACATATCATGTGCATGTGTGATTGTGTGTGTGTGTTTGCCTGACTCTGTCTGCATAGGGAGCAATGCTTTTTAGGGTAGTCACACTCCCTACAGGTCAAATGCTCAATTTTGGCAAGGCTGCTGATGTCACCCACCCAGAAATACACCTCTGGGAAGGTTGTAGCCCAGTAATCTCCATAATGCGTGCCATAACTGCATACTGCTGTAGTGTGATTTAGAACGCTGGTAGGGTTCTATTCCCACTGATGGCAATTCTGGATGTTTTGTGTGTGTTTCAATGTCTGTGTGGGGAGCAATGCATTAGAGGCTAGTCACACTCAGTACATTTCAAATGCCCTACTTTGGCTATCCTGCTTATGTCAGCCAATGTGATATAAACATTTGTGGAAAGAGTACTCCAGTAATCTCCGTGGTGCATACTAAAACTGTTCTACTTCCAGACATGACAGGTGTGTGTGTGTGTGTGTGTGTGTGTGTGTGTGTGTGTGTGTGTGTGTGTGTGTGTGTGTGTGTGTGTGTGTGTGTGTGTGTGTGTGTATGTGTCTGTGTGAGACACCTGGGTCCAATGTGGAGTGGGTTTTGCAAATTTCTTATACGGTGGTCCTAGTATATATCACAATGTCAACTGTACAGGGATAACAGATGTGATATAGCCAAGAGGCTGGGGTGCAAATCCATACCCATACATGTGACATCAAGGCCAGGCAATCACAGTTAACAACCCCAGTATTACCCAGAACATACTCTCAACCCATGTCTCATACACACACACGCATGCTGAGGCAATAGCCAATATGTGTGTAGTACACTCCATATTGGCGACTGATAGTAAGTATGGAGTGAATGCAGTGGCCTACATGGGGCATGGCACCCTGTCCATCTGTCCAATAGCCACATACATGCAGGCAGTGCACCTTCCCCATGTTCCCCACTGGACATCTGCAACACCTGTAGTGCCATCACATATGACCCACAAAGCACATACCATGCCTGAAAACATGCCCTGTATGGACAGATACCACAGACACCAGGGAAAGCCGTTAGCATGCTGTCAATGTAGGTACAGGGGAAACTTGCTGTCCATTACCAGTTCCTGCCACAGGTGGCCAAGACTGGCACATCTGATGATAATCTATGCACACAACATGGGTCCAACATCCCAGGTACAGTTCCACATGTCACTGTACATGCATGTGGGAGGTGTGCACATCCCGGACACTGTCCATGTCATGGACAACTGAACACATACATGGCAAGCAATACACAGCATTGGTCAGATGTAATAGTCACCAGGTGACTAGATGGTGGATACAATACCCACCTGTGTGGGAAAATGCAGAAACCACAGCCCTAAGCCACAATGTAGACCATTGTCATGTGGCCTGATACCAAGGTGTACCCATCACCTAGCCTTGCATAGATGTCTGGCACAGTCGACCACCACATACCTGTGCATAAATGCACCAATGCATATCAGTACTGGCACCCTGTGTGTTTGTGTGTGTGTTGTATGATGTGTATGACCACATCCACACTCACTACAACCCCCAGTGGCATACTTAAGCATGCTGTCTGATGCCAGACACCTCCCCATACCTTTTGCCCATATAACCTCCGTATGACCCGTGTGGTGCATGTGATACCTGCACAATAATGTGTTGTGGCAATCTGACTAGTGATGAGCTGTATCCCTGGCCCTGCCAAGTGTACCAATATGTGTGTGTCCCTGTGAGAGTGTGGCTGCGTTGATGCTGGCACCTGTTCATGCGGACAGACAAGAGGACTTCACCTACCATATAGCTACCATATCCCTGTTGCAGATGTCACTCACCATTACATATATGTTCTGAGGACTCCACAACAGGTAACCTATGTGGTGCTTCCAATAACTGCATAGGACTATGATATCACTACATAGTCGTCAGGGGTTTGATACCCTGTGATGGTAGGTGTGTGACACAAACATGCGTAGGTTTTACTTTCCCACCCCTCCCTGACTTGTCAATGCCTCTGTCTACCTCTCTCACTCCCTCACTGGTGGATGTGGACACCTACACTTGCTTTTCTTAGGCAGCAGCATGTGCATTTTAAGTGATGCTCATGATCAGCTGATGGCCACTGCATGAATTGCAGCCCTCCCCTAGCTAATTGCATGTGGAACAGCTTTGGTAACATTCCCATAGCCAATTGCATGGAAACACACTCCAATATCTAGGAACATTATGTTGGTGTTGGGCCTTTTCATTCATTGTGATCAGGAACTAGATCTGTTGTTCGGCAAACAGCATCTCAGATGGATTGGGGATTTACCTCTAACAACATACACTGTGGAAACAGGGCAACACACAGGAGGGGGATATTCCTGACCTTACTACAGACTATAAGTGCAGCTATGCTGCATTTGGAGTGATGTTGGTTTAACAATGTGCGTGTGGATATGGCTGTCCTACACATTTTAATACCTGCCATGTCAGTTCTATGTTTATGAGGAATCCCCATCTGTAGGGTCATCTGCAGACTGGGCAGTGTGTTGTGCCTTTGGTTTCATGTGTTACCCACAGAGCATCTATCTGTGAACTGCAGAAGGTAGTGTGAGGACTGCAGTCTGTAGATGGTGAAAGCCATAACAGTTACTGACCTCATATCCCTCATAGGACATATGTTGCAACAGACCCTGTTACAACAGTAAATGTATGAGGTTATCACAACAACATGTCAATATTGGTCCTGTGTATGTGCATCCAGCCACAACTCTGTCAACCTTTGTACATATGTCGTACATTAAGAGGTGCATATGTGCTGTACACCATCATTAGTGTTATCATATCTGATAACAAGCCAGTGAAATATCAGACTGCTGCACATGTTATGTACAGTAGGGGTTATATTTGATGACATGACCTGGACATTCTGTGGTTGTTTGTGCAGTACTGAGGTCTGTGTACTTATGGTGAATGCTGACAGTGTGTGTATTGTTAATATTACCTTGGCCTGTGTACAGACTGTGGTAGATGTCATCGTCCTAGGTCCCGTCCTATCTGATGTTACATGCTGCTCCACTGAATGTTACCATATTGGCTTACATGTTTGTAGGGCCATACACACACATGTCCCATACCCCAGACTGGCATCAGACCACATTGTGTAGCGGCCCAGTATATGTAGGGTTAGTGTGTGAGTGGCACATATGAGGATGGTGTTGAACAGAAAGTCCATATACTGTAATATTATGCTAACTTATCATATGTGGCTGTGGCAGTGTTCACATTGGTTGTGGTTATGCACTTTTACACAGGTGTATCTTAACCTGTGCTGTGACATGCCTGTAGAGCCTGCTATATATGCAGGTACATGTGCATTCCCCATAGGAGATGTAGGCCAGTATTGAGCCAGTCTGCCTGTAGCCTGCACATTGCTTTGTTACATGCCTAGCCGCTTAGTGTACTTACCCAGTGAGGTGTCATGTCCAGATACTTTCCAGATGTACTGTTGCCAGGCCTCCCTTAACAGTCATGTATGTCAGAGTGGTGGGGTGCTGTACAGATGTATATCAATATCTAGTGGGTAGTATGTGGCCGTGGCACCTCTGTACCAGCAGTTATTATGTGTCAGGACAGACAGAGGTGTGTGAATGCATAACCTATGGGGGCGAATGTATCCCAGTCATTATGTGTTATACCCATCTACATGGCTGTTAACATCCATATTGTCAGGCTTGGTCTACATATTCTGCACTAAGGGGTTCTGTGTATACCTCTGGACTGTACAAAGTATATCAGAATGTCCACATCTATTGGCCAATATCTCTGCTATAGTCCACATTATGTGCTTGCAGTGGTACTCTACTATGATGTCCTTAAGATGTCTGTCGTAGCCAATGGCACACATATGAAAAGCAGATGTGACCTCCCACACACACCATATCTGTGAAGACAATCCATTTTACAGTAGCAATAGTCTGCTAATATACCTACTATACATGTCTGGCATCCCCTTGCACTACAAAGGTGAGACTGTAGGGGCTGAGATAGGGCAACACCCCATGTTCAGGAAGTATGGTGAATATCTATGTACATATGATTATGCAGATATCTATATAGATAATTACACATGTACATAACAACATATATAGATGGGTGTGTATATGTACATAGATTTGCATATACACACCCAGATATATACATATACAGAGCAGAATATATCTACACATATACAGATAGAGACAAATATGCACATATACGTATACCATGCTGCCATGCCTGCCAGCAGTCCACTGCTGTTGTATCCCCCACACATACAGTGGGGCTGGGGCCATATATGTGTGGGCTTCACCTACACAATACATGTGTGCCATATGCATTCCAGAGGCCAGTGTATGTAACAGTGATATATGGCCCTGTATTATTGAGTCTGGGGGGGTGCAGCATACATAACCTAGGCTGTTACAACATGTTGGAGTATAGGTTCATAGGTTCATAGGTAGGTACTAGGCTATCGGCCCAAGGGCCTACATAAGCCTAGCCAACAAGGTTCCCAAGTTATTTTCCTGTGCCACTGTTGAGCAGAGACACAGAAGTGATCCCCGGGGTGTATTTCCTTCCCATCCACTCATCAAGATTTTTCTTGAAGAGTGCTAATGAAGAACTTTGCTTGACATAGATGGGTAGCCTGTTCCAGAGTATGGAAGTCTCTGGGACAGGAATCTATCCCTCCAGCATGTTCTGTTTATTGTGGAGACAAGGTTTAGGTCCCTAGAGCGTGTAGCTCGGAGGGATTGGGATTTCTTTAGGTGTAGCATGTCCAACAGCTCTGGGTTTGACATAGCTTTATATGTCAGACAGAGATCACCTCAGAGTAGGCGATATGCTATGGAGTAAAGCTGGAGTTTTTTGAGGCGGTCAGTGTAGGGCATTTGTTTGAGGCCAGTAATCCTCTTTGTGAGGTACTTCTGTGGCCTTTCCAGCTGCTGCGGATGTCTTGTGAGGTACATTCCAAAAGGGGAATTGTACTCTATAATGGGTCTAATGAGTGTCAAGTAGAGGGGAACAATGACCTCTTTTTTCCTGGATGAGAACCCTTTTATAATGAGGTGTGCCACATAGAAGGGCTTCCTGACTACTGTGGCAATGTGACTATCAAAGGCGATCAGGGGTGAGCTGCCTCAAAGTATCTGGATGTACAGTACCATACATGTCACCTATCTTGATATTACTTACATAAAGTGGGTTACTGCAGGCCAACTGCCTCCTGCCGTACAGACTGTTCTGTTTGCCAGTGTGCCTGTGATGGTGTCAGTTATGCCTTGTTATGTAACAGTTACATCCCCTTTGGTCAACTGAAGTCTTTACCACCTAGCGATTGTGTACAGAGTGTAGATAGAGGCTGTTGGACTATACACCTGCATCACTTACTGTTGATTGTGTGTTATCCTGCGGACCAGTCTGTCTTTACTAATGTATGATTTGAAGGGCTTGGCCTGGACAGCAACAGTTGTGGACCTTTCCAGACTCCTGTATTAGTATAACTGTTTCACAGTTGCATTACTCTGTTGATATGGATGTCAGTGTCTGAACAGCTATATGACATGGCATGTAATTCTGTAATAGTACACAAATAAAAGTATTCCATTTCTGCAAACCTGTGTGTGGTGTTTATCCTATGACCTCTCTATGGGTATAAGTTGCAGGCAACAAATGTCATTTGTATGGGTGAGTCATCCAGTGTCCACTTGTTAGGGATTTAACTGTAGGCATAATGGGTGTACCATACTGTGTGCGCCTACTACATAAGTATTTTAACCACATGTAAATATATATATATATATATATATATATATATATATATATATATATATATATATATATATATATATAAACATAATTCCCCAAGGAGCTAGAATTGTTTAGTTTGCAGTGTGGATTGATAATATAGCAATTGCTGTTTGTACCAGTTGTAGTTAAAGACTTGTTGCAAATTCGCAAAATACAACTTTCAATTTTAGTACTCACTTGGT
>NC_056728.1:390360589-390520589 GCF_019279795.1 Protopterus annectens
ATGCACTTTATTCATCTGCTTTTACTGTATTTGTGTTTCCTCCTATTTTATTTTGCTTTTGCCTCTTCTTAAAAGTACTCAATTTTATTTATTCTGCTGCATTTATTACTGCTTGGTAGTAGCCTGATTAAAATGTGACTGTTATTCTAAGTTTTTTGGTGTAAGCATTTGGGCTTCATACCGGGTGTTTTACATTTAGAAGGTTTGTGGTCTGCACTGTTGTGGCAGGACAGGTAGCTTACATCCTTCTAAGCTGGGAATTGTTGATTGAAGGCTCAATGTCTGCTATTCTAAAAGTGTATTAGTTATGGTTTAAGCACTTGGGCTTCAGGCCAATTATTCTACATTAAGAAGATTTGTGGTCTGCACTCTTGTGGGAGGAGAGGCTGGATTCTGCCCTTCTGAGCTGGGAATTTCTCATCATAGGCTTATTGTGCCTGCTTATTTGAACTGTTTCTATCTGAAATTGGTGTGCCTTGTTGCTGTAGCATAGACCAGATTCAGGCCTGCTGAATCTAGCTTTGTTTGTATAACTTGAGCACTGATCCAGGCCATCTTTTTTTGGAGAAGTTTCCCCTGCATCCTAGTAGCAGGAGTGTGCAGTTAGAACTTGTCTGATTGAAGACCGCTGGAACAGGGCTCAGTTTTGAGCTTTTTCTGGTTAATTTGGTAACTTGTTTAAATCAGTTTGTTCATTTTCTATTGTTATATAAATATATGTATATATATATATATATATATATATATATATATATATATATATATATATATCAAATTGCACTTTATTCATCTGCTTTTTACTGTATATGTATTTCTTCCTACTTTATTGCTAGGGGCATTGACTACAACTCTGATCTGAGATATATAACAATAAGTATCCTTTTCTGAGCATTTAACGTGTTTTTTTATTGTATCTGCTTTATTTTCTGAAAAAAAAATATATATATATATATATATATATATATATATATATATATACTTCTTTCCTGTCTTTCTGAGCTAGAATAGTCCATTTTTCAGGTTAGAGCTGAATTCAGGGCTGTGTTACAAATCTCTGTATTTGCCCATACCTTACTTGGATAGAAGTTTCCCTGTTCACCTGTGAGAGAGGAGAGCTTTGAGCAGCCTGTCTGTCCCTGGAGGAGTGGTTTCAGCTCAGAAATTAGTAGCTTATTGGTCACTTTTGGGCTAATTTCTATCTCTTTCATTTCCCTGCTATAAAAACTGCATTTGCCCGGTTTCGCATGCTGGGCAGCGCCAATTAGCTAGGGGATAACTATTCACGGCTCCACATAGTCTCTCTTTAAATTTTTCCTTGGAACTAGACAAATGTTCAACTTAAGCACTCAAGCCATTCATTTCTCAGCCCAGCCCTTGCTCAAAACTGATAGCAAGCACTTATAAACCCTAGGGCTAGACCCTTTATACTGTACAGAAGGACAAGGCTCTCTAGTCAACCTTACCAGCCATTCAGTAAAATAGTTCACTGTATCTATCCAGCTATGTCCAAAGGGCAGTATTAGGTGTACTCTCCAGTCCAACTGGTAAATCTGGGCATTTTGAGGCAATGTTACAACTACCTCATGTACACAGACAACCATATCCTCCTACCACCAAACACTAATACATGCAAGAGATGCAATTATACAGCCAAACTGGAGGCTAAGCTCTCTTAACCCAAGACTGGATCAGACAGTCAAGAGGAGAAGGGAAATACTTGCATCACACCAATAGTCTCACATACACCCATTAAACCAGCACTAGCAAAAAACACACATAAATACATGAAAACATACTTGGAGGCGCTAAATAAAAATCTGCAAAAGCAATAGAAACCTCCAAAGCAGACATCCAAGAAACCTCCACCCCCAACACAAACAATGAAACACATACTTCACAAAACCAGTGTGCCACGCAATCACAGCCCTTAAGGCAAAATAACATACCCAACATACTAGTAATAGGTGACTCTATAGTCAGGCACACTGATGTCCCACTCACTAGGCTGAATAAGGAGAATGTTACTGTTAGCTGCCTGTCGGGTGCCAGGATCCGCCACATAACACAAGCACTCAGGTCACTCCAGAACAAGTACAAATACGACTGTCATTGTCCATGTTGGTGTGAATGACCTGAGCCGTACCTCCCTGGACTACATGAAAACAGACATGGAAGAGCTCTCTGATTATGTAGCCCAGGCCGGTATGACCCTGACCCTGAGTAGCATCCTGCCCTCACCAAGAATGATACCATGGTATAAAGAAAAAAATGATCAATTTCAACATTTAGCTAAGTTTCTGGTGTCATTCAAAGGGGATCCAGTGTCTGTCCACCTGGGATGATATGCTCAACAACCCACGCTGCTTCATTAGAGACAGCTTGCACCTGTCACCCTTAGGCTTTTGAATACTGGCCAAGGCTCTTGCCACCCCCATAGTACCTTTTTGAGGCAAGGCTCAAAAGAAAAACCCACCACCGTAAATAGCACAAGTAACAAAAAACTGAGGGTAATGCTAGTCTAAACCTCAAAATACACTGACTTGAGGGATGCCTCAGTATGGAGAAAATCAATATATGTGCAGTAACAGAAACCTGGTTTAAGGCTCCAGAGAGCACCCCAGCACTACCAGACTACAACTCATACCATACATTTCAGCTACAGAACCCAGACCAAAATACAAAAGGCGGGGGCGTATCCATATTCATCAAGGATACCCACACCTCCAGGTTAGTAGCAAAGCACAATGCTTCAGAGATCATCCATGTTCAACTATCAATGGGCAAAACTGAAATTCAAATTGTAGCTTGCTACAGATCACCCACCATGTCCTAGGACCCCCATTACGTGTTTCTGGAAACACTGGGAAACATAAAGGTCCTAACAAACACCCTAATATTGGGTGATTTCAATTACCCAAACATCAACTGGGAGAACTACTCAAGTACTAACTCCCTTGCCCAACATTTCCTAGAATTTATAAGCTCAAATGCCGTGGATTAACTGGTCAACACTCCCACCAGAGGTGACAACATATTGGACCTGGTCATCACCAACATGGGCAACTGGTGTTCCACACCGGAGGTCAAGACCTCGCTGGTTAGATCTGACCATAAACAAATCACTTTGGATATCCACATTCTGCCCCCACCCCCAGACAAGGAAACCACCATGAAAAACTTTTCAAAAGCAAACTTAACGTTACTTAAGACCGAGGTGGAAAGTTTCAAAGCCCCCATGTTAAAGGATAAAGCTGTCCAAGCTGCAAAATCCTTTACTAATGCATTCTATGGGCACCTACAAGAATGCATGGATCATGCTATCCCAAGCAAAACCAAGACTCACTCCTCCAAGAAAAGGAAACCAGTCTGGTGGACCTCTGCCATAAACAAGCTATACACTAAAAGGAGGAAACTAGTACAGAAAAGAGTAAAATCCCAAGAAGGGAAGACATCCCTGATCAGTATCAGCAAGAAACTATGATCCCTCATAAAATCATCCAAGGTGAGCTTCGAAAGTAAAATTGCCAAGGACTCCAAAGATAACCACAAGGCATTCTTTAGATATGTCAAGAATCTAAGTGGCAATGCTCAGATCAGTTTGGAGTTAGTGTAGAATGGCACAAAATACACTGAACTGACCGAAAACACCAACATCCTGGCAGACAGGTTTAGTGCAAACTTCACCCCCCCCCACCCCTCAAAGGGCCCATAACCATACCAGACGAATGTAAAAACCCTGAAATCACAGACATTCAGGCTAAAACAGCCCTCCCCAAAGCCAAAAATGCAGCATCAATGGGACCGAATGGTGTCCCAGGCTGCATCCTACATGAGCTCAAAGACGAACTAACCCCTCACCTAAACACGCTGTTCAAACTCAGCCTCTCCACAGGCTACATACCCATAGAGTGGCACAAAGCAATGGTTATTCCACTCCACAAAGATGGAGCCACAGCAGACCCTGGGAACTATCACCATATAAGCCTGACTAGCTTGGTCTGCAAGGCTATGGAGCACATCATCACGGAACTCATTAACAGAGACATTGGTACCTCAAAACACTGGACCCTACCCAGTTCGGCTTTGTTAAGGGCAGATCATGCCTCCTAAACCTGGTGGACTTCTTTGAGACAGTTACCAAGGCTATGGACGAGGGAAAGGTAGCACACACAGCCTATCTAGACCTCGCAAAGGCCTTCAACACCATTCCCCATTCTGGTATTATAGACAAGCTCACCAGCCTGAACATAAACTCCTACATCACAAGATGGGTTGCCAACTGGCTCACGGACAGAACCAACAAGGTGAGAGTTGTGGTAGCTAGGTCCGACTCTAAACCTGTTACAAGTGGCATTTCCCAGGGCTCCATCCTAGGACCCCTCCTGTTCGGCATATACTTCTCAGAGGTACAGGCAAGCACAGGAGGACAATGGCTGACCAAGGTTGCAGACGACTGCAAACTAGGGGCTATAATTGACTCTCCGGTTGACACAGACATCCTCCAAAAGTGTCTCACTGAGACGGATACCTGGTGTCAAAATCATGGCCTCAAGCTAAATGCCAAAAAGTGCATAGTCATCCCCTTTGGAAAAAACAAAGTAACCACAAACTGCCATATAGGTGGTAGTCCCCTAAATATGGAAAACATAATAAGGGATCTGGGGACCCAAGTAGATAGTAATCTCTCCTTTGATAATCACATTGCCAAAGTGGTTAGAAAATCCTTCTATGTGGCCCACCTAATCACAAAAGGTTTCGCATCCAGATCGAAAGAGATCATTATGCCCCTCTATGCATCACTCATCAGACCCATCATAGAGTACAATGCCCCATTTGGGATGTACCTTAAAAGACACCTGCAACAGCTGGAAAGACCATAGAAGTACCTCACCGAGAGGATCACTGGCCTCAAACAGATTCCCTATGCAACTCGACTGAAGAAACTCCAGCTGCATTCGGTTGCATACCGCCTACTCAGAGGTGATCTCTGCCTGACATACAAGGCCATGTCCAACCCAGAATTGATGGACATGCTCCACCTAAAGAAAACCTTATCCCCTCGAGCCACATGCTCTAGGGATCTAAACCTCACCACAACAATAAATAAGACATGCTGGAGGTATAGAGTCCTATCCCAGAGACTTCCCATGCTTTGGAACAAGATTCCAATCTACATTAGGCAGAGCTCCTCGCTAACACTCTTCAAGAGAAACCTTAACGAGTGGATGGGAAACAGAAAGTTTACCCCGTGGATCACTTCAGTGGCTCTGCTGGACAGAGGCACAGGAAACTAATCTAAGGGGGCAGCGAAAGCCAACACTTTCTGGCTAGGCTTATAAATGCCTTTGGGCAGATAGCATAGTACCTACTATGAACCTATGAACCTGTTTATAGAATGCAACATTACAACAACATATGAAAGCAGAATGTACACAATCACTCCAGGGGTTATACTTTTATTCACAAGATATTGCACCTTTATTTCCACAAAATCTATATGACAGTCTTCCTGCCATATTGTCTAGTTTATTCAGTACATCCCATACACAATGCATTTTTATTCTGGTACATTTTCTAGAACTGTTATATTTATTTATGACAGTACATGCAAAATTATTACTAACCTGCCTCGTGATGCAGCCTTTGCAGCCTAGCAGCATGGGCTTGCTGGTTCACAGCCCAGTCATCTGCAGCTGTCAGAGAAATACAGTGATACTTAGCCATTACCTATCCATAGTATACACAAGCTAGGCAATCATTATCTACGCAGTAGAATGAGTACTTACTCAGTGCTTTAGGTCAGCATGGTGATGCCTGACCTGCTCACCAGTCCAGGGGATACCAGTGACTCTGGTGAGATCACAGGTGAGACTGTCCCAGGCATCCACTTTATACTGAGAGCAGTGATACTGGCCCTGCAGTAGTCTCTGCTCATGTTGCTTTACCAGGAGCCATACCATGAATCTGGACTCCTGGGTGCTTCAGAGCTGTGCTCTAAATTGAGTGACTTCCCCAACACCAGCCATTCTGCCTACAGTAGGGAGCTGTAACCAGTTATGGGAAGTATTCGCTCCTGTGGGGTTTAAATATGCGCTATTTCCCACACTTTCCCATGACTGGACGATTTTGAAAAGGCTAAGCTATGGGCATACCTGCTTACCTAATGTTGGCATTGCTTAAAGAGGTATACCACTGGACAGATTGAGTTAGCCAGCCTACACATTGCTTACACCAAGCAAGCTGAGCTGTGCAATGCTTAGCATTGCTTAATATTTAATTAGCATTATCATTTCCTTTTGACATTGATTTATTATCTGTTACATGTTATACCTGTGCCTGGTATCTGTGATTCATGTGTATGTACACTGTATGCGTTCCTGGGGTCTTGAACACTTTATTACACTAACACCTCACATCTGGCCTTACTGCAGTACTCCAGTTTACATATTTATGTTATGTAGCAAGTAATACAACATTATACTGTACATAGATTATTTTCACATGTTCAGTTTGATTTTCCTATGGTGAGGATTTGTTTGTTGAAACCTCAATCTTATGTACTGCTATGGTAGCTTAGTGGTTAACTACTGTGACTGTAGTGTACAGGGTCTTTGGTTCGAGGTTCGAGTCTTGCAGAGGCTGTTTATTTTGTTGCTGGGCAGAACATGGGCCGTTGGATACAGAGTGATTAAGGCACTTTAAAGCAGTTGTAAGTGGGTTTGCGTGTGTTTGCACAGAGGTAAGCACTGCTAACATCCAGTTACAGTTTCTTATACTTAGCTTCTGAATTGCTTAACCAGTGTAAGTATTGCTTACCCCCGTGCAAACACACTTAAACACGCTTACTAATGCTTACATATGCTTACTACTGCTTATTTGTGCTTAAATCTGCTTACTAGTGCCTTATTCATTATGACACTGACACTTCACGTGCATTTCTTGCAGTACTCCAGTTCATAAATATATGTTATTTAGTGGGTTTTGGAACAATAATATTTGTTATAACATGCTTTGTCATGTAAAATAGACTATGCTGCAGTGGGACTCGAACTGGGAATGCCTGCTCGTTAAGGGAATGCTCTGCCCACTACACTATTGCTATGCTGCTTCATTTGCATAGATCTTCTTTGTTATCCTCTTCAGCCTTTTAAGCTGCTTTAACTGTAGCTAAGCAATGGGCACACTCACGCACCTTGGGTTAGCTGTACTTGGATTTTAAAAAAAAATTAATAAAAGGGTTTCTTCATTTAATTTTTATGTAATGTTGCTGTAGAACACATGGGGGACTGTTGGTGGGGCTATGCGGACACCTATGAGCGGTCTTGCTTATTTATTTCCACTTTCTGCTGTTCTACATTGCAGGGGCATTTTATTCTGAGAGCTCTGCTCTCGGACATGCCCCCTGCACTTGTACATGCTCCGTGTAAGCCTAGGAGCCTGGGCAATGTGCCTTATTAATATGCATGGTGTGCCACCGTCCTGCTCCTAAATGGGTGCTTCTGTGCAGGACTCAGCTAGTCCTGCACGGAAGTTTAGTAAATTCGGGGGTTAGTCTAGACAGTAATCAGTCTACTAATGTTTAAGATGCAATTCCCTGCTGATCAGTAGTATTATACTTCATTCTGCACCCTCCAAAACTGGATTATATCAGGTACAAGCACTTGTGAAATGCCCTCCCCAGTTGTGGGAATCAGAAACTGCCCTACTTCTTTGCATTGTTTCTGTATTTCCAATTTACCTCCTATTCTGGACATGTCCTTGTTAATGATCCCATGCCTCAGTCTTTGGCATGCAGTGTCATATTGTGTACCCTTCACAGAATCTGATTAGACTTCTAATATACCCAACTACAGTATTGCTGTCATGTACCTCATTGTGACAGTCCTGGTCCTAAAATACTTTGTCCACATTATCTTTTGTCTGGTTATGCATGCAAAGTATGGAGAGGTCTTGTAGTAGCATCTCAATCTCCTTGAAAGTAAACATTTTGAGTTTCTCTCACTGTTGTGAAACCATAATGAGATGTGTACACCTGTGGGTTACACATGTCTGTCAGCCTATGGACACAGCTGTCTGCTGATATCCTGCATGTGTGCATGCTTCTCCATCCACTGTATGGTAGCCTCTTACCTGTTCCATACTTCATGTCACTATACAGGCACTACATGTCACCCCACAGGTCATGTCATGACTCATCAACTACATGATGACATGGGAAGAAGCTGTCCACCCTGAATCACTGAACTGCACATCCAGTAATTCATGACAAGTGTTTCACTCAGTTCAGGGACAGACTATCAATTTTGTGGCATTGTTATTCTCTCCTTTTCTTATGCAAACTGTAGTAAAAGGTATGTCATCAAGAATCCCCTTCCAGCAACAATGTATTGAACACCTATATGTCTCTACACACACATAGTTGTCCCAGGATGGTTGTCATGCCTCAGCCTCTGTAAAAGGGCCACTGTGTCATTTGTATCTTGTCCTGACCTATGAGCATTTAGTCTCCAGTGTACCACCCATATACCTGGACATAACTATGTCATGCCACTGTGCTATGTTCATACAACCACATATGCCACTTCCTCTGTGTCCCTGCTTTTGCCATCTACTATAGGTGCTCAGTTTAGTTCAAGAGTACATCACCAGTTGTCCTGAATTTATTCAGAATGCCCATTTTAAAGTCCATTGTCTTAGTCAGTAGACTTCTGATTCCATAACTGCTCATCTTAATGTCTCAATCAGTATGCACCTCTTAAATGGTGGTTATATCACTGAGGGAATTTAATGCATCTATCTTTAAATCACTGTTTTGATGTACTGTGTTAGCCACACTGAAAGGCACTAAACTACTAATCTCTGCTCTGCCAGGGTCTGGGACTCCCATGAGCATTATGTTCCTACAAGATATCCCTGAAGCTCATATCCCTACAGTTCTGTGCTACAGATGCTTTTGGTGGTGCCCTGTTTCTGCTCTGTGCTGCTTGTCACATGACACATAAATACACATCTGCACACTTGCCGCCATCATTTTGCTCCTCAACTGAACCTGTTTGAGTGGATAAACTGTAAACAAGTGCTAGGGACAGAAGTGCTCCTATATGAAACAGAGCGCCATTTTCTTATTATTTCTGCAAAGGGGCTTTAAGCAACATCTGCTGGGTCAATATAATGACCCTGAATATAAGGTGGATGCTTGGCACAAGTTTGATGCAATGATGATAGAGTCCACTGGCATCAACCCTTCTGGTGAGCAGTGCAAGCACCATTACATTTACCTATGGTGGTGCCACCCTGATTTGCTTCAACAGTGGGAGGCAGTGGGAGGCAGAGATTAGGGAGATAGAGACAGATTTTACTGAACACATTTCTTCTTGCTTTTGTAAAAGAGCCACCATTCTACTGAGTCCTGCCTATTTCCTAAGCAAGCCAGGAAGTATGATTTTGGAGGCAAGATCGCCTTTGCTGGTAGTGGAGTCCATATAGCATATGCATTACTCTACTATACAACTGTACAATTATGTTCACTATATATATGTGTGTGTACTAATGATCTCTCTTTGTTTTTCTCTTCTCTTCTTGTCTCTTCTTCTTCTCTTCTCTTCTCTTCTCTTCTCTTCTCTTCTCTTCTCTTCTTTTTGCAGGCCCAGTTGTGGTAGTTGCAGAAGACTGTTGGCTGTCAACTCAGCATGCACCAGCTAATGCCTGTAGAGTTGGGTCATCAGTGGTCACCCTGGTGAGAGGTAACCTGGAGAGTTCACTGGTGGCCTCTGAGGCTACTACTCTGAAGGAGAATGGAGGTTCCTATTTTTATTGTGGCCTGGAGGGGAAACTGTGGTGTCCCAGGAGTGGTTGAATGGGCTTGTCTTGTCTAGATTTGCTTATAGTTGGACACCTGCCTCACCACTGTAGAGTTTCTCCTGGCATCATTTTTGAGTCATACAACAAGCAGACCATAACCATTAGCCCATCATAGCCATAGCTTGCACAAGGCATCACTCACAGAGGTAGATGATGTCTTGTCATTCTAGGCTTGCCTGGCATCCACTTGGAACCTTGCCATATCTCTAATCCATATGTTCTTCTACCTTATGTGTCATTCTCCATACTTAATTTGTTTTTCAGCCCCCCATCACCAAGTGTCTATCCTTTGTTTATGTCAGTTTACTGTTTTCTCTACCTTTTGCTTCAGTAATACCTCTGTATGTCTTTGTATTTTATGTTTGATTATTTCAGCCCTGCAAACTTCCTTCTATCTCTGTTTGTTTCAAACACAGCCATTACTTACTGCGTTTTGCTGCTACTATTTATTTTCTTATATGAAAATAGGTGTCTTTCCTAAGAAAAACATTATCTTTCTTCCCTCATTGTTGTGTGTTTACTCCTGCTTGCTATCAATCCCTATCTAGCTATCCTGTCTCACACTTTTCTCTCTATTTGTATGATGAACTGCATTGGCACATTGCTATGATAACCTTCCTTGAGCTGTCTGATAGTTCAAACATTGCAGCAATATAGACCTTTATTGCATGCATGAGCACACATATATATGCACTCGCATGTTTAGGTGTACTTTCTTTCATTTCATGTGATGATTACCAGTCTGATCACATGTACCTTGCAAGCAGAATGCCTCCTGTGAGCCTACCCCATTCTACTTTTCTCTGTATTGTGGCTCAGCTAATTTATTTATTCTTCTTGGAGTATGGTGCTGTGGAAGCCCTGATGCATAACTAAGTAGCCACACCATAGCTAAGTTATCAGTCCCCCATGCACTTCCCATACTGATTCCCTACATTTACCAACATTCTGAGCTCTGAACTACAAGAGTGAGTGCAGTATTGGCACTCATGTAAGAAGCCACATTAGCAACCATATTTTCTAAAATGAATGCCAGTACTGCACTAGTGCCCCTTAGGGAATTGACCATCATGCCCCCTACAAGCTTGCACGAGGGGCAGCCACCCCCTTTACCTCATCCTAACTATAGTTTTATGAGTAACTATAGGCAACACAGCATTACAGGATTCTTGACATTTAGTGCTCCACATGCTCACAGAACCTCTGTATGAATCACAGCCTTTGCCTTCCAAGTAAAGTACTCGTTTGATTGTGCTATTTATTGTTAATTGATTTCAAAGTTATATTCAATGTGCATCTCTATTTCAGAATATGGAATGTATATAAAAACAATGCAGAGTAAATAATCACTCAACTGAATGATCAGCTGTAACAATTGCTAAAAATAATTGACTTGAAAGTTCATCTCAGAGACAATAGTATCCCAACATTAAATATGAGCATTAAATGAATTTCATTCAAAATTCTATTTGAGTAAGATTTTACCAGCTTTTTGAAACCCCATACTTGAAATTAAGTGCTGATTATGGAAAATGAACTTTCTCAGGATGAAGCAATGTGCTTGTGATATTTTCTAATGTTTATAAAACAGGCCAGGATTCACAAAATATCTCTAACAATACATGTAGCATAAAATAATGCTGTAAAGGTTGCTCACAGCAGTCTGGTTGTGATTGGATGTGCAGTGGCAACAAATTAGAGTGGACATGGTAAGCCCAGACACAAGTGTTGTAATAGTCTTTTTTTCATTGTGCAGATGCAGAAGGTGTAGAAAGATTTTTGTGGCCCGCTGCATCCAATATCAGCCCTTCCAGAAACCACTGCCACTTGCCAGGTTGAAATCAGGAGGGAAATTGTAGGTCAATCTCATGAATTCATGCTGCAGACTTCATGTGATGCACATCGACAGGGAGGATGTCAGCAGGATGTAGCCCAATGCCAATGTGTACTGGTCTGACCACAACAGACATGTGGAAAGGGATGAGGGGGCTGATGAATGCACACAACATGTGGTGCCACACTCCTAAAACAGATATACTGTACTTTAGTGTATCAGTGTACCACGGTGCATTCCACTGTTGTGTTATTGCTCTTCAATAGAGCAATTATGGAGATGCAGATGCCCACAACCATGTGGGGATTATGGAGATGCCTGAGAATGTGCAGCATGTCCTGCAGCCCTTCATGTTTGTTCGGGAGCAAGCATGGGTCCTGCAGCACACTGTAGTACTGTTAACATGCTATCCTAAAGCGTGACTTGGGAATATTTTTCTAAGTGGCTTTACTAGCATAATTACTGCAGTACACATCCCATAACAAAATGATAAATGTGACTACTATCACTGCAGTGACTTATCTGGGTAACAATGTAGCTACAGTATACTACTTAGATTTTCTACTGAGAATATTGAAATGTTGTACACAATAGAAAGGTGTTCTGCAGCTGCTGTGGTGTGGTAACAGTACATGGAATAAGGCTAAGTTGGGAAGCAGAGTAGACATATGTATGTATGTATGTATTTATGTTATTTTGCAGGGGGGGGGTTGCATAATTGTTACTTGCAGACAGAGAGATAAAGAATGCAGGGAGTTTGGAAATGGATATGTGGTTAACCAGAGTACAGATCCAGAAAGCAGTAGCCCATCCAATATACTGCTGAATGACAGGGATTGCTAAAGTACCCTCAAAAGGTGGCAATATAGACTGCATGCCATATGGTATAGGACTCCAGTTGTTGTAGGGAATGTGTCAGCTGATATGATAACTTTTTCATTGACTGGCAGTCAATCAAATTAATTTGGGTAAAATAACTTTCCATGACTGTGGACTCTTCTTTTTTCTCTAATGTTATGCAACCCTGAAGTAGTTATATATAGGTTTGTGGGGTAGTGATAGCTTTTGGGGGTGTGATAGTGTTCCCCTGTTGGGAGATTCTAAGAGGCTAGCCTCTAATACTCATTAAAAGTTGTTTTGCACATTTTTTCACTTTATTGGAACTTGATGAAAGAGTTGTCATTCAAATGACATGAATCCACTAACACACACATAGACAGGGTGTGATGGGGGAGGCAGATCTTTTAAGTAATGCAGACTGTGGATGTTTTCTGAGGGATACGTGGCAGTGTGGCTTGGAGGGATATGGGTCTATACAGGCAGATCACAGGGCACTTATTTCATGAGTTTCTGTCCTCATGTTGACCCGACAGGACAGCTATGAGAATGTGGCATGTGAAGATTGCAACTAGGGGGCATGCCATTATTTGCTGCCTTTAAAGGGTCTCTTCCATATAAGTGCCAGGGATGCAAATGTATAAAATGGCCACCACTCCTCTGTCTCCTCAATGTCACATAATGCCAATTCCTTAACTCCACTTGGCTAATGTAGCATGGAGGGGCTAACCTTTTGGACATACCCTCTACTGTGGTCCTTTACTCTGTATAACCAGCTAGTCATTGGCACACAGGTCTACATCATCCTTGACAGTGAGTACTACTGGCAGTGCCCTTTCATGATAGAGACACCCCTCCAACCAGAAGAAATTAACTTTCGGCATCTTTCTCATCAGCGGATCCACAACTACTGTCACATCTCATCTGGTTCCAAGTTATGCCATCTATTACACCTGTGTTCCCTGGCACTAGTCCTGTGGAAGTGCCCAAAGCATTTTACAGCCTGTTCCCCTCAGGAAGCACTATCCCTTCCCTACTCAGCACACCTAGTTCCCTCAGTTTCCTAACCTTCTAACATAATAACACTTCCACAACCCTCGTCCAACCACACATCCACCTATGTAACCACTGGTTGGTGATCCCTGCCACTGTCCCCCACTCCACCTGTGCAAATGGAGATAGCTGTACCCTGGCTACCCTTTGTTTTAAATGGGTTTAGTAATGTTTGATGGACAGGTTATCCAGTCAATGCATTATCATGTCATTATACTATATAGCCTGGGTATAGTATTCCATGCATCAGTTTTCAACTTTGTTGGCTTTATTCTGGTCCATAATTGTGGACCAGATGCCACCTCTTGCTAGAGCCACAGAATAGTGCACTTACACTAGAGCCACAGAATAGGGCACTTACAATTGTCTCACATTAGGTTCCCCAGCAGCCAGTTCCTTTGATGACTCTTCAGCCAGTGCCTCCGCAGCTGTGGGTTCCTAGCCTACCTGGTTCTCCAGTGGCAATCCCCTTTTATCGCTGTCAGCATACCATCATGTTGTGCAGCATACTGCACAAGCTGTAAATTTCATGCTGCATGTCAGAGGCATCTAGGTAGTGGAAGCAAGCCTTCAATAATCTTAACACATGCTTGATGATGTTGTGGGTGTGTGACAGTATGGAGCTGTATATCATCTCAGCCAAGCTCTGTAAGTTTCATACCGGTGTCATGAGTTGCAGCTCCGGGGCATATCTAGCATCAACAATAAGATGCGTCTGTGGGTGTGTGTCCCATACACATCATTGTCATAGGTCAGATAGTGGTCAGATATGTCAATTGTGAAAACTGCCTTGGTGGTAAACAGGCACATTGTACAAAATACCTTCTCCATTGCACACCACCTGGAAGCTGATGGAGTGGAAACCCTTCTGGTTGAGTTACCAGTGTCAATGTGGACTGTGCAGGTCATTAATAGCAATGTGGGTACAATCAATGGTCCTGAGGGCCTCAAAGAAATGTGTTTGTCATATAACTCCTGTATAGTGGTGTTTTTTTTCCTCCATAGCCCATGTGATCCTCATATGCTCCTCAACATGCTGCAGCATAACATCATGAAACTGGTGCAGTGTGCTTGAAACTAATGCTTGTGATGTACCTACTGAGTCCCTAGATGGCCTGTGAAAGGTCTCCATAGCAAGGATGGTCAGTGCTACACATATCTTAGTGTTGACAAGTACTGGTAGTCAACATGTCCCATGGTGCTCCATGTGAGGATGGTACATGTCTACAAGCTGTCATATGATGTTTCTGATCATGACAGCATTCAACTATGTCCCTTTTGTGGAGGGTGGTAGGTTAGGTGCTGTCAGATACATCAGGCACATGTAGATTAATGACTTGCGCCATCATGGACAGTGGCTGAGATAATGGGTTGAAACATATTCTGAATGGCTAAAAACCAGAAAACGAAAAATGACCAATAACGGAAAGACACCACAGCTTCAAAAGCAAGATTTATTACCTGTGCAGTCCATTCAACATGGCACAGCTTCACCACACTGAATAAAACAGTCACAAATGCTCTAAAAGAGATGGAAATAAAGTCCACAAGCACAATAACATCACTCCACAATGGTGAATAAAATTCACAAGGACAAAAATCAAGTTACGCTTTCACCTAACAAAGTGTCAGGCTTCCTCAGAACAATCATTACAATTTCTAAGTCCTATTATATAGGTGTATCCATTCAAAAAGACCAACAGCAGTGCTGTCAATTAACTCTAACATAAATTTAAAAAGACACATACTTTTTCACAATATATAAAAAGGTAAACACCTCTAAAAACATGTGCAGTTAATACAAATTCTAATTCCACTGGCATATTTACATCACAGAGAGATACTATTAATCAAGTTCCAACATGCTATACACAATATCATCATTTAGCTCATCTCAGTTTCAAAACACTGGAAATACTAATGCAATCATTCATACCAGGGGGGTTGTCCAGCGTCAAGTTTTATCTGCCAGTATAGTTCCCTATACTCCAGCTTACTTTCCCAGTTACCACCCCTGCCATCACCAGTTACCTGTTCAACAACAATAAACTTAAAACTGTAGTTGGAACATGATAGTGAATGTTTGTAAAGTACATTAGGTTCCTTCTGCTTAGAAATATCATATATGTGTTCGTATCTTCTTCTCCTGATATTCCTTTCTGTCTTTCCACTGTAGAAGCTAAAACATGATTCACACACCACCAGATATACTACCCTTGCACTATTACAGGTATAATAACCATTACTTCTAACCCTATAGTTCCTAGTGGTTAAGTTAACTTCCTCCTTTCCAAGAATATACCTATATTAATTACACCTATCACACCTATAGGTACCCTTCTTACTCTTAGTTCCTTTGTTATAATGAGTAATTCCTCTCTCAAATCTCTCCTTAAGGTTTATATCTCTTTTTCTGATGAATTGTGGTAAATCAGGAATCCAACACCCTATTTCCTCATGTATTTTCAAAATAGCCCAGTGTTTCCTGATGATCCCCTCCACTTCCAAGGAATTACTAGTAAAGGTGTGAACAAAGGCACAATCATATTCCACTTGAAAACACGTTCACAGTTCATAGGGTGCCACTATCTATACCTAACAATGAGGGATATTTGACTTCCTATCCCATGTTACTTCGTCTGCCAAAGTATCCACCATGACCTTAGGGTAACCCCTTTGAATGAATACTTTTTTTAATAAAATTCACTTCTTGTTCAAAGATCTCCTCATTACTACACATCCTCTAAGCTCTAATAATCTGTCCCTTAACAATACCCTTTTTTTGATAAAAAGGGTGACTACTCTCAAAATGAAGATATGAGTTAGAGAATGTATCTTTTCTAAAAATGGTGGACTGAAAACAGTGGTTAATTGGATCTTTATATAATCTAACATCCAAATAGTTAATTTCCTGAAAGGAAACAATGTGAGTAAATATCAAACATGAGGTGGTATTATTAATATAAGCCAAGAAGGTAGTCAATTCTTCCATAGGTCCATCCCAAAGAATACAAATATCGTCAAGGAACCTGGTGTAGTAGATTATATAGGTGGATCATGTAGATTCCATGATGTATTTTTTCTCCCAGTAGTATAGAGCTAGGTTGGCATATAGGGGGCACATGCTGCCCCCATAGCTACTCCACTGTCTTGCTTGTAGTATTCCCCATTGAAAAACATATAATTGTTCCTCAATGTGGTTTCTAAAAATTCTACAATCAAATTTATAGTGTTAGCATCCATGTATCTAACCTCTGTCAGTACCTCCTGGAACCATTCAAGGCCTAACCCATGTGGAATGCTGGTGAATAATTCCACAACATCCACAGTGACTATAATAACTGTATTGCTATATTTGTCAGCAGTCATGTTCCTAAGAAAGTCCCATGAGTCTCTAGTGATGTACTTTAATGAACCCACAAACATCTTTAGATGGTAATCCACAAATGTGGCCAAAGGCTCTGTAATATATCCAGCCCCTGACACAATCGGTCTAAAGGCTAGTTTCTTTGTTCCCTTATGCGTTTTGGGTATCCCAAATATTACTGGAATACCTGTTTTTTCCACATGTAAAAAATTATACAATTTCTTGTTAATTGCTCCCTGTAACAAATGGTCCTTTAGATAATGCTGAATCTTAGCACATGCAACATTTATCTTATTTCTAGATGCTACACTATATTTCTCTTCATCATTAAGAATCTCGAATATCTTTGTTTCATAATCGATCATGTACATAAGCACCACCCCACCCCCTTATCGGGTTTCATAATTCTACACTTGTTTTGAATCAATTCTTGAATCAAACTTTCTTCCAAGTGGTTTAAATTTCTCCCCATGTCCTTATAATTATTTATTTTCCTAATGTCTTGCTCAACTAGTTCTTCAAAAATTCTCAAAACAGGATTAAGGGGAGATTGAAGGTACTAGACCTCGTCAGTTTAGGTTCATCCCTACTACTTCCTTTAAAAACACTTTGACATTTAATTTTTTCAAAAATAACTTGAAATCCACCAAGATGTTTACAACATTAAATGGCCTATACAGTGCAAACTGAAAACCCTTTGTGAATAATGAAAAATGTTCATTTTATATCTAAAGATCTGTATAATTAAAAATATTGAAATTGTTTTTAGAAATTTTTTTACCATTCTCCATAACCACAATATCATCTCCGTGGTCTACCTTTCCATGTATTGTCCTCTACCCTGACTGTTCTTTCTCTTGAAGTTTTTGTTGTTGCTGTTCTAACCTCTCCCCCTGCCCCCCCAAAACTGATTGTATGAATTGTACATGTTGTATTGTCCCTGCTTCTGTGCAATTCTTTCGCTTCTCCTTGGGGGGGGGGGTCTTCTAAAGGGATGTTGTGCATAACATTGGAATTCCTGTCTTCCTGAATAAATGTTTCTTCTTGCTAATGTTCACCATCCAAATTCCCAAAATTATGCACCTTCTTAGGGGGTGAGTAAGAGTTCCCTTCCCTGTATTCAATTAGGTCCCTCTGTAGTTTCCTAACCTTCCTTGCTAATACATTTTCACAGTGTGCATCTATCTCTCTAAACACAACATTGTATTTAACTGTTTCTACATTGAAAAGACAGTCGCATGTCAGTTTATCATGTAAAGCATTCACTTCCTTAATAACATTCCCTGGATTCTCAAAAGCTTGCACAGAGTGCAATATCAGTGCAGGAGCTCAAGCAGGCAATATGTCTGCCGTGCGATCCAGGAACAGCCTGCAGGGGCGTGCGCAAGGCTCCTGCACTAATCTTACATGGACTAAGCCCCGGTATTCAAATCACCCCATTTGCAGGTGAAATCCATGCAAATGAGGTGATTTTGCAATCCAGGAAGCTCGCAACAGTCCCTGCAAGACTAGTGCAATCTGCAGAAATGTACTCGGTTAGTAACCGAGTACATTTCTGCAAAATCCAAAACGGAGCTATGACACCTCCTAATAAAGGCTGCATATCATGTAGTAAGCATGCCAATGGCAAAGTGTAAGGCCATTGGCATTGCAAAGAGTTTAAAAAATAAACTTTTATTTTTTTAGCTGATCTTGGCCGTTTAAGCGTAGGGCAGCGGCGCCCAAATGGAATTGGGGGGAAGATAATAAAATAAACCTAAAATAAGCATTTTAACTAAAATCAGTATTCTGCCATGCAAGTCAATGGCAGGCTAAAGACAATCTGGCCAGTGAGTAGTGGTGGCTAATGGGGGAGGCTCAGTGTGAGACATGTAACTATGCATTAGCAGGCAATCCTATGCAAATGAGGGGAAGGATAGTGAATCCCAGTTTTCCCCAGCATGTGAGTCAGGTCCCAACAGTGTAAGAGCAGGAATAGCCTGTTGCAAGCCTAGGAGTTAGGTGACATCATGGGGGGTATGTCAGGCATACTGTAAGCAGAATGGAACCCTGTGGCTCGGGTTTTCTCCTAGCTTAGCATAGCTAAGCTAAGGGGTGTGTCTAAACCTCCTTAGCACTCTTCACAAAGCCTAAGCGGGTGTGCGCACCGGACACCGGGATTTACAAGAAGAAAAAAGAGGTTAAACCTGGAAATAGCAGCAATGTGCACATTTGAGCACTCCATTTGTGCGGCGCTCCCCCGGGCTTAAACAGGAAGGCAACGGGAAGGGAAAACAGCAGAAGGAAGGTAATCAAGGAGAACTAGCATAGCTAGCAGGTGAAATGTATCAGAATCAGCCAATTACACAGGCAGCAGACCAGCCCAGCCCAGAACACTACTATAAACAATGCAAACACCTTCCCCTCTGGTTTTTCCCACACTCTACACCACCGGTGTAAACAAGCGGGGAACTTTTAACACTCACAACAGCAAAATGTTAGGGGCTGCAATAGCTATCATACAACTTGTGGAAGAGGCTGAGGGTGGTGAGGATGTGAATGCTGCTGACCAACCCACAATGAGGAGACAGAGAAGAGTGTACAGAACCAGGGTAACCTACCAAGGGCTACATGAGCTGGAGATAGTGGAGCACTATAGGGTGGACAGGGACCTCCTACAGCAAATTGTTGAGCTGTGCCAGCCACACCTGACACACAGAACTAACAGAGGGGAACCCATCCCAGTGGATACCAAGGTATGTGTAGGCCGAAGAATACTAGCTACAGGCACTTTCCAAAGGCCAATTGGGGAAATGATGGGGATTTCACAGGCATTAGCATCCAGGGTACTCCACCATTTCCTGGATGCCATGTCAGCACATGTCGGTGAGCACATATATTTCCCCAACACCCATGAGGCGTTGGACAGCAATATGCATCTCTTCTACCAAATAGCAGAATACCCTGAGGTAGTGGATGCAATAGACTGCATGCACATATGCATCAAAGCACCACCTGGTGAGCGGGATAGGGTCTACATTAACCGCAAGGGCTTCCCTTCCATCAACTGCTAGGTCGTGTGCGATGCCCAGGGCATAATAATGAACATGTGTGCTTGCTGCCCTGGAAGCTATCATGATTCACACATCTGGCATCTGACGCAGCTGTACCAGAGATTTGCCAATGGTGACATCCCACACGGTCACCTAGTGGGGGATGCTGGATACACACTGGAGCCGTGGCTGATGACACCCATCAGAAATGCACACACACCCGAACAAGAACTCCATAATGAGGCACACGCAAAAACAAGAATCATAATTGAACATGTGTTTGGGATGCTCAAGTCATGGTTCCATTGCCTGGGCACAGCCGGTGGAGCCTTGCAGTACTCACCAGCTACATGTACCCAAACTGTCCTTGTATGTGCCATGCTACACAATATGATCATGTGGAAACAGCTGCAGCAGGAACAGCACGGACCAGGGCTACAACCCCCCCCCCACCATTGCCAAGGCCTGCACAGGCACAGAGTGACTTGGAGGAGGAACAACCTCTGCCTGCCCCAGTAGGCAGAAGGAGGCATGCACAGTATGCCCTGGCCTTGGCAAAGAGGCAATGCATAGCACATACACTGACACAGGAAGGACCCAGGGAATAAGACCTCTCTCTGACTATCACATACAGTAAAAGGGATGCCAAACGTTACACTACCTGTGCCTAACCATGTGTAGGAAGTGTACTATGTGCATCT
Organism: Protopterus annectens; assembly: GCF_019279795.1. Taxonomy (NCBI): domain Eukaryota; kingdom Metazoa; phylum Chordata; order Ceratodontiformes; family Protopteridae; genus Protopterus; species Protopterus annectens. The sequence continues at coordinate 390,381,275 of NC_056728.1, forward strand.
GACATAGGCAGCCTTGCAGCACCACCCTCAATACTGGGACACCCACAAGGTAGGAGACTCATACATGCCAGTCAGGGGGGGTGACACACTCAACAACAGTCACACCCAGCAGGACAGGTGTAGACAAACACAAACAAATACTGTGCTATGGCCACTGAATGAGGCCTATGGATAACCTCCCGCCAGGCCTACACAGACAGACTACAGCAGGCCAGGCAGTGAGATGTCAGTTCTGAAGGCTAGGAAGTCAGAAATGAATATGTAGGTAATTAAAAGCTAAGATCTGTTGCACACTGGTATGCCTCTAGCCAGCACGATAGGTAAGACTACAGACTGAAATGGAGTACCCGACATACCAGTACAGTCCTAGCAAATGTGTACAAGTGTCAGGTGTGCCCTCGCATCCTACTTAGACATATAGTAACAGTCAAGTGTGCCCCCAATCCTGTGTAGAAATGTAGAAATAGTCAGGTGTGCCCTCCCCCCATCCTACATAGAAACATAGTAGCAGTCAGGTGTGCCCCCCCAATCCTGTGTAGAAATGCAGTAATAGTCAGGTGTGCCCCCATCCTACATAGAAATATAGTAACCGTCAGGTGTGCCCCCCAAACCTGTGTAGAAATGTAGAAACAATCAGGTGTGCCCCCCCCCCTGCTATGCAGAAATGTAGTAACAGTCAATGACAAATGATCAACGGATACCCTGCAGAGACAGCATGCTACTTTCATTGTACAACACAAAGGTCAGCACTGCAGAACAAACTACCTGGACTTGATCCACACATGCAATACAGATGGCCATACTGGGCATGCTGACACACTTAAACACATGAAGGCCATGTCTGCAAACACCAGTGGACCAGACATATCTGGCAGTCGCAGTTGTTAGTGCAGACACTTGTTAGTATGCACCACTCATGCCTTGCACACACAGTGGATAGGAATACAGGCATATATGTAAGGAGAGCACACTATAATAAGCCAAAGGTAGACGGACATAGATGTGTGGAAGAGGGTGACTGTGACAAGGAGCCATCCAGGCCTGTCCCATCCAACACACAGCCAAAAGGCCCCAAACACATGAAGTGCAGATGTCACTCACTGCAGACACTAGCCACCAGTATCTGTCAGCATTACAGACTATGTGGTGCATGTGCCAGCTGTGCCATATGACTGTACAAGGAAGTAGTCATCTAGCAGCTGTATATACCTGTCCACCGACCCTGGAAATTACCGGCCCATTAGCTTGACAAGCCTTATCTGCAAAGCCATGGAGAGGATCATAATGGACCTCATAAATAAAGACATAGGGAATTTGCAGACTTTGGATCCATCCCAGTTTGGCTTTGTCAAAGGCAGATCATGCCTTCTAAACTTGGTTGAATTTTTCGAAACAGTCACCAAAGCCATTGATGAGGGAAAGGCAGTCCATACAGCCTACCTCGATCTGGCGAAGGCCTTTGATACAATACCCCACTCGGGTATCATTGAAAAACTCATCAGCTTAAATGTTAACCCATACATCACAAGATGGGTTGCAAACTGGCTGAGTGACAGAACCCACAGGGTCAGAGTTGCTGGCGCCATGTCAGACTCAAAGCCTGTCACAAGTGGTGTACCACAGGGCTCAGTCCTGGGCCCACTCTTGTTTGGCATCTACTTTTCCAAAGTACAAGCAAACACAGGAGGGTTATGGCTGACAAAGTTTGCAGATGACTGCAAACTGGCGCCATAGTAGAAAACACATCTGACACAGATATCCTTCAGAAGGGTCTCACAGAAACGGATAACTGGTGCCAGAGCCATGGCCTAAAGTTAAATGCCAAAAATGCATAGTCATACCCTTCGGGAAAAACAAGGTTACCCTAGCTACCAAATAGGTGGCAATCCACTGAGTACAGAAGAAGTTATCAGGGACCTGGGGACCCAGGTTGATAGTAGTCTGTCATTCGACACCCATGTAGCTAAAGTAGTTAGGAAGACCTTCTACATTGCCCACCTTATCATGAAGGGATTCTCATCTAGATCAAGGGAGGTCATAGTCTCCCTATACTCATCACTCATCAGACCAATGATTGAGTACAATGCCCCATTCGGAATGTATCTGACCCGACACTTGCAGCAGCTGGAGAGGCCACAAAGTTCCTCACCAAAAGCATTAAGGGTCTCAAACATCTGTCCTATGCTGCCCGACTGAAAGAACTCCAGCTCTATTCAGTCGCTTCACGCTTGCTCAGAGGTGACCTTTGCCTAACATGCAAGGCCATGTCAAACCCAGATTTGATGAATATGCTTCACCTCAAAACATCTAGATCCCTCAGAGCCACAAGGGCAGGAGACTTAAACCTCCACACGGCTATTAATAGGCGTTCCTGGAGGGATAGATTCATCACCCAAAGACTCCCTATGCTGTGGAATAAAATCCCGGTATATGTGAGGCAGAGCACCTCGCTGGCCTTGTTCAAGAGAAATCTTGACCAATGGATGGGAGATCGCAGATATACCCCAGGGATTACCTCAGTGTCACTGCTCAACAGAGGCACAGCAAAATAATGGGTATAGTTCCCCATACTAAAGGGGTGGCGTAAGCCACAAAACTATGGGCTAGGCTTGTAAATGCCCTCGGGCAGATAGCCTAGTATGAACCTATGAACCTAACCTATGAACCTAAATATGACCCTGTGTGTGTCCACAGCGTGTCAACCCCTAGATGAATGGGTTATGACCCATGCACACACACTGCCCTCCCCATAGCCCTACTGTGACAAACCTGCTGAGGTCATCCAATGTAAAATACACCTTTGAGAGTGTTGTAGCCCAGTAATCTCTGTGACGTGTCCCATAACTGCGTACTGTTGTAGTGTGCTAAACTAGTTAGGTAGGAGTTCTAATTCCAGACTTGGCAACTGTGTGTGTGTTTGTGTGCGTTTCTGTCTGACTGTGTAGAGAGCAATGCTTTTTATGGTAGTCACAATCCCACCAATTCAAATGCTCAGCTTTGGCAAGGTTGCTGATGTCATCCACCTAGAAATACACCTCTGGGAAGACTGTAGCCCAGTGATCTCTGTAGCATGTCCTGTAACTGTGTACTGCTGTAGTGTGATAAAGTAGTTAGGTAGGTATTCAAATCCCAGACATGGAAAGTGTGTGTGTGTGTGTCTGTCTGTGTAGACAGTAATGATTTTTAGGGTACTCATACTGCCTACAGGTCAGATACTCAGCTTTGGCAAGGCTGCTGATGTCATCCACCTAGAAATACACCTCTGGGAAGATTGCACCTCAGTAATCTCTGTAGCGCATCTTGTAACTGCATATGGCTGTAGTGTGTTAAAGTAATTAAGTAGGTGTTCTAATCCCAGCCATGGCAGGTGTGTGTCTGTCTGTGTAGAGAGCAACACTTTTTAGGGTACTCACACTCCCTACAATTCATATGCTCAACTTTGGCAAGGCTGCTGATGTCACCCACCTAGAAATACACCTCTGGGAAGGTTATAGCCCAATAACCTCTTGCCATAAGTGTGTACTACTGTTGTGTGATTTAGAACTGTGTTAGGGTTCCATCCCCACCCACAGTCGTTCTGGATGTTTTGTGTGTGTTGCAATGTCTGTGTACGGAGCAATGCATTTTAGGCTACTCACACACAGTACATTTCAAATTACCTACTTTGGCAATCCTGCTGATGTCATTCATTGTGAAATACACCCTTGGGAAAGCAGTTTTCCAATAATCCCCGTGGTGTGTCCTATAACAACTCCATGCTGTAGTGTGATATAGACCTCTGTTAGGAGTTCTATACCCACACATGTTGGTTGTGGATGTTTTGTGTATGTGTGTGTCACTGTGTAAGGAGCAATGCATTTTAGGCTAGTCACAAGCAGTACATTTCAAATGGCCTACTTTGACAATCCTGCTGATGTCATTCATTGTGAAATATACCTTCGGGGAAAAGGGTTTCCAGTAATTTCTGTGGTGCATCCTATAAGAACTCTATGCTGTAGTGTGATACAGACTTCTGTTACGGGTTCTATACCCACACATGTTGGTTGTGGATGTTTTGTGTGTGTGTCACTGTGTAGGAAGCAATGCAGTTTAGGCTAGTCACACTCACTACAATTCGAATGTCCTAATTTGGCAATCCTGCTGATGTCATCCAATGTGATATACACCTTTGGGGAAATAGTACTCCAGTAATCTCCGTAGCGCGTATTATAATTGCATAGTGCTGTAGTGTAATAAACTAGTTAGGTAGGGGTTTTACTCCCAGACATGACAGGTGTGCGTGTGTGTGTGTGTGGGTGTGTGTGTGTGCGTGTGTGTGTGTGTGTGTGTGTGTGTGTGTGTGTGTGTGTGTGTGTGTGTGTGTGTGTATTTGTAACTCATATCCTGGGGGAAGGTGGTTGTGAGTGTGTGACACCTGTGGCCAATGTGGAGTGGGTTTTGCATATTTCTTATATGGTGGCCCTACTATATATCACAATGTCCACCATACAGGGATAACAGATGTGAAATAGCTGAAAGGCTGGGGTGCAAAGCCATGCCCATACATGTGACATCAAGGCCAGGCAATCACAGTTAGCAACTCCAGAATTACCCAGAGCATACTCTCAACCCATGTCTCATACATACACACATGCCTAGGCAACAGCCAATATGTGGGTAATACACTGCATATTGGCCACTGATAGTAACTATGGAGTGATAGTGGGCTACAGAGGGCATGGCACCCTGTCCATCTGTCCAATATGCACGTACATGCAGTCAGCGCACCTCCCCCCATGTTCCCCAATGGACACCTGAAACACCTGTGGTGCCATCACATGTGACCCACAAAGGACATACCATACCTGACAACATGCCCTGTATGGACAGATGTCACTGATACCAGGGAATGTCGTTAGCATGCTATCAATGTAGGTGCAGGGTAAACCTGCTGCCCATTACCAGTTCCCACCACAGGTGGTCAAGACTGGCACATCTGAAGATAATCTGTGTTCACAACATGGACCAGACACCCCAGGTACAGTTCCACATGTCACTGTACATGCATGTGGGAGGTGTGCACATCCCAGACCCCGTCCATGTCATGGACTAAGGAACACATACATGGCAAGTGATGCACAGCATTGGCCACACACAATGGATGGGGGATACAATACCCACCTGTGTGGGCAAATGCAGAAACTACAGCCCTGAGACACAATGCAGATCATTGTCATGTGGCCTGATGCCAAGGTATACCCATCCTCTAACCTTGTATAGCCGTCTGGCACAGTCGACCCCCACACACCCATGCAGACATGCACCCATGCATGTCAGTACTGGCACCCTGTGTATTTGTGTGAGTGTTGTATGGTGTGTATGTTCACATCCACACTCACTACAACCCCCATTGGCATACTGAAGCATGCTGTCTGATGTCAGACACATCCCCATAACCTTTGCCCATACAACCTCCGTATGACCCATGTGGTGCATGTGATACCTGCACAGTGATGTGTCGTGGCAATCCCACTACTGATGAGTTGTAATCCTGGCCCTACCAAGTGTGTAAATTTGTGTGCATCCCTGTGAGAGTGTGACTGTGTTGACCTATTCATGCACACAGGCATGTGTACGTCAGCTACCATATAGCTACTGTATTCCTGTTGCAGATGTCACTCACCATCACATATATGTTCTGAGGGCTCCACAACAGGTGACCCATGTGGCGCATCCAATAACTGCATAGAGCTGTGATAGCACAACATAGTTGTCAGGGGCTTGATACACTGTGCTGTTAGGTGTGTGACACAAACATGCTTAGGTTTTACTTTCTCACCCCTCCCTGACTTGTCTTTGCCTCTGTCTGCCTCTCCCACTCCCTCTCTGGTGGATGTGTAGACCTACACTTGCTTTGCTTAGGCAGCAGTATGTGTATTTTAAGTGATGCTCATGATCAGCTGATGTCCTCTGCACGACTTGCAGCCCTCCCCTAGCTGATTGCATGTGGAACAGCTGTGGTTACATTCCCATAGCCAATTGCATGGAAACCCACTTCAATATCTAGGAATATCATGTTGGTGTTGGCCCTTTTTATTCACTGTGAGCAGGAACTAGATATGTTGTTTGGCAAACAGCATCTCAGATGGATTGGGGATTTACCTCTAACAACATACACTGTGGAAACAGAGCAACACACAGGAGGGAATGTGCCTGATCTGACTACAGACTGTAAGTGCTGCTATACTGCATTTGGAATAATGTTGGTTTACCAGTGTGTGTGCATGGATATGGCTGTCCTACATGTCTCAATACCTGCTATGTCAGTTCTATGTTTATGAGGAATCCCCATCTGCAGGGTCATCTGCAGACTGGACAGTGTGTTGTGCCTTCGGTTTCATGTATTACCCATGGAGCATCTATCTATGGACTGCTGAAGGTAGTGTGAGGAATGCAGTCTTTAGATGGTGAAAGCCATGACAATTACTGATTACATATCCCTCATAGAACATATGTTGCAACAGACCCTGTTACAACAGTAAATGTATGAGGTTATCACAGCAACATGTCAGTATTGGCCCTGTGTATGTGCTTCCAGCTACAACACTGTCAACCTTTGTACATATATTGTGCATGAAGAGGTGCATATGTGCTGTACATCATAATTAGTGTCATCATATCTGATAACAAGCCAGTGAGATATCAGACTGCTACACATGTTATGTACAGTAGGGGTTATATTTGATGACATAATTTTGACATACTGTGGTTGTTTGTACAGTACTGAGGTCTGTGTACTTATGGTGAATGTCGACAGTGTGTGTATTGTTAATATGTACCTTGGCCTGTGTACAGACTGTGGTATTTGTCATCGTCTTATGTCCTGTCCTATCTGATGTCACATGCTGCCCCACTGTATGTTGCCATATTGGCTTACATGTTTGTAGGGCCATACACACACATGTCCCATACCACAGTCAACCATCAGCCCAGTATATGTAGGGATAGTGTATGAGTGGCACATATAAGGATGGTGTTGAACAGATAGTCCATATACTGTAATATTATGCTAGCTTGCCATATGTGGCTGTGTTCTCATTGGTTGTGGTTATGCACTTTCACACAGCTGTATCTTACCCTGTGTTGTGACATGCCTGTACAACCTGCTATATATATGCAGGTACATGTGCATTCCCCCATAGGAGATATAGGCCAGTGTTGAGCCAGTCTGCCTGTAGCCTGCACAGTGCATTGTTACATGCCTAGCAGCTTAGTGTACTTACCCAGTGAGATTTCATGTGCAGTTACTTGCCAGATGTACTGCTGCCAGGCCTCCCTTAACAGTTATGTATGTCAGACAGAGCAGTGGAATGCTCTACAGATGTATGTCAATATCTAGTGGGTAGTATGTGGCCATGGCACCCCTGTACCAGCGGTTATTATGTGTCAGACCAGACAGGGGTGTGTGAATGCATAACCTATGGTGGCATATGTATACCAGTTGTTATGTGTTATACCCATCTAAATGTCTGTTAACATCCATATTGTCAGGCATGGTACACATGTTTTGCACTAAGCAGTTCTGTGTATACCCCTGGACTGTACAGAGTGTGTCAGAATGTCCACATATATTGGCCAATAGGGGCAGTACATGCTAGCACTTTATTATGATGGTACTTTATTATGATGACCTTAGGATGTCTGTCAGTAGCCAATGGCACACATGTGAAAAGCAGATGTGACCTCTCCACACACACCATGTCTGTGAAGACAATCCCAATTACAGTAGCAATAGTATATAGAACTATAATAGTACACAAATAAAGGTTTTCCAGTCCTGTAAACCTGTGTGTGGTGTTTTTTCCTATTACCTCTCTGTGGGTATATGATTGTCATTTGTATGGGTGGGCCATACAGTGTCCAGTTGTTCAGGTGTGAACTGTAGGCATAGTGGCTGTTCCATATTTTGTGCAACTTCTACATATGTATCTTACTGTACATATCTCTGCGTGTGTATGTGTAGTCACATGTATATCTATATATATTTATTTATTTTACATTTGTTAACCGGGGTGTCTGACTGAGCCGAAAAGGCCCTTTTTCAGCAAAGGCCCAGGGAGAAAAGCTCCACAAAGAAAAATTACAGGCACATTTAGTTATTTAGACATGATCAGTATACACACAAATTACAAAAGACATGTTTTTACAGTGGTATGCGGCACATCAGCAGTTACAGTGGAGAGAACAAACAAAAAAAATATTAATTTAAAAATAAAGGTAATTAATAGATTTGTGGTGTACAGGTGAAATTTGGAACATAGGTAGAATAGGGCACAGGTACAGTACATACATTGTAGATTAGCCAGTGTTTGTGAGTAAGACTGAAAACTATTATCAAGTACTCTAGATTTATTGTGTATAACTTATTCTCTTTCACTAGCCTGGAGAGCAATCATGGCACTGCCAACTTTGCTTGAGATGTTGCCTGATGAGGTCTTTAAAGGAGGCTTTGGACAATGTGTTTTGAATGCTAGTGGGGACATAGTTCCATTTGTTAGCCATTGAATTACTATATAGCATGTATCCAAAGCTAGTGCAGCTGTTGGTGACTTCTAGTAGTAATTTGCTTGATGATCTAAGAGGCCTTTTGGCTGAGTGATGTTGTACAAGTTTTTTGAGGGCAGGACACCTATTGGGGAGGTAATAGATCGAATGACGGAGGCAGAGCTGATTGTAGGTTAGGAGGTTGGGCAGTTCAAGCCAGTGGAGCTGTCTCAAAGCAGTACAGTGATGAGTTCTATATGAGCAATTTGCAGCAAAGCGGGCAATTCTGTTATAGCAGCCTTCCATTTTGCTTAGTTCAATTTTGTTGAGATTAGTCAGAATAGGAGATGCATAGAGTAGGGTGGATAGAAGTTGGGAGCGAGCAATGGCTGATCTTGTGTTGATGGTAAGAAATGGTTTGATATGGTAGAGTGATCCCAGTTTGGCATGTACTTTTTTAATAGTTAGGTTGAGATGACTATCAAATTTTAGGTGGGAGTCTATGGTTATTCCCAATAGCTTAGCCTGTGCCACTGGAGCTATTGGAGTAGCATTTGTGGAGTAGACAGTGAATTTGCTGTTATCAGTGTTTTTGTTAGAACTGGTTATAATCATAAGCTGAGTTTCTTTGGATTGAGGATAAGTTGGGCTTTGGTAAGGTAGTTTTCAACATCAGAGAATGCTAGTTGAGTTGTTTGCAGGAGGGTGGGAATGATTTGTGCAGCACAGATTAAGGCAGTGTCATCTGCATACTGAATGATAGATGCATGCTGTGTGGAGCTATGGAGGTCATTTGTGAAGACTGTGAATAGTAGTGGTCCTAATATAGAACCCTGTGGGACTCCTATAGTTATGGGCAGCTGAGGAGAGAGAGAATTGTCCCATTTCACAGCTTGGTACCCGTCAGTTAAGTAGCTTTGGAACCAGGTAAGAGTGGAATTTGATAGGTAATATTGGTTTAGTTTGTTTAGCAGGATTTGGTGTGAGACTGTGTCAAATACTTTGGTCATATAAAAAAAAAGGAGTTGACACCTGCAGGCCTTCATTTTTGAGACTGTTTACTGTGTCTGTTAAGCAGAGGAGGGCTGTAATGGTACTATGGGCAGGTCTAAAACCATGCTGAGTAGGTGACAGGATGTTGCTGTCTATGAGATAGTTTAGCATCTGGGTATGGATACATTTTTCTAGGATTTTGGCCAGGGGGGAGAGTAAAGCAATGGGTATGTAGTTATTAAGTTCAGTGGAGGTCCCACCTTTACGTATGGGTGTAACATAGGATATTTTCCAGAGTCTGGGCACATAGTTTTCAAAAATTGATCTGTTTATGAGAGTGGAGACTGGGATAGCAATAGCATCTGCTGTGAGTTTCAAGAAATAGCTGGGGAGTAGGTCGGCTGCTGCTGATGAGGTTTTAGGTTTTTAGTTTGGAGAGCATGCTTTTGATTGAAGTGGTGGAAACTGTTTTGAGGGTAAAGCTTGTATTTGTGTTATTTGTTTTGGGGGGATAGTGAGGAAGGAACTGTCCTGTGAGACTAAGGATAGAATTGAGTTCACAAAGTGGGAGTTGAATTGTGTTTTGATGGGAACTTTAGTGTCAGGGGTGGTTGGTTTGGGGGTAGCCTTTTGGGTGGATTTTAGTAGCTGGTTTACATTTTTCCAAAATTTTTGGGGGTTGTGCTGGTATTTAGTTTGCAATGTTGTGTAGTAGGATTTTTTTGTCCAGCCTAATGCATTTTTTGCATGGTTGCGCAGTTCTTGGTACTTAGTTAGGCTTTGTGTTTCTTTGTTTTTTTGTTTTTTTTTTATAGCAAAGCCAGGCAGTGTCTGTGGACTTGAGGATTTGTTTGGTTTCTTTACTGAGCCAGGGGTTTCTAGAGGTTTTAACCTTGATTTTGCACAATGGAGGGACAGTGTCTAGGTGTTGTAGAAATGTTTTGTTGAAATATGCTATAGCCTGTTCAAGTGGGAAGGTTTTTAGGGGGGGGGGTCCAGTCACAGTTACAGAATAAAGTGTTGAGGACCTCAGGAGAGAATTTGTTTGTTTCTAGTGGATATATAGTTAGTGGTTTTGCAAATGCTTGTTCTACTACGTATAAAGTATATTATGTTGTGGTCACTTAAGGTGTCTGGGAGACTGCCTGTGTGAGGGTACAATGTGGGGTTGTTAGTTAGGACCCAGTCAAGGATGGATTCCCTTTTAGATTTTTTATCACATCTAGTTGGAATTTGGACTAGCTGCTGGTAGCCATGGAGATTTATTAGATTACTTGGTGGTTCTGATATACAGGTGAACCAATCTAGGTTGAAGTCTCCCAGAATAAGGGTTTCTTGTGAGTATGTGGAAGAACACCAGGATAAGAAGTCTTCAAGGCTAGCAGGTATATTATCAGGTGGAATATAGATCACAATTGTGGTGATGACCTTTTTAGGGTGAAGTTGAAGTTGTGAGATAAGTATGCCCCAATTATTGGGGGAGGGGTAGGAGTTTGGTAATTGACGTACAGTTAAGTTGGACTTGTATAGTAACGCAGTTCCACCCCCTTTACGAAGTGGTCTGTCTTGTCTAATGATATTGTAGCCAGCAGGGAGAACCTCTGAGTTAGCTATGTTTTTATTCAGACAGGTTTCTGTTAAAGCAACTATGTCTGGGGAGTAGTGTGCTATTGTGGCTTGGAGTATATTGGGGGATGTTGATAGCTTCCACATTTTACAATTCCTATGGGAGCCAGACTGTACTGCATGATATGTTACCAATAACAGCCTGACAACATACAGGTCTGATGCAGTACTGTTAACATCTTGTGCCCATGTCATGTCAGGTCCTGGCTATGGGATCTGCAACATTTGGTAGTGTATTGCAGGGTGGACGTGTTTGGCTGGGGGGGTATGCCTATTTGTACAAGACATATATTGTTTGGGGCCTCCCAACCCCATTAACGGTGCATTTGGACATATTTGTGTTTGTTAATCTACCATTGCTATCTACAGATGTATGGCCACATATACACATATATATATATATATATATATATATATATATATATATATATATATATATATATATACATATTTATATATATATATATATATATATATCAGCTTACATATGTATGACTATGCCCGTATATACCTACATAGCTGTATATCTGTATACATATATGTACCTTGCGGTGTATATGGAGACATATAGGTGCACATATATGTGTCGATGTAGGCATTTGCATGTATGTATGTTTGTATAGATATATATATATATATATATATATATAGATATGTGTAAATATTTCTAAATATACATATATATATATCTCTACTTATATAAATATGTTGTATCTGTTTAGATATTAATATATTTGCACACGCATACATCTAGATGTTGGTATACATTCTCTGTACTATTGCATAACTGGGCTGGATGATATGCTTCTGAAAACATCAGATTTATATGTATGTGTCATGGCTGAGTGGTAAATCACTTTGTGTATGATATGCAGAGTCCTGGATTAGAGCCTTGCAGAGGCTATTTATTTTGTTGCTTGGCAGATCTATATATAAAAATGTATGTATATATATATATATATATATATATATATATATATATATATATATATATAGATATAACGATATAACAGAGAACATAACAAAGACATATATGAATATAAACACAGGCACCGTTAATCGGGATGAGGGGGCTCAAGCAATAGAAGTCTTACACGTATTGATATCCCCCCCACCCAGCAAAACAGGTCTGCCCTGCAATACAATACCAACTGCTGCAAATGCCATAACCAGGACCTGACACTACATCGCCACAAGATGTTAACAGTAAGCCATCCCACATGTACTATGTCAGGCTGGTATTGATAACATATCATGAAGTACATTCTGGCTACCATAGTGAATGTACAATGTGCAAGCAATAAACAGTCCTAAGATACATATACACACAAACACACATGTATGCAGATACTTATATATTTGTATGTATATATATATATATATATATATATATATATATATATATATATATATATATATATATATATGGGTACACTTCACATAATCGAATTACTGAAATCTAATTTGTATGGTCGAGACCATATGATCGAGATTTCAGTAAATCGAATATGTGTAGTGTTGAAAAATAAAGTTTACTTACCTTAATACATTGCGTACACACAGAGGCAAGGATTCTTGTACGCTCTGTGTGTACGTAATGTTTTATTTTTTTGTGTGGTGTCGACAGGAAATGTGAAATCTCCTGTTTTGCTTCTTCGCATACAGCAAGACGGGAGATTTCCCATTTCCCACTGTAGCGATCTTGGAGTTGGTATATTTAAGTAGGGGGTGGGGCACAGCCCCCACATGGAAGTGCAGGGGCGAAGCCCTGCAAAAGCGAAGTTTGTCTTTTTTTTTTTTTTTGGTTTTATTTCAGAAGTTCGAGTTTACAAAACTTGATGTTTTGGTTTCGGTTATTTGAAGTTCGAGATTTTGTAAATTCGAGCTTCTGAAGTAAATCCATATATATATATATATATATATATATATATATATATATATATATATATATATATATATATGTAGACATATATACATATATATAGATATATATGTAACTACACATACACACACAGGGGTATGTCTAGGAAGATACATAGTCAGATGGTGCACACCATACTGAACAGCCAGTATCCCTACAGTTGCAACCTCATCCGATGGACAGTGTATGAGTCACCCATACCAAAGACAATTGTTACCTGAAACATACATACACCCACAGAGATGTCAAAGGATGTAACACAACATACAGGTTTGTATACATAAGAAATGTTTATTTGTGTACTATTACAGTTGTATATGCCATGTCATATAGCTGATTATGCTTTGAAATACATACAAACAGAGTAATGCAACTCTCAAACAAATCATTTATTACAGTAATCCGAAAACATCACATCTGTTGGTGTCCACGCCAAGGCCTTCAAGTAGTACAACAGGAAAGACAGACAGGGGCACAGGATAACAAGCAATCAACAGTATGTAATGCAGTTGTATAACCCAGCGGCCTTTAAATACACTCTGCACACAAGCACTAGGGTTAAAAGACCTAGGTTGACACAATGGCCGGTATCTGTTACATAACAATGCATAACTGAAATCATCACAATCACACTGATGGCAGTAAGTGGTAGGCAAGCAATGTTTACAAGGTGAAGTGTATGGTAATGTACATCGGTATACTTTAAGGCAGCTTACTACTGATATTCCTCACATGTTGTAACACCCTAGGATACTTATAGTGCATACCCCCCCCATACACTGACGTACAGGGGCATATAGCACCGTCACATACACTGACTTCTAGACTGCAGAGGTGCACATATGTGCTGTGCAGATGAAGCCCACATATATATGGTGCATATGTCCTGTACATCATTATTTATTGACATCATACCTGATAACAAGCCAGTCAGATAACAGACTGCTGGACATGTTGTGTGTAGTAGGGGTTGTTTCTGAGGACATTACTTGGACATTCCGTTTTTGTGTGTACAGTACTATGGTCTGTGTACATAGGGCAGGGGTCTGCAACCTTCACTATCCAAAGATCCAGTCCTGACTCCTCACCCACCAAACTAAATTCATCGGGACGCACAACAGCTATCTGACTCCTAAAATGGAGACAGCAGAGCATATACAGTTTCATATATAGTTATACTAGATATAAAATAACAAAGTGTATAAGAACAATACCTAACATATGTCCATAATTTTGTTCCTATGTTGGGAATGCTTGATCACTGTGTGTGTGTGTGTGTGTGTGTGTGTGTGTGTGTGTGTGTGTGTGTGTGTGTGTGTGTGTGTGTGTGTGAGTGTGTGTGGGTGTGTGTGGGTGTGTGGGTGTGTATGTGTGTGTGTGCATGTGTGTGTTGTGCTGTAGAGTGTTCATTAATCCTCAGATATACAGGGAGCCACTACAGCAGGGAGGAAGAGACACATGTGGCTCCAGAGCTGCAGGTTGCAGACCCCTGAGTTAGGATGATTGACGACAGTATGTGTATTGCACTTATGAACCTTGGGCTCTGTACATCCTGTGGTAGACGCCATTGTTCTCGGTCCTGTTCTATCTGATGTTACTTGCTGCTCCAGTGTATTGTAACCTACTGGCTCACATGTCTGTAGGGCCAGACACACATGTGTCCCATACCAGAGACAGCCATCGGACCACACTGTGCCATGACCAGTGTATGTAGGGTTAGTGTGTGAGTGGCACATATGAGGATAGTGTTTATCTGACAGTCATTGCTTGTGTATCATATGTGTCTGTGGCTGCATTGACATTGGATGTGGGTATGCATTTTTTCACAGGTGTCTGCTACACTGTGCTGTGACCTGCGTGTTGAGCCCGCTATAATCTCAGGTACATGTGTATTCCCTCATACAATATATAGTCCCAGTGTTGTGGCAGTCTGCCTGTAGTTTGCCCAGTGCTTTGTAACATGCCTAGTAGCCTACTGTAATTATCCAGTGTGCTGTTATGTCCAGTTATTTGCAAGACATACTGCTGCCAGGCCAACATAACTGTTGTGTATTTCTGACAAAGTAGTGGTATGCTGTACAGATGTATGTCACTATCTACTGGGTAGTATGTGGCCATGTGAACTCAGCACCATCAGGTATTATGTGTTGGGACAGACTGGCGTGTTTATGTGCATACACTGTGTGGGCATATGTACCCCAGTATTGTTGTGTTATACCCATGTACATGGCTAGTAACATACACATTGGGAGGCCTGGTCTACGTCTCGCATGAAGGGGACATGTGTATATTTCTGGACTGACCACAGAGTGCCAGACTGTCCACATATATTGGTCATATCCCTATACATGTAGTCCACAGGATCATTACTGTGCTAGCAGTGGTACTGTACTATGATGCCCTTAGGATGTCTGTCCATAGGCAATGGTGCACATGTCTACAGCAGATGTGACCTCCCACACCCAACATGTCTGTTAAGACACCTCTATGTCAATAGCAGCAGTCTACGTATATACCTGCAATACATCCATGACATCCCCTTGCCCTACGGGGTTGGGACTATTGTTGCTGAGATAGGACTCCACTCCATGTTCTGGACATATGGTAAACATATTTTGTACACATATATCCACATATCTATATAGATATATACACATATACATATCCACATATATGTATATATATGTATATATATATATATATATATATATATATATATATATATATATGTGTATATATATATATATATATACATATATATATATATATATATATATATATATATATACACATATACACACTCACACATATACATATACACAGCAATGACTTCAACAAGTAGCTAAGCATCTGATGTCATTCAAAGGGGATCCAGTATCTGCTTGCCTGGGATGACATGATGTACAAACCACAATGCTTTACCAGAGATGGTTTGCACCTGTTGCCCCTGGGATTCAGGTTACTGGCTACAGCTGTTGTCACCCCCATAGTGCCTTATCTAGGCAAGGTTCAAAGGACAAAACCACCACTGTAACAGATACAAGCATGCAAAACTGAAGGTAATGTGACTCAATGCTAGAAGTCTAAACCTAAAAAGGCACTCTATTGAGCCACACCTACAAACGGGGAACATCAATATCTGTGCAGTAACTGGGACCTGGTTCAATGCTCCAGAGAGCACACCTGTAATACCTGGCTACAACTCTTATCACACATTTCAGGCAACAAACCAAGACCACAACACTACAGGTGGAGAAGTGTCCATATTCACACCTCCAGCCTAGTTCCCATCACAATGCATATGAGAATCTCCAGATGCAACTAACACTAGGTAAGACTGCAGTCCAAATTGTAGCTTGCTACAGATCCCCCACCATGCCCCAAGATTTTCACTACACCATTATAAACATACTGGACAATATTAAGATACATCCAAACACCATAATACTGGGTGATTTCAAATACCCTGCCATTAACTGAGAAACTACTTGGGTACCATCACCTTTAGCAGCGGTTCGTGGAATTCATACATTCCAACCCCCTGGATCACCTATACCATTGTTCAACCAAGATCTCCAATATCCTAGACCTAATCATTACCAACATAGGAGAAAGATGCTCCATACCAGTGGTCACCCCCTCATTGGTCAGGTCTGACCATAAGGTAATCACCGTTGATATCCACATCCCACCCCCACCCGCCAGAAAGGAAACCTCCATAAACACCCTCTCCAAAGCTAACACCATGCTACTCAAGTCAGAAGTGACAAACTTCATGACACCCATGGAGATCGGAGCTGAAAGTGCAAATGGTGAATCCTACACTAAGGCACTGTATGAGCACATCCACTCATGCATGAATTGTGCCATCCCAAATAGAACCAAGATGCTGTCCTCCAAAAAAGAAAGCCAATCTTGTGCACCACTGCCATAAACAAACTGTACAACAGAAGGACGAAACTGTTGCAGAAAAAATGATAATCCCAAAATGCAAATTGCTCCCTTACCAGCCTCAGTAAGAAGCTGATATCCCTCAAACTCCGCCAAAGCTTGTTACATAAATATAATTGCCATAGTTTCCAAAGACAACCAAAAGGCATTCTATAGTTATGTCCAGGATCTAAACGGCAATGCTCATAACTGCTCTGAGCTGCAACAGAATGACATTAAATATACTGATTCCAAGGAGTTTGCCAATATCCAGCCAGATCAATTTAGTGCCACGTTCACCCTCCTCTCATCCCCTAAAGGGCCCATCTCAGTACCAAAAGATTGCCAAATTCCAGTAGTCACGGCCACACAGGTGGAAACCACACTATCCACTGCTAGGAATACAGCATCCATGGGACCAGATGACATCCTGGGCTTTGTACTACATGAACTACAAAATAAACCTGCATCTCACCTAAGTGCCATGTTTAATCATAGCCTCACCTCAGGCTTTGATCCCACTGAGTGGCGCACAGCTACAGTTATCACACTCCACAAGGTGGAATCCATCTTGGATCCCAGGAACTACCGTCCCATCAGTCTGATGAGCCTGATCTGCAAGGGTATGGAATGCATTATCATGCAACTTATAAACAAAGACATTGGCAATCAGCAAACATTGGACCCACCCAGGTTGGGCTCGTGAAGGCCTGATCTTATCTCCTGAACTTAATTGACTACTTTAAATCAGTCTCCAGAGCTGTGGAAGAGGGTAAGGTGGTCCACACAGCCTGTCTGGACTTGGCCATGGCCTTCGACAACATCCCCCACTCTGGAGACATAGTTAAACTTACAAAGCTGGCCATAAACACCTGTGTCACTCGATGGGTTGCCAACTGACTTACTGACGGAACCCAGACTGTAAAAGTAGCCAAGTTCAATCCCAGCTCCAGACAAGTGACAAGTGGAGTACCTCATGGTTCAGTCCTGGGACAGCTCTTGTTTGGCATCTACTTCCCTGAAGTACAGGCCAACACTATGGAACTCTGGCTAACAAAGTTCACAGATGACTGCAAATGGGAGCCATTATTGCATCCCCAAATGATGTGGATATTCTACAACATGGCTTTACAGAAACAGATGCTTGGCTCCAGAGCCATGGGCTCAAGTTTAATGCCAAGTAATGTATAGTTATCCCCTTTGGAAATACCATGTACCCACGAATTACCACATAGGTGGCAGTACACTAAACACCAAAAGTGTGCTGACAGACATAGGGACACAGGTGGACAGTGGTCTCACCTTCATTAACTGCATTGCTACAATAGTAAGGATATCCTTCTATGTGGCACAACTCATCACTGAGGGCTTTACATCCAGAAAAAAGGAGGTAATTGTCACACTGTACTCATCCCTCATTACACCCAGCATAGAGTACAACACCCTATTTGGTATGTACCTCACAAAACATCTGCGACAGCTGGGAAGGCAGTAGAAATACCTCACTGTAAGAATCACAGGCATACAGCAGATGGCCTATGCTGACCATCTAGAAAACTTCGAGCTATACTCTGTGGCATATTGTCTACACAGAGGCTATCTCTGCCTAACATACAAGGCTATGTCAAACCCTGGGAAATGACATCTGTGATAAGTGTCTGTACTGCCATGTACAGTACATGCATCTATGTGCTGTCAGTACAGTAGCAAAGGGTTTGAGCATCATGTCTGGGGCACACAAGTATATGAGACCTGCACAGCACTGTTATCCATGTGAATGTGTTATATGCTGGGGTAGCAACCCAGGGTACATGCTGTCACACTGGCATGTAGTGTAACATGGTGTTACTACTGTTGACAGTGCTGTCCCAGGCATGGATAGAGTGCTAACATTACTACTGACAGCAAGCACACCTGCAGGCATAGCTGCACTCTGATGCCTCACTGTTGTGTTCCTGGTGTGTAGGCTGTGTCACTGCATACATCCCCTACTGGATAATAATCAGACATGTGGAATGTAACTGTAGAGTACTGTTTGTACAGCACATATTAGTGAGGGATTACAATGTGTAGTAATGGCATACATGTTGTTGTTAAACATCCATCTGTTGACACATTCATCCTACTGAATAGCTACTCACCAAACTGGTGTCTGTCAGTCCCTCTACAGATATGCAGATGGCAGGTATCCAGCTGGGATATGTACAGACAACCTATGCTTGACTGACACTGACATGTTTGGCCAGCTGTGTACTACCTGTCACATATAGGAGACAACACCCTGTATGGGCCACATACCACGAGTACCTACACTACACTACCACAGTCAACTGAACATGCTTGGGTACAGGTCTCCATCACAGACACTAACCATGTGTTGTAATACATGTTGCATATATGTCAACTGGATCACCTCAGTGGCCATATGCAGAAGGCACCCAGAGGACTGGCTGATGCATGTCACTCTCACCCTGACAGTCAGTAATGTGGTGTCTGTCAATAGACTGCCTGCTGACACATGGCAGGTGGCATGATACCAATGTACACACCCCCCACTACATATCCAATCCCTCCATGGACAATAGCCAGGTACACAGCTATGACCACCTGCAGCAATGCCCCACAGTACTGACACATTTACTTGTGCATTACTGAGGATAGCAGTGTTTATGTGTTAGTACACCTTTAGTTGGGAATTCCATGACGGCCTTCACAACCACCTCAACTCCCATTGCCATAGTCAGATGTGGCCGCTGCTGTATTTGACATGACATGTACCCTGTTACACTCCTCTCCCTAACAGCTACATGTGCCTTGCAGTACCAGCACAACAGTGTTATACAAATGGGTTGATAGGCATGGGAAACCCATTGAGGTCTGACAAGTGTATGTATGTGTGCATGTGTGCATATCTGTAGGGTACACCATTCTGAGGCCACATAATCCTATTACACTACACATTGCCACACAGTAGTACAGATAGTGTTGTCGCTGCCCATAGGTGAGGCATCGCAATGCAACACCCTACTATGCCTGTGGCATGTGCATTAGATGCATATCCCTGTAGTACCAATGTTGTAATATACAATGGGTTGTATTGCCATTGTGGGCAATGTGTGATAGTGGGTATGTCAGAGTGTCATAATGGGTTCCAGTGTGTACAATATCCATTAGGGGATGTGGGTGCTGTGTACACTGTCATTACACCATAGTACACACAGTATATGCCCCCCGTACCACTTTCTGGTGACCACTGTCACCATCAACCATACAGGTAACTGATACCACAATATAGCCCAGTTAGGCATGTGCTGTGTGCAGCCTACCTGTAACACATTGGACACATGGACTAGTTAGCATCAATAAGCCCAGGTCTCCAAGATGTGTGTCTGCCTGTTATGTGTCTGTCAATGTGTATATGATGGTATGACACACTATATGTTCTCCATATACAACGATTAAATCCCCCATTACCATATTGTACATGTCTGTGGCTGTTCTGCATGTAACATGTAACCTGGTACACACCTCACCCTAAATGTTGTGTGGTGTGTGCAATGAAAGCCACACAGTTCAGTAGTACTACATACCTAGGTAGGGGGTCTAGTCACACTGTTGCCAAGTAAGGATGTGCGTGTATGTGGATGGGTTGACATGAGGTTGCAGATTATACATGTTCCAGCGGGTCACTTGTCAATGTGGCACAGGCAATCACTGTTATACAAACCTGTGACATGTGTGCAACTGTACACCAGATATGTCATGGCCGTGGTGTCACCACAGTGCCATACCACTTGTGGAATATGACTGCTAACCATCCTCCTGTTGACACATGTACACCTACAACACAAATGGATAACATTATGGAGATCACAATCAATCAGTGTTTCTAAAAGCTGAAATGCATCATAGCTGGATGGCTACACTACCTGAAATGTATGCATTACACATTACCCCTGACATAATCTTACACTGTAGTACAATGCAGCACTGTATTACAGTCACCGTGTGCATCAGAACCATATTAAACTGTCCCTGCATTGATGTTATGGATGACAGGAATGTGGCACAGGTATCATCATATGCACAGGGTGTGTTGCTGGCTTGCCAGAGACTGAGGGTGGTCCATACATTTGACACCATGTGTGTGGGTGAGGGGTTTAATTCTTTGATCGGGCCATGGTGATGTGGTGTGTGTCGGTATGGGGTTGCCCTAGATGTGTTTGCATAGTGTGTGGGTATGCATGCACACAGTTCTGCCATGTGGCTGCCCTATACAGGTGTTTTTGGACAGCTGCAGACCATACCAGGCAGTGTGTGAAATTCACCACCTTGGGCCGCAGACATGCTGACTGTGCCTGACAGGGGTTCCATGGGCATGTGCAGGTACAGACCTTGATGTGCTACTCTCTCTGATGATGACAGATGTCTGCTGGAGCCATGTCCCACCTGGGACTGGCTAGGGCCACGTGCAGAGGGCCTGTTGTGGTGTGGTGTGAACAGCACCCCCAGTGGTGTGCTAGGGTTGGTACTGCCACTACAGGAGTGGCTTTGCATCCTAGCACATCCACATTGATCACCAGCTGAAGGTGTTTCTGGCCTACATCCACATGGCCGTCACACCACTACCACCATGTTTTCAAGCACGGACATACCACGGTCGAGGTGGCCCACCATCTCACCCCACCATCTATCCATTCTCTTGTTATGTTCACAGAGGGCAGCAGCAAGTTCACAGATGTTGTCACTTACAGATGAGAAAGCAGCCCTCTGCAGCTTCAGGCCCTTTCTGGTGTGCAATTCCATATGTGCCTGTACCTCTATGACAGCTTGAAACATGCTCCTGGTGGTACCAGTTGTGGCACCTCTGCCAGGGGCATGATGTCCAGTGGCCCTACCACAAGCACCATGGTACATCTGCCTGTGTGGTGCCCTGCAGGACATCTGGCTATGCTGACTGTGACCTGACACAGTCCGCATGAAAACTGCACTCTCCTGGTCACCGGCTTCAACCGCAAACTGTCCCTCTGCTATGGCCAGTTGTGACGGGGAGCGTATTGGCACTGTAACTGTGTGTGAGCTTGGGGTGGCTAGGAGGGTGATGACAAATTATGGTGCAGTGTCAGCCTCTGACAACCCCACCTGTGCCTCAACAGTACCATCATCATCATCTGTGTCTGTACGGACACCAACCACAGATTGTATGCAGGAGGGAACCTGATCCACCTTGCCACCTGTGGGGGAAACAAACACACACTTTAAGACCTGTACAGCATTGCATAACAGTACACACATTTACAAACACACACACACACACACACACACACACACACACACACACACACACACACACACACACACACGTACACCCATACACACTGACAGTCCACCTTACTGCCTTCCTGTCCCTCAGTTTACAGACAGTCCCACATTCAGTTACATATGTTCCCCATCCTGCATGGCACATGGCACTTGCTAACATACACACATTAATACTACCCATTAACATATCATTCCCTCCATGCCTAAATGTATGATCACAACACATGGCCTGTTACTCCATCACCTCCCTAACTTAAGTGGAGTAGGTTGTACATGGCCTCACTGCTTTCATCCAGTGTTAATCCTGTGTATGTCCAGTCATGATGTTCATAGCCCCTATATGGTTGGGGCTGCTACATTCACTACATATTTCACACACATGCTACAGTCTTGCTCAATCCATGCCACATCTGTTGCATAATCAACCTATCATGTGGACAACAGTAATATCTGAATACACTCACTGGTGCACTCTGGTAATTCCCCATTGCATTAGTAGTGCTGCATACATGGGTAGCCAGTTATCTATCTGCTGATGGCAATATGATGTGTATACCTGGTGTGTACTTTCCCTCCCAATGCATGTTCCATGCTACAGACCGTGTTATGCTATCAGCTGTCCTGTGTTCACATATCAGACAAGTTGTTCTGGTGTCTCATGTGTCACTCCATGTCCATGTATGGCACAATTCCAAGGAGAAGTACTGCCATGTGATCAACCCCACAATCACCTGTGCATACATGGGCACCCACACAAACAGACACACATGTAAACACACACCTGACATGCATCGACCACACTCCACTCCACCAGATTGCACTTACAGACACAATCAACACACACCCCTCCACACACACACCTAAGTGTAAGGTTGCACAACTTTTGTACACACAGTCCTCCCATTACCCTTCTGTCAGCATGCATTACATATGATACTCAACAGTATGCATTGCAACTATAGTGACTTCATGCTAGCGCCAGTATACATGTGTGTGATGCATGGGCCGTGTTGGTAGGTGATGGCCCTTCCCCTTAATAACACTGCACCCATGTACAAAGTGTTACTGTGGACCTGTTCTGCACCCTGCCTTGTACTGTGCACCATACCTAACACGTGTACAAACCATTGCTGCATGTGTAGTACTGTGTCAGTTATGTCAGCTCCAATGCTCACAGCCCCTATGTGTTAGAGAAACTCATACCTGGGATAATATGTGAACAGATGTCATTTGTGAATGCCTGATGTCTGGTTTACAGATCACAACAACAGCGGTGCATGTATGACCAGTACAAGACTATTACACTGACAACCGCCAGACCTTACCATGGCTATAGGGGGTGCCTTACACATGTCCCACAATTCTGCATGGTTGCAAGGTCTACTCATGTGCACCTCCCTTGGAGTTCACACACTGCTGTCACTATTGCTGTGGAGTCAGGTTTACATCTGCCACAGTTACTGAACCTGACTGTGTGCAGATACAGCCATTCTTAGCATATGTAGGGTCTTTGCTGCAGTGCACTGCTGTGTCATGATGACACACCCTCCTCACCTCCAGCCTTTTTGCAGATGCTTGACAACTGTGGCCTACACATGTGTCAGTTTGCAGTGTCCCAAGAATGGGACACTACGTGCAAGAGCCTACTACCAGCTAATTATATGGACTACAGTACTATGTTATGACATAGTGTCGATCTGTAACGGTTGCTATTGTAATACAGGTATATTTACAGTTGTAGCACCATATGAGGGAGTTGTTTCACACATGTTCCTACTGTAGGCCGTGTGTCCCACCATTATTCCCATTCCTGTGGACAAAATTCACAATGACAGGATGTTAGTTATCTTGCATGTGTCTGATGTACCCTTCCAATACCCCATCATGGTCTCCACTGTGATGCAGTGTATATCACAACAATGAAACGTGAACGCATACAGCATGTAGTATGGGTAGGTGTGTTAGATGTGTGCATGGAATATCCCATTGTTATTAAATGCCCGGTGTATTGTCAAGCATGAACATGAACCATACTCACCGGCTACAGGCTGCTGCCTTGGTGGTATCCTGGAGTGACCTACATAAGAGTGTGAGAGAGTTGATGTCAGTGGCCACAGCTGTGGCATTTGTAAAGGGTAAGTGCAGCATTATGGTACATCAACAGTAGATATCCACAACTGTTTATTACTACATCAACAGACTATGTATATGACATCTCAGATATGCATGATCTACCTGTACAGATGTGGATGCATACACAAGAGTGGTCTAATGATGTGCCCTGGGGCCTTACCTGCATGCTTCTCAGTCGGTGTTTTGGGGACACCCACCTCCACAATGCTCCCTGCCAGTTGTTGGTTCTGTGGGCGGGCAGGTGCCACAAGGCTGCTGAGAAGCTCCTCCACACGAGTCAGGGGTGGATGGACGCATGCCCCCCCATTGTGAGGTGGTCTTCCCATATGGCAGCTGCATGCTGATGTACATGGCAAAGCAGGTCAGTGCAATTATGCCGGACCTGCTCATAACTGCAGTTCTGCAGGCTGACATCATTGACCCTGTGGACTAGATCATTCCACAGGGCGGTCATCTCCTACTGATCATGGGCTGTCCTGCAGAAAAGTAGCAGGAAGTGCTGTATCAGGTGTGCCACAATTACCTCTGTTTCTGCAGCACTGAATGCTGGTAGTCTTGCATGGGCCATCTTCCCTGGAAGACATAAAGATGGAAACAGGTCTGAGCAACTCATACAGCAGGGTTACCATAGTTCTTAATACACATCTCTGTCTCCCCTCACAATATCAGCTACAACAAACCGTTCTCACAATGCAGTTGGTATGTCAACAGCTTACCTACCATTGGGACATATGTCATATTGTACCACAATTTGTGCTATGTGTTTGTACCACGCTTTGTGCTATATGTTTGTAGCTATGTTCACTGGGGGACACTATCCTTCCTGGCCTGTTACAAACTATTTCACCTGCATGCCATTGTCAGTGCCCCTATGGTTCCACATGTGCATGTGGTATGCATGCTATGTGATTGCTGCACATCTGCCATTCTGTGTTATTGGGGATATTTATGCATGGTGTTTGGACATGTTCCAGGATTGTGTGGACTATTACAGTCCATATATGTTTCATAACAGTGACACAACAGCATGTGTAGCGGTTAGATACCAGCAGAACCACCTCTCCCACCTCATCTGGCATTGTTATCAGGTCACATCACATTTGGAACCCACCATGGTCCTGCACTACATTCAGGTGGAACCACCTCAGGGGATCGTGCCCCCCCCACCACATAAGCACACACAGACACAACCTTGTCACCCAAAGTTAGGTCCAGGGTCTGGTGCATAGAGAGTTCCACAGAGACAGGGGGGACTTGCTATATCACCTGAAGCCCTGCAGTACACATACACAGGGTGGACATGCTTGCTCCTCCTGCACAGCCCATAGCCCAAGCACTTTTATGACCATGTAGATGCTGTCATGACAGTCCATGGATGGGGACCTTGGTCCCATTGCTTTCGTAAGGAGACTGAATGGTGCACCTATTCCAAACAACACTCCCCATCCACAGTGTTTACACACCACATGTGTCATATACCAGTCCTGTATGCTGTCTGTTCTGTCTGCAGACCCAACCTACATACCACAATTTGCCTATTAGCCTTCACCAACATACAAATCCCACCTTTACGAACAAATGCGATGTGTTCTCAACATGGGTTACCCACCACACATCAAAGTCTATTTTGTACCCATGTACTGCTGTATATATATATATATATATATATATATATATATATATATATATATATATATGTTGTGTATTGATATGTATGATGTTATCTCACATATATCATGGAAGGGAACATGTATTTACATATATATATGTGTGTGTGTGTGTGTGTGTGTGTGTGTGTATATATATATATGTATATATATATATATATATATATATATATATATATATATATATATATATATAGGTTCATAGGTTCATAGGTTCATACTAGGCTATCTGCCTTAGGGCATTTATAAGCCTAGCCAGAGTGTGTTTGGCTTTCACCATCCATTTTAAATTAATTTTGCTATGTCCTTTTTCGAGGTTAGTATACTGTGCCTCTGTCTAACAGTGACACAGAAGTGATACCCAGGGTAAACCTACGATCTCCCATCCACTCATCAAGATTCCTCTTGAAGAGAGTCAATGAGGGACTCTGCCTAACCTGGACTGGGATTTTATTCCAGATTGAAGGGAGCCTCTGGGTTATAAATCTGTCCCTCCAGCATGTCCTATTTATTTCAGTGCTGAGGTTCAAGTCTCTCGAGTGCATAGCTCGATGGGATTTGGATTTTCTGAGGTGCAGCATGTCCATTAATTCCGGCTTGGACATGGCTTTATACGTCAGGCACAGATCGCCTCTGAGCAGGCGGTATGCCACTGAGTAGAGCTGGAGTTTCTTTAACCGGGCAGCATATGGCATCTGTTTGAGCCCTTTGATCCTCTTGGTGAGGTACTTTTGGGGGTCTTTGCAGTTGCTGCAGGTGTCTGGTAAGGTACATCCCAAAAGGGGCATTGTACTCAATTATGGGCCTGATGAGGGATGAGTAAAGAGGCACGATGACCTCCCCTGATCTAGATGTGAATCCCTTCATGATTAGGTGGGCTATATAAAATGTTTTTCTAACCACTTTGGCCACGTGGTTGTCAAATGAGAGATTGCTATCAACTTGGGTCCCCAGGTCCCTAATTACTTCTTCCGTACTTAATGGATTACCACCTATGTGGTAATTTGTGGGCACTTTGTTTTTGCCAAAGGGGATGACTATACACTTTTTGGCATCTAGCTTGAGGCCATGGCTCTGGCACCAGTTGTCTGTTTCTATGAGGCCCTTTTGGAGGATGCTTGTGTTGGCTGGAGAGTTGATTATGGTGCCCAGTTTGCAGTCATCTGCGAACTTGGTCAGCCACAGTCCTTCTGTGTTGGTCTGTACCTCTGAGAAATATATACCGAACAAGAGAGGTCCCAGGACTGAGCCTTGTGGGACGCCACTTGTAACTGGTTTGGAGTCTGACATGGCTCCAGCAATTCTAACCATGTGGGTTCCGTCCTTGAGCCAGTTTGCAACCCATCTAGTGACATAGGGGTTTATATTTAAGCTGGTGAGCTTATCTATAATACCCGAGTGGGGTATTGTATTGAAGCCTTTTGCGAGGTCCAGGTAGGCTGTGTGGACCACCTTCCCCTCGTCAATGGCCTTGGTGACTGTTTCAAAGAAATTGACCAGGTTTAAGAGGCAGGATCTGTCCTTAACAAAGCCGAACTGGGTAGGATCCAGTGTCTGTAGGTCCCCAATATCTTTATTTATGAGGTCCATGATGATCCTTTCCATAGCTTTGCAGACCAAGCTAGTCAGGCTTATGGGGCAATAGTTTCCAAGATCCGTTGAGGCACCACCTTTGTGGAGAGGGACCACTGTTGCTGTACGCCACTCTTTGGGTACATATCCTGTAGTAAGGCTGAGATTGAACAGTAGTTTTATGTTTGGGTTTAGCTCTTCTTGGAGTTCATGTAGGATGCAGCCCGGGACACTGTCTGGTCCCATTGATGCTGTGTTTTTTCTTTGGAGAGGGCGACTCTTACCTGAGCATCTGAGATGTCAGGGGGGCAGCACTCTGCTGGGATAGATATTTGCCCTTTTGGTGGGGAGGGGGGGAGTTTGTGCTGAACCTGTCAGCTAGGAAGTTGGCAATGTCTGTGGTTTCGGTGTATTTTTTGTCATTTTGGACTAATTCTGAGCATATCTGGGAATTCCCACCCAGCTTCCTAACATAACTAAAGAAAGCCTTGTGATTATCCTTAGTGTCCTGTGCAATTTTTCTCTCAAAGCTGGCCTTAGAAGATTTTATGAGTGCCCGTAGATTTTTGCTAATACTGATCAGAGATGCCTTCCCTTTCTGGGATTTTGCTCTGTCATGTAGTAGTTTCCTCCTTCTGTTGTATAGTTTGTTTATGGCTGGGGTCCACCAGACAGGACATCTGACTTTGGAGGATTGGGTCTTGGTTTTATTTGGGATTGAATGATCCATGCATTCCTGAAGGTGTTCATAGAATGCATTTATAAAGGATTCTGCAGTCTGGGCCATATTTTTCACAGGCCCGGGGGCTTTGAAGGATTCCACCTCAGTTTTGAGGAGTGTGAAATTTGCTTTAGAGAAGTTTATCACTGTGTTTTTCTGGGTAGGGGGTGGGGTCGTGATGTGAATATCCAGTGAGATTAGTTTATGGTCTGATCTTACCAGTGAGGGATACACTTATGGTCTGGAGCATAGAGTCTCCATGTCGGTGATGATCAGGTCCAGTATGTTTTCCCCTCTTGTGGGAGTGGTAACAAGTTGTTCCATAGCATTTGAGTTTATAAATTCTAGGAACCTTTGGGCTAGGTTGTTGGAGCTAGAGTAATGCTCCCAGTCTATGTTTGGGTAGTTGAAGTCTCCCAATATAATGGTGTTTGGCGTGACCTTCATATTTTCCAGTGTTCTCAGGAAGGCTGAGTGGGGTTCCTGGGTTTGGGAGGGTGGTCTGTAGCAGGCTATAAACTGGAAGGCAGTTTTACCCACTGTTAGTTGCACATGGATAGTCTCTGATGCTTCATGCTGTGCCACCAACCTGGAGGTGTGGGTATCTTTGACGAATATTGATACCCCCCCTCCTTTTGTGGTTCGGTCCAAATTCTGGGGCCGAAAAGCATGGTATGAGGTATAACCTGGTAGTGCTGGGGTGCTCTCGGGAGCCTTGAACCAGGTTTCTGTTACTGCACAGATATCAATGTTCTGCATGCTAAGGAGAGTTTCGAGTGCATGCATCTTGAGGTTTAGACTTCTGGCATTGAGTAGCATTACTCTTAATTTCTTATCCCTTGTGATACCTATGGAGGTGGGTTTGTCTTTTGAGCCTTGCCTAAAAAAGGCACTATGGAGGTAGCAAGAGCTTTTGCCAATATCCGAAAGCCCAGGGGTGACAGGTGCAAGCCGTCCCTAGCGAACCATCGTGGCTTGTCAAGCATGTCATCCCAAGCTGACAGGCATTGGATCGCCTTTGAATGACACCAATACTTAAGCCAATTGTTGAAATTGATCATCTTGTGTTCATATTGTGGCATCATTCTTGGTGAGGGTAAGATGCTACTCAAGGTCAGGGTCATACCGGCCTGGGCTATATGCTCAGAGAGCTCCTCTATGTTTATTTTCATGTATTCCAGGGAGGTACATCTCAGGTCATTCACACCAGCATGGACAATAACTGAGTCATATTTGTACTTGCCTTGGAGTGACCTGAGTGCTTGTTTTATGTGACGGATCCTAGCGCCCGACGGGTAGCTCACCGTGACCTTCTCCTTGTTCAGCCTGGTGAGTGGGACGTCAGTGTGCCTGACGATAGAGTCACCTATTACAAGTGTATCAGGTGTGTTGTTTAGCCTTAAGGGCTGTGACTGTTTGGCATACTGGCTTTGTGAGCTATGTGTTGCACGTTTTTTGTTTTGGGGTAGCGGTTGCTTGGGTGTCTGCTTTGGAGGTCTCTGCTGCTTAGGCAGATTTTTATTTAGAGCCTCCGAGTATGTTTTTGTGTGTTTATGTGTTTGGTTTGCTGTCGTGGTAGGTCTATGTGAGACTGGAATTGTAGTGAGTGTGGTTTCCTTCTCCTCCTGACTGGTTATGCCAGTACTGAGTTGAGAGAGATTAGCCTCCAATTTGGCTATATGGTTGCATCTCTCACATGTGTTGGAATTTGTTGGGAGGAGGAGAGGGTTGTCTGTGTACATGAGGCAGTTGTAACATTGCCTCAAGATTCCCAGATTCACCAGATGGACCGGAGAGGAGATTGACAACTGACCTTTGGACATGCTAGATTAGTATTGGGAATTCCTTTATAATTGAAAAAAAGGGCCAATGGGGAACAAGATACTCAAGGGGAGTTTGTGAGGGTGTAGTGCTTTTAATTTTTTAGTGCTGACCTATATAATTGCTTTAGTGAGCAACTGCCAGGTAACTTAAATGCAATGTGTTACAAGTAACTTAAATGCAAAAATGACAAACAGTAACTTTCTTTCAAGTGAAACAAGGAAATAAGTACAGTAAGCAATGCAGATATCACTAGGGATCCACAGAAGTGCCGAAAAGCCGTGTTTTAGGTGGAATTAGCATTTCAGGGAAATAACAAGCATACAAACAAAGCTAGATTCAGCAGGCCTGGATCTAGTCTATGCTACAGTAAACAAGGTGTACCAATTTCAGTAAGAAACAGTTCAAATATGCAGGCACTATAAGCCTCTAACCAGAAATTCCCATCTCAGAAGGGCAGAGTCCAGCCTCTCCTCCCACAAGAGTGCAGACCATGAACCTTCTTCATGTAAAATAACTGGCCTGAAGCCCAAGTGCTTAAACCAGAACTAATACCCTTTTAGAATAACAGACACTGAGCCCTCAATCAGCAGTTCCCCATTTAGAAGGATGTAAGCTACCTATCCTGCCACCACAGTGCAGGCCACAAACCTTCCTAATGTAAAACAACTGGTCTGAAGCCCAACTGCTTAATCCAAAAGACTTAGAATGATAGTTACACTTTAATCAAGTTACTACCAAGCAGTAATAAATACAATTGAATACTTTAAAGAATGCCTGATTAGTGGGTCCAGGCACCTAGGCGGTGCGACACCCACCTGTGAGACAGCTGGATGTGGACACATGGCAGGATGACATTTTAACTGCAGTGACAATGGACTGTGGACAATTCCCTGTCAAAATTGAGGGAACCCCTACACCCTAACCACAGGTGGCAGATACAAACCACCACAGTGATACACTGTGCACCCCCTTAGAAGCCACCATGTGCAATTGTTAGTGGAAAATCCTGCTGGGATAGCATGCCACGTGGGCATGAAAGTGGTACCATGGAACCCGTGTGCTATGGGCAAAGCCTTTATTAATTGAATATGCAATGTGATGTGTGTTGTGCTTGGTGCATACGAAACCCAGACAGCATCATAATTTGTAGAAATGTGCCACAGCACGGAGGAAATCCTGCACATTAGTGTAGTCACACTTATGTTGTAAGATGTGCTTTAGGCGATGCTCCCTTACTACAATAGCCTTCTTACGCGGTGTTACAGGCATCCCCCTCAGAAGAGATTCACGTCGGGTATCCGTCAGGTTCTGCTCCTGCTGCAGAACACACAGAAGGTCAGCTAGCTGTACAGTAGGGCGACCCAGTAATACCTTCAGCCGACGATGCCACACCTCCACCTGGTTGTTAGTACGTGGGAAGTCCATCTCAGAGACATCGGACACATTCCAGAACCGCAGAGGGTATGACGATGGCATTCGTGTCTGTACTGAACAGCGGGATGCATACTTGCGTGGTCGGCCTCGGACATAATGATGGTCTAGAAATACACCAATCGGCTGGGCACATTCTGGTAAGGAAGCCACAATGTCCAGAAATGCAGGGACAACATTATCCAAAGGTAGGAATGCCAACGCTATCAGCTTGCGAATGGCAATGGAGAAAGCAGTGTCCGTGCCATAGAGGGCGACAAGGTGGTGATGTTGGATCTGTCGCCAGATGATCTGTGCAAAATGGAATAGGCATCCCTTCAGAATACTCCTAGGGAATGCCTTCCGGCTAACGCAATTGCTGCCTTCTCAAAGTCAGTCATGATATACTGTGGTGACAAAGTGCATCCCTGGTCAGCTGCCATACCCCTCAGCACCTCCCACAAAGTGGTGTATGCAGACTCCGACTTCCGTGTCATGAGACAGTACACCAGGGTGCGATCCTCATTGAGGTGGGGTGCCAATACAGCCATGTAAATTATATAGCTGGCGACAGATATCGCCCGTGTGGGAAAGGTGCCATCACCAAGAACAAAGTCGGACCTGCACAGGTCAGTCAGGTTCTGTGTTGTAGTAAGTACTACCAAGGAAGCGGTACCATCCATATCCGACCTTCTCGAAGGATAAAGCTGCCACTACGGGTGGATACTGGCTGGCATCAATATCTGCAAGGGTTGCTGGAGGTGTAGCCATGGATGCCGTGCCTGCTGCCGTACCCTGGTGATGCTTCTTCGAAGGGTCGCACGACAAGGCATCTCCTGCAGTACATTGTCATCTGCTGTGCCTAGCACACTCTGCATTACCAAGCTCGGCAATTCATTACCGGTTACCGCCCTCTGCCGCAGTTCTGCTCGCAATGTAGCCACTTGTGCCATTGTTGCATCTGGGCCGTGCTGGTGTGGCAGTGATTTCATAAATTCCTCACCCTCTTCCTGGCGAACAGTGATGGCACGTCCTCTGCATGCCTTCGTTCTCCGCTCACTACATGCCCAGTACCGTTTTGGTGGTGTCTCACGTTCCAAATGGTAGAGGTACCCCTCCACCACCAGCATGGGTTTGCCACGTTGGCTGGGCACTGTGCTGTATCTGTTGCCAATCAGACCAGGGCTATACAGATACATACATTCCAGCATGGTTGCAGCACTTGTAGATGGTCTCTCAGAATCCATCACAGCCGGTGGAGCTTGGTATGGGATATACTACTGAACCTGGAGACAGTCCCTTCCAGACAGTAGGCCACTCGGTTTACACCTCCTTGTCTTATACCATGTGTAGTAACTCTGTCTGTCTCAGTGGCCCTGTACAGCTTTGTGCACTCCAACCGTCTCTGACTGTCTCTTCCCTATGGTTGCAAAGTCTGCAGTTAACACATCCCTGGGGTTGCCGTATGCTTGTACTCTGTTTAGAGTCCACGATGCCTGATTGAGCACAGGTTCTGTGTGTACTGTGCCAGCCCCCTTTAACTCCCTGTTGTTGCTGCCAGCCAATCACGGTTTAGGGCTTGGTGTCTGCTTAAGTGGCAGATGTTACTTAGGGAGGTACCTCTGTCTTGCACCCTTGTCTTCCTACATGGGGCTGGGTACTTGTCTATACTCCTGTAACAGGGACAACGTGCCGTGTTTAGCAGAAGCTGCATGTCTTACTCTACTGTGGAGTCGGAGATGGGTTACAGCTACTATATCCCCTGCTACTGGGTTAGTGTGTCATGCTTTACCAGGTTGGCATGTTCACACCTACAACTGCACTCAGGGGCTCTAGCAGGGTAGGTACTGTTTGTTGCAGGCATGCCTGTTATCTGGGTTTGTCCTATACTACAGACACCCTGCTGTGACATGCTTACTACTAGTACACAGACAGGTTATAGTGTGTGTGGTCTATTGACCCTGACACTGCTTTGTCTGTACCTTTAAGGGTTTAGCCTGACACATGACCTGCTTTTCTATGCAGCATTTTTCGGGTAAAGTGTGCTGTGCATTGCTCTACGTGCTGGGGACTTTACTTCCTGCTTCTCGGGGACTGTTTGCTGTGTTTGCGTGGACAATTGAGGCTGTGAGGGTAAGTAATGGTTTTATGACTGCTTATGCAACTGTTTTGGAGCAGGGTAAGTAATGGTTTTATGACTGCTTATGCAACTGTTTTGGAGCACTACCGTTGTGCTGTGTTTCGCGCCGATCCGCGTGTGTTTGCCGGCCGTGTACACTGTGTGTTGACGGCCTGCGTGTTTGCCTTAGGGGCCGTCTGCTTTTGTCTGTTTTCCCACCGCCGCATCTTTCCGCCGCGTTACTACGTTTCGGCAGCACCGCTCTACGGTTTAGTGGTGCTGCGGCCTTCTGGTTTCGGCGATGTAGCTCGCGGGCATTTGTCTCGCGATCTACACGCCGGAACCCCTGATTAGTGC
This sequence comes from Protopterus annectens, assembly GCF_019279795.1. Classification (NCBI taxonomy): domain Eukaryota; kingdom Metazoa; phylum Chordata; order Ceratodontiformes; family Protopteridae; genus Protopterus; species Protopterus annectens. The sequence continues at coordinate 390,415,393 of NC_056728.1, forward strand.
TCAAGTTATACAAACAAAGCTAGAGTCAGCAGGCCTGGATCTAGTCTATGCTACAGCAAACAAGGTGTACCAATTTCAATAAGAAGCAGTTCAAATATGCAGGCACTATAAGCCTTTAACCAGAAATTCCCAGCTCAGAAGGGCAGAGTCCAGCCTCTCCTCCTACAAGAGTGCAGACCACGAACCCTCTTAATGTAAAATAAATGGTCTGAAGCCCAAGTGCTTAAACCAGAATTAATACACTTTTAGAATAACAAACACTGAGCCCTCAATCAGCAGTTCCCAACTTAGAAGGATGTAAGCTAGCTGTTCTGCCACTACAGTGCAGACCACAAACCTTCTTAATGTAAAACAACTGGTCTGAAGCCCAAGTGCTTAAACTAAAAGGCTTAGAATAAGTTACACCAAGCAGTAATAAATACAATTGAGTACTTTTAAGATGACACAAAAGCAAAATAAAGTAGGAAGAAACACAAATACAGTAAAAGCAGATATATATTTTTTTTTCGTGGAAAGAGAGAAAGGAGTAGCAGAAACTAAGCTGATTGGCCTTCTCAAATGTTCTCCCTGTACTGGGTAGAATGAGGTAATCACCAGACTGGGAGGAGGGTCCCAGATCAAATTTACACTAGGGGAGGGCAACTGGAAAGCCACCAACTATAAAAGCACTATACCAACAAAAAGGGAGGGTGGGAAACAACTGCAGAAATGTTTCTCACAGCTGAAAAGCAGCAGTGAGCCTTTAAATGAAAGTTTTAAACAGCTAAAGGAGCCTCTAGAAAAAAGAGTTTAACTGCAACAAGTTATCAGAAACAAACAACCCAACAGATGCTTAATAAAAGTGGACAATTTCCAGTTAATACCTCACACACAGTGAAACTAGCTAGAAAAATACACAATACACAAATTGCTATAAATAACAAAGAAATAAAGAACAAAATAAACAAAAAACAGGATACTTAATGTTGTATATTATAGCTCCGAGTTTGCTGATTGTCCTTCCTTCGATTAGCTGAGTGTAAAATGGCAGAACACTCACAACTGAGTTTCTTAGGTAACAGAAAGTTGAAACCTGAGACAGCATTTAAGAAAGAAATCTCAAAAGAACCAATGAGATGCTTAGTCTAAGCTGTAGTCCAGGTGACCTCAGTCAGCCAATGATCTCAAACAATTCCCTCTCACTGAAATACCTGATGGGTTTGGCTAAACCAAGATGTCCCTGAATATGTGCTCAGACACACAGCCTCCATAAACACTAGGCCCAAATACAAGCCTGACTATGGAAATGCTACAAATATACCCACTACTTAGAAACAGACTGCAGAAATGTTTCTCACAGCTGAAAAGCAGCAGTGAACCTTTAAATGAAAGTTTTAAACAGCTAAAGGAGTCTCTAGAAAAAAAAGCTTAATTGCAACAAGTTATCAGAAACAAACAGGCCAACAGATGCTTAATAAAAGTGGACAATTTCCAGTTAATACCTCACACACAGTGAAACTAGCTAGAAAAATACACAGTACACAAATTGCTATAAATAACAAATAAATAAAGAACAAAATAAACAAAAAACAGGATACTTAATGTTGTATATTATAGTTCCGAGTTTGCTGAGTGTCCTTCCTTCGATTAGCTGAGTGTAATATAAATATGTAGAAGAATTATGTTATATGTGTGGGTGTGTATGTGTTTGTAAATATATATATCTATATATATATATATATATATATATATATATATATGTAGACATGTACGTATATTTATATATATATATATATATATATATATATATATATATATATATATATATATATATATGTATGTGTGTGTGTGTGTGTGTGTGTGTGTGTGCGCGCGTTCATAGGTTCATATGTAGATACTAGGCTATCGGCCCAAGGGCCTACGTAAGCCTAGCCAACAAGGTTCCCTGGCTTACTCCACCCAAGAAAGTTATTTTCCTGTGCCACTGTTGAGCAGAGACACAGAAGTTATCCCCAGGGTGTATTTCCTATTTCCCATCCACTCATCAAGATTTTTCTTGAAGAGTGCTAATGAAGAACTTTGCTTGACATAGATAGGTAGCCTGATCCAGAGTATGGGAAGTCTCTGGGACAGGAATCTATCCCTCCAGCATGTCCTGTTTATTGTGGTGACAAGGTTTAGGCCCTAGAGCATGTAGCTCAGAGGGATTGGGATTTCTTTAGGTGTAGCATGTCCAACAGCTCTGGGTCTGACATAGCTTTATATGTTAGGCAGAGATCACCTTGGAGTAGACGATATGCTACGGAGTAAAGTTGGAGTTTTTTGAGGAGGTCAGTGTAGGGCATATTTTTGAGGCCAGTAATCCTCTTTGTGAGGTACTTCTGTGGCCTTTCCAGCTGCTGCAGATGTCTTGTGAAGTACATTCCAAAAGGGGCGTTGTACTCTATAATGGGTCTAATGAGTGTCGAGTAGAGGGGAACAATGACCTTTTTTTTTCATGGATGAGAACCTTTTTATGATGAGGTGTGCCACGTAGAAGGACTTCCTCACTACTGTGGTGATGTGACTATCAAAGGAGAGACTACTGTTCACCTGGGTCCCAAGGTCTCTTATCATGCATTCGGTGTTAAGTAGATTGCTGCCTATGTGGTAGTTCATGGGTACAGAGTTTTTACCAAAGGGGGTGACACTGCACTTTTTGGCACTGAGCTTGAGGCCATGTCTCTGACAACAGACATCTGTCTCAGCGAGGCCCTTCTGTAGGATATCCACATCATTTGGGGACTTGACTATGGCTCCTAGTTTGCAGTCATCTGCGAACTTCATTAGCCAGAGGCCTTCTGTGTTAGCCTGTACTTCAGAGAAGTAGATACCAAACAGGAGAGGTCCCAGGATGGAACCCTGTGCTACTCCACTTGTCACTACTTTGAGGTCAGATTTGGAGTCTGCAACTTTTACAGTCTGGGTTCTGTCAGTGAGCCAGTTGGCAATCCATCTTGTGACGTAGGGATTTATACCTAGTTTAGTGAGTTTAGCTATAATTCCAGAATGGGGGATGGTGTTGATAGCCTTGGTGAAGTCAAGATAGGCTGTGTGAACCACCTTACCCTCATCTACGGCTTTGGTGACTGCCTCAAAGACGTCGATCGGGTTCAGGATGCATGATCTGCCCTTCACAAACCTGAACTGGGTGGGATCCAGAGTTTGGAGGTTACCAATGTCTTTGTTTAGGAGTTCCATGATGATACATTCCATGGCCTTGCAGACTAGGCTCGTCAGGCTAATAGGGTGATAGTTCTCATGATCAGTGGTGGCTCCCCTTTTGTGGAGTGGGATAACTGTTGCTGTGTGCCATTCAGTGGGCACAAAGCCTGATGTGAGGCTATTATTGAACATGGTGCTTAAGTGGGGAGCCAGTTAGTTCTGAAGTTTGTGCAAAACCCAGCCTGGGATGTTGTTTGGTCTCATGGATGCTGTGTTTTTGGCTTTAGAGAATGCAGCTTTTACCTGCATAGTTGTGATTACAGGGACTCTGCATTCTTCCTGTATAGATATGGTCCCTTTAGGGGGTGAGAGGGGGGTAAAGTTAGCACTGAACCTATCTGCCAGGATGTTGGCAATATCAGTTGGTTCTGTAATTTTCTTGCCTTTGTGCTGTAACTCAGAGCAGATCTGGGTGTTGCCATCGAGATTGTTGACATAGCTATAGAATGCTTTGTGGTTGTCCTTGGAATTAGTGATGATTTTGTTTTTGTAGCTAGCTTTGGAGGATCTTATAAGGGATCTCAGCTTTTTACTGAGGCTGACGAGGGAGCTCCTCCACTCATGGGATTTTACTCTCTTTTGCAACAGTTTCTTCCTTCTGTTGTACAGTTTGTTTATGGCAGGGGACCACCAGATTGGCTTCCTTTTTTTGGTGGATAGCATCTTGGTTCTGTTTGGGATAGCACAATCCATTCACTCATGTAAGTGTTTAGAGAGTGCATTTGTGTAGGATTCAGCAGTTGTAACTGTATTGTCCATCTGCATAGGTGTCATGAAGTACACCACTTCTGTCTTAAGAAGCATGAAGTTGGCTTTGGAGAAATGTTTTACTGTGGTTTCCTTAATGGGGGTGGGGCCGGGATGTGGATACCAAGGGTGATTAGCTTATGGTCAGATCGGACCAACAAGGAGTTGACGTGTGGAACACCAGTCAGTCATGTTGGTAATGACTAGGTGTAGGATATTGTTGCTCCTGGTCGGGGTGTGGATAAGTTGATCCAGGGCATTGGAGTTTATGAATTCCAGAAAGCGTTGAGCTAAGAAGTTGGTACATGAGTAGTTTTCCCAGTTAATGGTGGGATAGTTGAAGTTGCCCATTATTAGGGTGTTTGGTTGAACCCTAATATTTTCCAGTACATCAAGAAAAGAGGAATGGGAATCCTGGGGCATGGTGGGGGATCTCTAACAAGCTACAATTTAGATTGCAGTTTTGCCCAGAGTTAGTTGCACTTGGATAGCCTCGGATGCATTATGTTGAGCAACTAGCCTGGAGGTGTGGATATCCTTAATGAATATGGACACACCTCCGCCTTTGGTGCTTCGGTCCAGGTTACATGGCCGAAAAGTGTTGTATGAGTTATAGCCTGGTAGTGCAGGGGTGCTCTCTGGAGCCTTGAACCAGGTCTCAGTCACTGCACAGATATCGATGTTTTCTATTTTAAGGAGTGCCTTGAGTGAGTGCATTTTGAGATTTAGACTTCTAGTATTGAGTAGCATTACCCTCAGTTTTTGCTTGCCTGTTCCTGTTATAGTGGTGAATTTGTTATTTGAACCTTGCCTAAAATGGCACTATAGGGGCAGCAAGAGCCTTAGCCAGTATCCGGAATCCCAGGGGCAACAGGTGCAGACCATCTGTGGCAAAGCATCGTGGTCTGTCAACAATGTCATGCCAAGCAGACAGATACTGGATCCCCTTAGAATGACACCAGAAGCTTAGACAATTGTTGAAATCAATCATTTTGTCCTTGTACTGCGGTATCATTCTGGGCGATGGCAGAATGCTGCTCAGGGCTATGGTCATACCTGTCTGGGCTACAAGATCGGAGAGCTCTTCCATGTCTCTTTTCATGTAGTCCAGGGAGGTATGTCTCAGGTCATTCACACCAACATGGCCAATGACAGAGTCATATTTGCACTTGTTGTGGAGTGACCTGAGTGTGTGGATTATGTGGCAGATCCTGGCTCTTGACAGGCAGCTGACAGTAACCTCCTCCTTGTTTAGCCTGGTGAGTGGGACATCAGTGTGCCTGACTAAAGAGTCACCCATGACTAGTGTGTTGGGTATGTTGTTTTGCCTTATTGGCTGTGGTTGAGTGGCACACTGAGTCTGTGGGCTATGTGTCATTTGGATTGTGTTGGGGATGGAGGTTGCTTGCGTTTCGGCTTTGGTGGTCTCTGTTGCTTAGACAGATTATTATTGAGAGCCACCGCGAATGTTTTGTGTTACTATGTGTGGATTTTGGTGGTGTAGATTTAGTGAGACTATGTGATGAGTGTGGTGTGTGCAAATGTTTACCTTTTCCTCATGACTGTCAAGTTCAGTCTTGGTCAGAGAGAGCTTTACCTCCAGTTTGGCTAGATAAGTGCATCTCTCACAGGTTGTAGTGTTGGTTGGTAGGAGGAGAGGGTTGTCTGTGTACATGAGGCAATTTCTACATTGCCTCAAGATGCCCAGATTAATCAGATAGACAAGAGAGAACACTGGGAGCTGACCCTTGGACATGCCTGAATAAAAAAAACTATTTTCCTCTAGATAAGTGAGAAAAGTGAGTACAAGAGCTGTTTTTCTCTTAGCAAGTGAGAAAAGTAAGTACAAAAACTGTTTTCCTCTAGGTAATGAGGAAGACTGAATGCTATAATAATTAGTAGCTTATTTAGTGCTTACAAGTTCTGAACAAGTGCTGAGCATGAATAATCAAATTTAAGTGCTAAAACTAAGAATCTGTATCTGCACTAGATGAGTTACAGGACAGAAACAAGTGCAAATGCAAGCTTTCAAATCAGAAAGTTGAGAGAGATGGAAGAGACTGCCCAACCGGCCAATAACTACAATTTCTGGGCCAGAAACACTCCTTATGCGGTAGACAGGTTACCTAGTGCTTACCACTCCCACTGATAAGCTAGAAGGCTTCCCTCCAGCACAGAAAGGCTTGGGGGGCTCAGAAGCTTACATACAATCCTGGATACAGCAAATCTGTATCTGGAACACTAGTTACAGGAAAGGTAGGAAACAGGCTTACAGTTTTTTTTTTTACAGAAAAGTAGCAAAAACAGTAGTAAAAACAATTCACATGCAGTGCAAGCTAGCACATTTGAGTATGTAGCAATATTAGGCCAAACACAGTTTAAAAATGCAATTAAATTAAAAAGGACTAAAAGCAAGTGCAGAAAGAGTTTATTAGGTAGAATGTGGTAAAGAGATGGGACTGAAGGAGTGTCCCAGATCAAATCTACAGTGGGGCAGGCAACTGCAAAAGCCACGGAATTTAAACTACAAACCAAAAATTGGGTAGGTGGGTGGGACAAAACAGTTTCAACAGAGATCTAAGCAACAACTAACAGTACAAACTGTAAAACCAAAAAAATATATTCAGCTCTGTATATTTGCAGATCGGTCTCTCAGAACAGTGAGACAACAGTTTCAACAGAGACCTAAGCAACAATTAACAAACTCTATAACCAAAAAAATATATATACTCAGTTCTATATATTTGCAGATAGTCTGGAAGGCAGTCACTCAGAACACAGGTTCCAGCAAATAAATGTAGGCTGTTACTAACAGGTCAGATTAATTGATCCTTGAGTTAGATAACACACAAGCTGTAAAAGCCAGTTATACCAACTGAAGACATGGCAGAAAATGGGTGTGGGTGGGGTGGGGAAAACAGTTTCAACAGTGATCTAAGCAACAACTAACAGTGCAAACTGTAAAACCAAAAAAATATACTCAGCTCTGTATATTTTCAGAATGGTCTCTCAGAACAGTGAGACAACAGTTTCAACAGAGATCTAAGCAACAATTAACAAACTTTATAACCAGAAAAAAATATACTCAGCTCTGTATATTTGCAGATAGTCTGGAAGGCAGTCTCTCAGAACACAGGTTCCAGCAATTAAATGCAGGCTGTTACTAACAGGTCAAATTAAGTGATCCTTGAGTTAGATAACACACAAGCTATAAAAGCCAGTTATACCAACTGAAGACACGGCCGAAAATGGGGGGGGGGGGGGGACAGTTTCAACAGAGATCTAAGCAACAATTAACAAACTCTATAACCAAAAAAGTATACTCAGCTCTGTATATTTGCAGATAGTCTGGAAGGCAGTCTCTCTCTCTCTCTCTCTCTCTATATATATATATATATATATGTGTGTGTGTGTGTGTGTGTGTGTGTGTGTGTGTGTGTGTGTGTGTGTGTGTGTGTGTGTGTGTGTACATATATGTGTAGATATATATATTGTAGGCTGTTTATATACCTATATCTATATGAGTGTCTGTATATCTGTAGACATATATGTCTAATTATATATCACACATATATGTATCTATATGTGGGGTGCATACAGACATCTGGTCCATACTCTGTAACTCTCTTTCCTTCATAGCTGCACTGTTCTGCCTTGCTGCAACACAGACAGATGTCACATGTGAACACAGACTAACATTAGGGTGGTATATATGGTGACAGATTGCAGGTAAGCCTGTTAAACACCTATGGCATTTGTGCATGCTACATTACACATTAACATGAATGTCCTGCAAGTGGTGTGCTCTGACACCCATGTGTCTATCATGACGGCAGTACTTCCACCACCAGCTATTGCCCACACTAACATACCAAACATATGTCTTTGTCATTCATTGCTGATCGGCACAGTTGACAGTTATGTCCCACTGCCTACAGGGATAGGCAGTATTCTCCAGAGCAGTTGTTCAGCAGAACATTATTACAGGAACAACTACAGATGGCGCATATAAATCATTCCACATCATATATCCTATTATTCTATACCATATACTACATTCAATTAAATACATATATGTTTTACATACCTGTAATTTTTTTCTCTGATAGCTGTGACAGCTTTCTGTTGTTTGTTTTATTTTTTTTATTGTCTCTCTGTCTCTGTCTCTCTCTCTCTCTCTCTCTCTCCACTAGAGAGATTGATCTGGTTTGAATAGATTGCAGCATGGCTTTTGTAGGGGATGCACATGATTAGGTGACGGGCTCTGCCCCAATCAGTGTGCAACAGTTGCTAACTGCATGCGGCCTGCTGTGTAGTACTTCGGATAACCACTGTCATGGCAACCTAGTACTATAAAATACTGACTCATGTGGGCATTGTCCCTTAACCTTTCCAGTATGGAGGACATCCTTCCTGTATGTGGGCAGCATTGTTACAGACAGCACGTAGCAATACCTCTTACAGCAGGACTTGCAGACACAGGCCAACTACACATTTGTATAAGGTTCCAAACATACAGACAGAATGAGTAGTGTTGTTATGTGCATTGTATATTGCTGGTCTTACAGTGTTGGTGTGTACATAGTAGTTTAGGATGGAATGCAGTCTGTCTGCATAGCTCTCAACTATGGGCCTATCCACATGATGGCCAGTGGATTGACTGTTAGGTTTTGTCTGTGCACTACACAGGTCTTGTCCTAGATATATCACTGGCAGTCTGTCTGTTGTGTGCTATCAGTACATGGCTACATCCATTTGTGCTTCTGATGTCTTATTCCTGCATAAGGGTATGTTGGAACAAATCCTGTAACACCAGCAATTTTGAGGGTGTGTAGCAGCAATATTGCAAATATGGCCCTGTGTTTCTGCCTCTGTCCTCCACATATATGACAGGCTTTGTCTTGCTGTGATACAGTTAGGGATTCTTAGGTAATGGCCTATCATTATTTACTGCTAGCATTCCTGCTATCATCCCAGTCATATTGTGAACTCCCACAAAATATGTTGGTCAGGGTCCATACATATGGGGGCAACAGTTGGACAACATATGTGTGCCTTTGTAGATTCCAGAGGTCAGTGTGTGGTACACAGTGTTATTTGCCCTTGTACAACCTTTTATGGGGTAGGGGTATTCAATGCTATCAACCTAGGCTGTGACAACATGTCATGGATATCAGTGTTACGACACATTGAGGTATGTGACTGTACACTTTCATACATTCCTCCATGGGAACAGTGGTGGGCTACAGCTTACAGTATTAGACACAGTTCAGTTAGTCAGTGTGATTGTGAGATGTTAAGTTGAGCAATATGTGACAGATACATCGATACCACAACTAATGCATTTCCCCCTAGGGCTTGACTACAGGGTGTAATTGGAGGCTGCTGAATTACATCTGTAATTGTTGATTGTTACTTATCTTGAAGGCAAATCCTTTGTCTACTGTTGTACTAATTGAAGGCCTTGGCCTGGACAGCATAGTATGTTATATATCCACATTGCTTGCATCTACTGTTTTGTGTGGGCCTTGCATTCATCACTGATTGCATAATTCAAAATATATGTGCTGTGAGTAATGGCATACATTATTGTATAGTACACAAATTAAAGGTTTTCTGTGTATGCATACCTGTGTGTCATGTCATGTCCTTTGAATTGTGAGTGGGTATATGTTTAATGTAAGTATTCTCATTTGTGGGAATGGTTGCCACACTACACATTTTACAGGTGCCAGTTACAGGGCTTGTGGCTGAGGGATATACTTTGCACCCAGTACTTCCTCACTACTTCTACATATATATGGCTACTAATACCTTTTGTCTGTATATATGTGTATATACCTATATATATATATCTTTTATATATATATATATATATATATATATATATATATATATATATTGCATATCTGGACTATCGTAATGTGTACTCCTTCCACATTGTACATTCCCTATGGTAGAATGACTTTTCTGTATGATATAGGTTCATAGGTTCATAGGTTGGTACTAGGCTATCAGCCCTAGGGCCTATACAAGCCTAGCCATAACAATTCCCTGGCTATTTCTTCCCACACTATTTACTTCCCTGGACCCCTGTCTAACAGGGCGACTGACATGATCCCCGGGGTGAATTTCCTTTCTCCCATCCAATCGTCAAGGTTCCTTTTGAAGAGGGCCAAAGAGGCACTCTGCTTGACATGTATGGGCAATCTATTCCAGAGTCTGGGGAGTCTCTGGGTCAGGAACCTATCCCTCTAATCATGTTTTGTTTATTGTGATTACAAGGTTTAGATCCCTAGAGCATGTGGCTCTGAGGGATTGGGATTTCTTTAAGTGTAGCATGTCCAACAGCTCTATGTTTGACATGGCCTTGTATGTTAAGCAGAGATCACCTCTGAGTAGACGATATGTGACAGAGTATAGCTGGAGTTTTTTTAAGGTGGTCAGCGTAGGGCATCTGCTTTGGGCCTGTGATTCTTTTAGTGAGGTATTTCTGCGGCCTTTCCAGTTGTTGCAGATGTCTTGAGAGGTACATACCAAATGGGGCATTGTATTTTATAATGGGTCTAATGAGGGATGAGTACAGTGGGACAATGACCTCCTTTGTCTGGATAAAAAGCCCTTCATGATGAGGTGTGCCACATAGAAGGATTTCCTGACTGTTGTGGCGATGTGGTTATCGAAGGTGAGACCACTGTCCACCTGTATCCCTAAGTCTCTTATCACACTTTCGGTGTTTAGTGTACTGCCACCTATATGGTAATTCACGGATACATGTTTTTTCCCAAAGGAGATAACTATACATTTCTTGGCATTGAGCTTGAGCCCATGGCTCTGGCACCAAACATCTGTTTCTGTAAGGCCCTTTTGTAGAGTATCCACATAATTTAGGGATTCAATAATGGCTCCCAGTTTGCTGTCATCTGCGAACTTTGTTAGCCCGAGTCCCTTAGTGTTGGCCTACACTTCAGAGAAGTAGATGCCAAACAAGAGCGGTCCCAGGACTGAACCCTGAAGTACTCCATGTGTCACTTGTCTGGATCTGGATTTGGAGCCAGCTACTTTTACAGTGTGGCTTCTATCAGTAAGCCAGTTAGCAACCCATTGGGTTACATAGGGATTAATGCCCAGCTTAGTAAGTTTATCTATGATTCCAGAGTGGGGGATGGTGTCAAAGGCCTTGGCAAGGTCTAGATAGGCTGTGTGGACCACCTTACCCTTGTCCATGGCTCTGGAGACTGATTCAAAGAAGTCAGTCAGATTCATGAGACAAGATCGGCCCTTCACGAACCCAAACTGGGTTGGGTCCAGTGTTTGAAGGTTGCCAATGTCTTTGTTTATAAGTTCCATGATAATACACTCCATGGCCTTGCAGATAAGGCTTGTCAGACTGATGGGACGGTAGTTTCCGGGATCCAAGGTGGATCCCCACTTGTGGAGTGGGATAACTGTAGCTTTGCGCCACTCAGTGGGCACAAAACCTGAGGTGATATGTTAGAGATATTGCCCTGACATTTTTCAGGTGAATTGGCTTACTGTTAAAGCATTGCAGCTGTGTTGTGGAGGGTTCTGAAGTCAAGAACTGCATGTGCTGGATATTGGATTGCACAGCATATCCATTTGGACTGTGGAGGGGGGTAACATAGCACTAATTACCAGGTATCCCTCATTTCAGCCCCCACCCCCATTAACAGTGCATATGGCCTCTTATGTTGTAGTGAGTGGTTCAGGATTTTGTTCCCATGTGGAAATGCATATATATGTATATATATGTATATGTGTGTGTGTGTGTATATATATATATATATATATATATATATATATATATATATATACATATATATCTAGCTATATACAATTGATGTTATATGATTATTTGTGAGTCATACACACACACACACACATATATATATATATATATATATATATATATATATATATATATATATAACTGTCTGTCTACATTTACATATATATATTTGTCCATATGTCCATGCATGTTTGGCTCATAATTTTGGCCTGTACCTCATTCTCTTGGCAAGTGACATGGATGATCTCAGGATTGAAGTCAGTAACTAATGATGACACTTTTGTGTTTCAGACTTCAGCTCATTCAGAATATGTGTTTTAATACATATAGCTGTTTAACTAGCAACATTTTAAGTAAATAAGAGCATTATTTGACATATATCCCTATTTGTACCCACATTTTGGCACACTTTGTCCAGAATTCTTGCATTAAGAGGTTGTGTGGTATGATATTACTACATTTCCTGTACTGTTGAATGATTGTGCTTGATGATATGTTTGTGAAACATCAGGGTTGTGTATATCTGCCATGGCTCAGTGGTAAATCACTTTGTGTATGGTGTGCAGAGTTCTGGGTTCAAGCCTTGGAGAGACTGTTTATTTTGTTGCTGGGCAGAACAAGGGCCGTAGACTACAGAGTGATTAAGGCACTTCTAAGCAATTATAAGTGGGTTTGCACGGGTTTGCGAAATGGTAAGCACTGCTAACTTCTGGTCACAGTTCCTTACACTCAGCGTCTAAATTGCTTAACCTGTGTAGGCAGTACCTACCCCTGTGCAAACAGGCTTAAACCCGCTTACTGCTGCTTAAAAGTGATTACTCCCACTTACCCCCTCTCTAATTTCTTTAAAAGAAAATAAAAAGGGGTTGATAGGAAAGTGGTGAAAAAGGGGCACAAAGAGGGAAAAACAGTAGGGAAAATAGCCAAGGATGTGCAGGAAGGGTGTAGGGAAGGTCCATAGCTGCCCATTTCTTCTACAGCAACAGCTGTGCATATACACTGAATGTGGAGGTAGATTTGGACACTCAAACCCCTGGGAGGGGGTGAGGACAATGATAATGCATTGTGATACCAATTAGACCAGATTACATGTGCCCAGTGGACACATGTACAAAATGGACAGCTATTTATGGGGCAAACTATTTTGTGGATACAGATTACCCTTTATTTTTCTTTCAGGTGAGAGTGGGATGTTGGGGAGGGGTAGTAGGTATATTTGGGGAGGTAGGTTGTGTAGGTTAACAGACAAGAAAACAAGACACATACAGGAGCAGTATATGACACATGTGGGGGGTAAACACCTTGGACGGGGAGGGGTGTTTGGAAGTCGCAAGCCCATGACCCCCTAAATGGAAACAGTGGGACTGAGGTTCCCACCCATGGGCAGTCACCATTGCACCTTCACGGTCCCAAGGGTGGCTGTGCTGGGGGCCTGGGTAGGAGGGGCAGGCTCACCCTGTTATTGCACCACGTAGCCCTACACACCATGGCTTGGACCTGACAGTGGGTGACAGGTACTTCTCTGCCCCCACTTCCAGGGGGGCCGAGCCCCATCCCCTGCGGCCGTTCCATCCGAAGGTGGTGCAGGGCCAATGGAGGAGGAGGTCCCAGGCTGGGCCCCAGACATGCTAGTGCCCGGTGCCATGGCCAGCTGAGGTGGGACAGGTGGGTCTGCTGGAACCGGCCTTCCCATACGAGCTATGGTGTTGCAGTTTTAAGGATGATATGGGTTAGTAATAGTCAACAGCGTTCAGGTTTAGTTATCAAGGCATGCATAGGTATTCCCATTAACCCAAGACACCAGATTTACAACATTTTCAGAGCAAGCAGAACACATGCATATATGGGACAACATTGGCCATTACAACAGCATGCAGGTTTCATTGATGGCAACAGGCCACCAGTATGTGGGTATTTTTAACATGGCACATGATTAAAACCAAATGTGAATATTTGTAAACCAATAGGACATATGTCCCAACAAAAGTATGGAGTGTACACGTACCCATTGAGGTGTGTAATTGGGTTATTTATGCACATATTACAGCAGAATGTACACAAGCACTCCTGGGGTTATAGTTTTATTCACAGGATATTGCACCTTTATTTCCACGCAACCTATATGACAGTCTTCCTGCCATATTGTCTGGTGTATTCAGTACATCCCATACACAATACATTTTTATACTAGTATGACACTTTCCAGAACTCTTATATTTATTTGTTATGACAGTACATGCAGAAATATTACTAACCTGCCTCACAATGCAGCCTTTGCAGCCTAGCAGCATGGGCTTGCAGGTTCATAGCCCGCTCATCTGCAGCTGTCAGAGTAATACAGTGATATTTAGCCATTACCTATCCATAGTATACACAAGCTAGGCAGTCATTATCTATGTAGTAGAATGGGTACTTACTCAGTGCTGGGGCATCAGCCATCTGCCTTGCTTCTTGGATCCACTGGTCCAAGAGATCACCCCTCCACCACTTCAGATCAGCATGGTGATGCTTGGACCACTCACCAGTCCGGGGGATACCAGTGGCACTGGTGAGGTCACGGGTGAGACTGTCCCAGGCCTCCACTTTATACTGAGAGCCCTGGTACAGGCCCTGCAGTAGTCTCTCCTCATGGTGTTTTACCAGGTGCCATACCATGAATCTGGACTCCTGGGTGCCCCAGCACTGGGCTCTAAATCGAGTGCCTTCCCCAGCTCCAGACATTCTGCCTACAGTAGGGAGCCGCAAACAGGTATGGGAATTATTGGTGCCTGTGGGGTTTAAATACACCCGATTTCCTGCACTTTCCCATGCTTGGACAGTTTTGAAAAGGCTAAGCTATGGGCACACCTGCTTACCTAATGTTGGCATTGCTTAAAGGGGCATACCACTGGGCAGATTGAGTTAGCCAGTCTACACATTGCTTACACTATGTAGGCTGACCTGTGCAATGCTATCTATTTAGCATTATGTTTTTCTTTTGACATTGATTTATTATTTGTTACATGTTATATCTGTGTCTGGTATCTGTGTTTCCTGTGTACGTACACTGTATGGGGTCCTGGGGACTTCAACACTTTATTACAATAACGCCCCACATCTGGCCTTACTGCAGTACTCCAGTTCACATATTTATGTTATGTTGCAGGTTATACAACATCACACTGTACATCATTTCACATGTTCATTTTGATTTTCCTATTATGTGGATTTGTTTGTTGACACCTCAATTTTATGTACTGCTCTGATGGCTTAGTGGTTAACTACTGTGACTGTAGTGTACAGGGTCTTGAGTTTGCGCCTTGCAGAGGCTGTTTATTTTGCTGCTGGGCAGAACACAGGCCATTGGATATGGAGTGATTAAGGCACTTTAAAGCAGTTTCAAGCAGGTGTGCATGTGTTTGCGTGGAGCTAAGCACTGCTAACTTCCGGTTACACTTTCTTATACTTAGCTTCCATATTGCTTAATCTGTGTAGTTAGTGCTTACCCCCGTGCAGATGCACTTAAACATGCTTACTGGTGCTTACATAAGCTTACTACTGCTTATTTGTGCTTAAACCTGCTTACTAGTGCCTTATTCATTATTTCACTGATACTTCACATGTGCATTTCCTGCAGTTCTCTAGTTCATAAATATGTGTTATTTAGTGGGGTTTACAACAAAAGAATTGGTTATAATGTGCTTTGCCATGTAAAGTAGAATGTGCTGCAGTGGGACTCGAACTGACAATGCCTGCTCATTAGGCAGATGCTTTGCCCACTACATTATTGCTGTGCTGCTTCATTTGTATATATCTTCCTTGTTATCCTCTTCAACCTTTTAAGCTGTTTTAACCGTAGCTAAGTGATGGGCACACCCGCACACCTATGGTTAGCTTTAATTGGATTTAAAAAATAAAATAAAAGGGTTTCTTCATTTTATTTTTATGTACTGTTGCTGTTGTGCACATGGGGGACTGTTGGTGGGTATATGTGGACACCTATGAGCAATCTCACTAATTTCTTAACACTTTATGCCTGAGGTGCGTTCCATGGCCTGGACTCTCTTAATCTCTCTGGTTCACCCTCCCAGCACCGTTTGTGAGTTCTCTTCTTTCTTACATGTTATCTCGGTTTCTCTTCCACCCCACGCCCCCCACTTACGTCCACCAGGCTGTCTGATTTGAACCGGTCCATCCAATCCTGATATGCCTCGATCCATAATTCCATAATTTCATACCCATGATTCCTTCCCCCGCCCCCCGAGCTCCACGTACACAGCAACCATCCATTCTCCAGTTGTCAGCCCAGCCATACCACACCTCCACACATTGCCCTCTCTCCACGTTTCGGTACTCATCCAGTATACTGTCTCGACCCAAGCTTCTTCAGGCTCTTCATCTGTTTAGTCCATGTACATATGAGCCTTGCCTTGTTCATCTTTCGGGAAATGTGTAAACATCAGATTGACTCACAATTTTTGGTTTGTCCTGCCAGAGATGGACCTGTTTTTGTGTCAAGATTAAACTTAGCTGGTCTACACTGTTTCTCCCACTGGTAGCATCCAGCCAGGGGTTTGAGAAGCAGCGTTTTGCTCACACACCTGTCCAGCTTCATCTCCCGGTTCCACGGAACTGACATCCCAGGTTTGACGTTCTGAGCATGAAGCATGCCCCTCAATGTGCACCATTTTTGATTATTTTATTAGGTTTTTTGCAAGACTGCTGTTTTCACATTATAATTGGACAGGAACTGTTTTGGTAGTTTACATAAACTGCTTGAAACACTGTATTTGAGCAATGTACAAATGGTTGCTTGTATTAATGCAACATGTCTGTTTGAAGGGGTCTTGATATTACATAAGACGACAGCTCTAAATAATACAGGGGTTGCTAGTGTTCTCCTTTTCATTAATTTTTAATGCTTTGTTGTCACGAAGTTCGTTCTTGAGATATATATATATATATATATATATATATATATATATATATATATATATATATATATATATATATATATATATATATATATTTTATATATATATATATATATATATATATATATATATATAGATATATATGTATATGTATATGTGTATATACATATATATATATATATATATATATATATATATATATATATATATATATACATATATATATATATATATATATAGATATATATTAGATATATATGTATATACTGTTGAATGACTGTGCCGGATGATATGTTTGTGATAACATCAGATGTATGTGTATCAGCCATGGCTTAGTGGTAAATCACTTTGCCTATAGTGTGCAGGGTCCAGGGTTTGCAATTTGGGAGTGCTGATTATTTTGTTGCTGGGCAGGAGAAAAGCTGTTGGATACAGGGTGACTAAGTCACTCTTAAGCAATTGTAAGCAGGTTTGCGCTGGTTTGCACAAGGGTAAGCAATGCTAACCTTCAGTTACATATGCTTACAGGCAGTTAGCTTCAATCTTGCTTAACCTGTTTGCGCATTGCTTACCCCCATGCAAATGGGCTTAAACCCGCTTACTAGTGCTTAAATATGCTTACTACCTCTTACTACCACTTACTGGTGCTACATTTTAGACAGTAATAGTGTAATGGTTCTTGGGGAGGTGGGTGATTTGGAAAATGTATGGAGTTATCATTATCATTACACAATTTACCTTCCATTTGTATCCGTGATACTGCATGGGGCACATGTGATTATCTGTGGACTTTGCAACATTATGACACTGACACCTCATATCTGCATTAAATACAGTACTGTAGTCCACAAATGTATGTTATTTATTAGGTTATGCCACAAAATATATTTATCATAGAGGGATTTGAAGGGAAAATGGAATGTACTGCAGTGGCACTCGAATTGGGAATGATTGCTTGTAAGGCGAATGCTCTGCCCACTACACTATTGCTGTACTGCTTCATTTGCATATATTTTGCTTTTTATCCCCTTTCTGCTATTTAAGCTGCATTAACCATAGCTAAGCAATGGGCACACCCACACACCTATGGTTAGCTGTACTCGTATTTTTAATAAAAAAATAAGAGGATTTCTTCATTTAATTTATATGTACTGTTGCTGTTGTACACATAGGGGACTGTTGGTGGGGATATGCGGACACCTATGACTGATCTTGCTCATTTCTTAACACTTTCTGCTGTTTTGCATTGCAGGGGTGTGTTTATTCTGTGAGCTTTACTCTCAGACATGCCCTCTGCACTCTTACACACTCCATGTAAGCCTGGGAGCTCGGGCAGTGCTCCTTCATTAATATGCTTGGCACGCTGCTGTCTTGCTCCTACAGGGGCACTTCCATGCTTAGTCCTGCATGGAAGATTAGTGACTCCAGGGGATTGCTTCTCTCCATTTCATAATTTCTAATCATTAACTTCAATAATTCAATTCCAAAATTATTAAACAGTTCCAAAAGTTCCTTGTGGAAAATACTATTATTGTCAACATTGCTGGGATATTTACAGAGCTGTAGCCCCTTCGGTACCCTCCCAACAGATACACATTCTTTTAAATAGTCAGTCTGAAGCTGCACAGTTTTTAATTGTAAATGTTTCTCCTGGAGTACCTTGAGAAGATCGCTGTAAGTTTCTTGCCATTGGGGTCTATCCTCTTAGATGCCCATTTCTCAAAAACAAGGTCAACTTTATTAAGTTCCTAGTTAATATTCAAAGAACTCATGATACCAGCATTTGATGAATGCGAACACATGTCTGCCATGTTAACGGTCGCCTCCCTCGACTGCCCAGCTCCATTCTAATTGGTTGAAGCTGGCAAAATGCCTACAACATCATGCAGCTGTTGCTGGTTGCCTGGTAACACCGGTAAGCTGTTCCTAATGAAGGACATTTGGTTTGTAACTATTTGAGTTAGTATTTCAAGCATTTTATTGACTTCTCCCCTTGTTACTGGAGAATTGTCATTTGAATCATCATTGTCATGAAATACATTAGGCAAATCCTTTAAAGTGAGAATCTCCACTCCTTCAGCCATGGCATCAAGAAAACAGCCAAAAACCCGAAAATTAAAAATGACCAATAACAGAAGGACACCACAGCTTCAAAAGCAAGATTTATTACCTGTGCAGTCCATTCGACTCAGCACAGCTTCACCACACTGAATAACATAGTCACAAATGCTCTCAAAGAGATGGAAATAAAGTCCACAAGCACAATAACAGCACTCCACAATGGTGAATAAAATTCGCAAGGGCAAAAATCAAGTTAAGCGCTTTCACCTAATAAAGTGTCAGGCTTCCTCAGAATAATCATTACAATTTCTAAGTCCTATTATAATGTTGATATATATTGCATTTTGGGTACAATCAATGGTCCCCAGGGTCTCAAAGAAATGGGTATGTCATATAACTCCTGTATAGTGGTGTTTCTTTCCTCTATAGCCCATGTAATCCTCGTATGCTCCGCAACATGCTGCAGCATAACATCATGGTACTGGTGGAGTGTGCCTGAAGCTGATGCTTGTGATGTACCTACTGAGTCCCTAGATGGCCTGTGAAAGGTCTCCATAGCAAGGATGGTCAGTGCTACACATACCTTAGTGTTGACAAGGACTGGTAGTCAACATGTCCCATGGTGCTCCATGTGAGGATGGGACATGTCTGCAAGCTGTCATATGATGTTTCTGTTCATGACAGCATTCAACTATGTCCCTTTTGTGGAGGGTGGTAGGTTAGGTGCTGTCAGATACATCAGGCACATGTAGATTAATGACTTGCGCCATCATGGACAGTGGCTGAGATAATGGGTTGAAACATATTCTGATTGGCTAATGTTGGTACTATTCCTAACATCTCAATGCTGTATTTGCATCTGTTAACTGATAAAAGATGCTGTACACACATGTGAAAACATTATGTTTCATCTCATGGTTGTATTATCTTAATGAATCATGCCACCATGTTGTTTACCTTAATTTGCATTTATCATTGGTCTCATTTGCATATCATTGCTCATTTTCATGTAATTGTATGGTTATTAGTTATTTATTTATATGTAATGCTGACCACACCATTTTCCTGATGGTGTTATTTGGAGATATAGGTTGAAGGGTGAATATTTAATAAAGCACACAGTGATTAAAACTGTAGATCAATTTAAAGACCTGGGTATATGGGTAGACCAAGCTTTGATTTTTCTGATTACATCAACCAATTAGTTAATGATGGTCATAAAACTATAGGCTGTTAAAAATATTTATAAAGTCTAGGAAATCAGAAATAATGAAATTATTGTTTGCAAGTAATGTTACACCCAAGCTAATATGGAATAGTAACATGGAAACCATAAAAGAAAATAGGCTTGAGTAAATCAGAAAAAGTGTAGGAGAAACCAAACAAGGGCATACATAGATGTTAATGTTTAAGTTGTTATGAAAGATTAGGAAATCTGAACTTATAGAGTGTCTCATAAAGACATTTGAGGAGATCCTATTCAGGTTTAGGAGCATTTAGAGACAGCTCTGGGAATGATTGGGGGTATCATAGAGTAGTGGGGAAGCATCAACACTCTATGTAGATTATATAGTAATGAGAGATGTACTAAGTGGTTTCATGAGAGCATAGTTGATGTCTGGAATGGGCTACCAAATTATATTAAAACAAGCACCAGTTTAGACATTTTAAAACAGTTTGAACACTGTTATGGCAATGACTGTTTTAGTATATTGACTGGCTAACAGGGCATTATTTCCTGTGCCCAAAATATCTGTATGTATGCATGTATTTTGCTACATTGTCTCTGAATCTATTTCACATTTCCTATCTCCATTTACTGTATACTTTCACATATCACAATACTGGTAACTGTTTCTGCATCTTAGACAGTCTGAAAGAAAATTAAATTTAAAATGATGTTATGTTTGTAAGTGTATCAGCTGTTGGGTTTGTTAATTTGAAGTTTTCTTAATCTATTTTAAACACTGATCTGTAGTCAATAAAATGTCTCATTGTAAGCAGTGACTTACACAATGGATTTATAACAAGTGCATCTATTTTATGGCTGAATGTGTTTCTTGCATTTCAGATGTGTTGACTTGTGCACAATACATCTTTGTTGCACTTGCAGCTAGTAGAATCCTAACTCACCTTGCTGTTGCTGTCTCAGACATATTGCAAACCATTCATCTTTACTATCTATGTGTAGTGCAATGTACTTCAAGTTAGTAGTTTTTAATTATACTACCGTATTATTTTATTTATATGAAAGTGTTCCTCTTGGTTCTGCTAATATTGTGCTTCTTTGCTGTTTTCTGTGAGCTATAATAATATTACAACTACTACTACTACTACTACTAATAATAATAATAATAAAGGCACTACAGATTGCATTACTACAGTCTGACTTATCAGAATAAGAAGCAAACTTTAACTAAGGTGAAACATTCTAAACCTAGGAGATATTCAAATGATTTTTAGTGGCATTTACTGCTTTTTTTGTCATTTATTAACACACATATACTGAGTAAAAAGACAACAAAGACATTGCTTATTTCAGTGTAATAGATTTGTCGTTTAGCTTCGCCTATGATCCGGTGTCATTAGTAGAAGTATAAATGTCACTTCAGGTTTACCAGGAAAGAGGCTACTAGCCTAGTGGGACTAACCCAGTCAACAAATGATAAATAAACAAACAAACAAACAAATAAATAAATCTCAGCTCAATATGCAGCTAAACAATTTTCAGAATTGATCATGATTAGCTGATTCTAATGGCAGAAGAATTTTAGTGAAACTTGTCACATTACTGTCTACAAAGGACTCTCCTCATCAAAGATAACCACACTTATTAAATCAAGGAATGAAACTGCTAGCATTCCATAAGGAGGATCATATATAGTTTCAAGCACTATTCAGTTGGAATGTGGGATACATTAAAGGAAGGACAAAAGGGCCCCTTCTCATGGGAAGTCCCACTGGTATACTGTTGCTATACTGCTGAACCAAATAAATAAAATAAAACAGCAACAGCTCAACTTGCAGGTCAGTCAGTAGTAGTAATCAGCCATAGTATGAATTTTAAATAAAAAAAATGTTTCTCTTACTAAACACCATCTGTGAGATAATTACTTGGGCAATTTACTAGCCAAATAATTACCCCAGAGCTTCCCATTAAAATCTATTTCCTATTACTGTGCACTCGAAGCACCTGTGATTATTGGCTGTTAACAACCAACTGCAATGTTTTCCTGGCAATCTCTGCTCATGTAACCACCAATCAGCTGCCTTCCTGAATGACTTGTTGACTTTCTTGTAAAATAATAAATTAATGAAAAGTTAAGTTCTTTCATCCTTGAACATGAGAGACTTATTCAGAACAACCCACGTTGTAAATCACAACTTTTGTAACTTAATTAACACCATGTGACTATAGAATAAATGTACTTATATTCAATGCTAAACCCTCATTATATAACCATTATAAAGCACTTTCTGTATAAAATCTAAGTATACAAACAAACTATGAGAAGAGTCATAAAAATGATTAAATTATAACATTTTAACGTAATTTCCTTTTATAATAATTTTATAAAATCTCAGCTCTCATTTTAATGCTGGATGAAGAGTAATCTGTTCATTTAAAATGGGTGTTTTGTCAGCAATCAAACAGAACCGCCACACCACTTCTATATGAAGTCCTCCTCTTGGATTTCTATCAATATTTTTAATTATACAAAACTTGAAACAATTAAAATTGTCCCACTATGACGCATGCCTACTTATTGTCTTGTTACCATTCTTTATATATATATATATATATATATATATATATATATATATATGTATTATAATTGTGCTCACAAGCGCAGCTCAGCAACAGAGCCAGGCAAACTACAGACCCATATGTTTAACCAGCCTCATCTGGAAGACAATGGAATGAATCATAATGGACCTCAAAAATAAGGATATAGGTGACCTCCAAAGCCTGAAACCATCCCAGTTCACTTTTGTCAAGGGCAGGTCACGACTGCTAAGCCTGGTGGACTTCTTCAAAAACATGACCAGAGCCACAGACAAGGGCAAAGCCATGCACACAGCCTATCTTGACTTGGCCAACCCCTTTGACATTATCCCATATTCGGGTATCATTGACAAATTAACTCAGTTGAATATTAACCCCTATGTTGTCAGATGGGTTGCAAAGTGGCTCACAGATCAACAACACTCAGTCAAAGTGGGAGACTTTACCTCTACCAGCAGATCTGTCACTAGTGGGGTCAGTGCTGGGCCACCTCTTGTTTGACACATACTTCTCAGAAGTCCATGTCAAAATGGAGTGGGTGCGGCTAACCAACTGTAAATTAGGTGCTATCATTGAATCTCCTAGCAATATCAGCATACTTCAAAAGGGGCTTACAAAGACCAATGACTGGTGCCAAAGCCATGGTCTTAAACTAAATGCTAAAAAATGCATCATCATTCCCTTCAGTAAGAACAATGTCCCCGCTGATTATAAAATAAACAATAATACCCTAAGTACCAATTCAGTAGTGAGAGACCTGGGAACACAAGTTGACTGTGACCTCAAGTTTGACCACCATGTGTCTACATTGCTCACCTGATTAGCAAATGTATTGCCTCAATTGCAAAAGTGGTTATAACTCCCCTGTACTTGGTCCTCATCAGGCCTGTTATTTAATATAATGCTCCCTTTGGTATGTACCTTACCAGACACCTGCAGCAACTTGAGAGACCTCATAGATTTCCAACTAAGAAAATTCAGGGTCTCCAGCACATGTTTCATATGGGCAGACTGAAGTCACTGTCACTGTACTCAGTAGCGTACAGACTACATAGTGACAAATTATGTCTGGCTTACAGGGCTATCTCTGACCCAAATCTAATGGAAATGCTGCACATCCATAAGTCAAATGGGACTAGAGTGACCCATTCCAGGGACCTCAATCTAGCCTGCAATATAAACAGGACCTACTGGACAGACAGATACATGTCTCAGAGACTGCCACTCCTCTGGAGTAAGTTTCCAATCCATATCAAGCAGAGCACCTCCATGACCCTGTTTAAGCGCAGCCTAGATGACTGGATGGGAAACCATAAATTTCTGCTGAGGATTGCCCCGGCTTTTCTCCTGGACATGTGTAGTCCTTGCTAGAAAAACCTTGGGCATAGATGATATCTCTTTTCTATTATTATATTGGGATTTAATGGCTATGCTTGTAAAGACAGCCTAGTAACATCCTATGAACCTAGGTATGCTTTCTAATAATACATCTTACAGACTTGCCAATGTAGAAAGAGGGATGTGTCTGACAAATTGATAAACAGGTAACCTCAAATGTCTCATAATTTAGATTACTGAGTAACACGATATTGTAGTTATTAATTTTATAGAACTAACTTCTAAAATGTAACTACATTGATTACACTTTCACATCACTTTACTGCTCTTTGGTATATTATAAGTAGATTATTTTTTTTGTTTTTCTCTTTTCTAACCATCCTTGTATATTGTTTGCCCACTTATAAATAAATTTAAGTTTAGGTCCAAGCTTACCTAATGTACCATCACTATGACAAAAAATTTCCCAGTTCTTATCCATAATGGCCCTTACACTTTTGTTATTTTATTGTAAGTCAAAATCATTGCTTCAGACATATCCATATTATTTTTTGGCTTGAATTTTATATTATGGGATCCATCCCTGTAATAATGGGGTATATATGCATTCACCACATTTGTTTGCATACTCATTCAGTTAGTTAAGTAGGTACATTGGATACCCCATTGTGTAAACATATTTATAAATTTATCCATTTATAAAATGAAAACTGATTCCTCTGTAATCATACGGCCAAATGTACCATTTGCCGTTTAACTGTACTACATTCCTGAAAAAGTAATAAAATGTAGATAAATATTCCAAAATGCAGAATATATATATATATATATATATATATATATATATATATATATATATATATGTTTTTTCCTCTTCTCAGCCTTATTTTTTATTATTGATACAGCTAAATAATTTATTTCTACAGCTGAGAAATTATGGGTAAACGTTAATAATTCTACTAGTACTGATATAATTAATAAAATCTAAAAGTTGATGTACTCTACCAGCCTATAATAAAATATATCATCCAATAATGTAGTGTAATTGGCTACATTGTTCACAAAGCTAATGTTAAATGAATAAACTTGTTCCCAATAATACATAATAATGTTTGCAAATGTGGGGGCAGGAACTCCAAAGGGTCATCTAAATTTAGAGTATTGGTGTCATTATCTATGACCACATTCTGAGTCTGTGCCAACACCCCAGAGTATTCTATCATCTTCTTTTGATTCCCCAGTAAACAATACAAAGTGTTGCTAATATACTCTAATCTGTCATGTTCCAACTTATCCATTTTTCTTTGGATATTGTTGTTTGTAATTTTATTAACCCATTCAAAAAGATCTACATATTCACCTTTCTTAACATTGAACATACAATCCTGCTTAAGTAAAACATTGAAATCCATGATGTCCAGAAATACTTTGTCCATCTCCTTTTAATTAACTTGAATCAATAATTCCATGAATTCACAACCATGCCAGTCAAACATTTGAAGGCGATCAGTGGGAATCTTTGAACCATGTTGTAAATAATTTGAATACTTCCACACACTGAGACCCTCTGGGATGTGTTTACCTTTAATGCACTCCTCAAAATATGTGTTTGCAACAGTTCTACCTGACATAATCGAAACCCCAAAACACCGGCAACGCAATCACCGAAACCACATAACCGACAGTGCAAAAACACGAAACCCAACATGCCCGACAACGAAATAACCGACGGTACACAAACACGAAACCCCATACACTGCACACACCACAATCACAACAATCAACAAACAAAACACATTCCCTGTCCAAAAACCACACACACAACACAAGCACACCAAAATCCCTACAAACCCACACTAAACCTCACATACACAACTATCTACAACCCTAACCCAAACCCTAACCCTAAGGTCCGTCACTATCACATACTCAGCTAACCCGCGCCCTAACCCTAACTCACTTAAACTGCCCCTAACCCAAACACTATCACTACCGCACACTTACCTGACCCGCTCCCTAACCCTAACTCACTTAACCCGCCCCTAACCCAAACACAATCACTACCGCACACTTACCTGACCCGCTCCCTAACTCTAACTCACTTAACCCGCCCCTAACCCAAACACAATCACTACCACACACTTACCTAACCCGCGCACTGACCCTAACTCACTTAACCCACTCCTATCCCCACAGACCATCAATATCCACACTTACCTTACTCGCACCCTAACATCCGTCACTACCGCATACTTACACAGCCTTTTCCCATGTCGGCATCCTCGGCGTCGGTGTTTTCATCTGTCACGTCGATCTTCTGAATTGTCGATCTTCTGGGGCTCGCGATTCACTTGTCGGTGTTCTGGCGTGTCGACTAACTCAGGTAGAACCGTTTGCAACTTGTAGGCTGTGATATTTTTAAAGTTTCTTTGAAAAAGCTGACAACTGGGTTGTAAAAGAACCTTGCTGAGCAACTTAAACTTAAACTTGATTGACTTCTTTGAAACAGTCACCAAAGCCATTGAAGAGGGGAAGATGGTGCACACTGCCTATCTTGACCAAGCCAAAGCCTTCGACACTATGCCCCACTCTGGCATAATAGATAAACTCTCCTAGCTAGGCATCAACCCATATGTTACCAGATGAGTAACTGGCTCACTGATAGAACCCACTCAGTCAAAATAGGGGAAGCCACCTGTATTAATAGACCCATAATGAGCAGTGTACCCCAAGGTTTGATATTGGGGCCTCTACTGTTTGGAACATACTTTTCTGAGGTGCAAGCCAAAACCAGTGGTCTGTGGCTGACCAAGTTTGCAGATGACTGCAAGCTGCATTATCTTCAATTCCCCCAGTGATGTGAACATCCTCCAAGAGGACCTTAATCAAACTAATGACTGGTGCCAGAAGCATGGGCTCAAACTGAATGCCAAGAAATGCATTATTATCTACTTTGGGGAAAATGGTGTCCCCACCAATTATCACATTAATAACAATGTGATAAGCATGCAATCAGTCGTGTGGGACTTGAGCACCCAGGTTGATAGTAACCTGACTTTTGTCAACCACGTTGCCTCCGTTGTACGGAAGACTTTCCACATAGCCTACCTCATAAGTAAGGGTATTTCATCCAGAAACAAGGAGGTCATAACATCTCTGTACTCCTCCCTTATCAGACCCTTTATCGAGTACAATGCCCCCTTCGGCATGTACCTTGCCAAGCACATGCAGCAGCTGGAGAGACCACAGAGGTTCCTGATCAGGAAAATCCAGGGTCTCAAACACTTATCCTATACAGATAGGATAAAAGCCCTATCCCTCTACCCAGTCTCATGCAGACTGCTCAGAAGTGACTTGTGTTTGGCATACAAGGCCATCTCCGACCCAGCCTTGATGGAGTTGCTGCATATCCAAGTCAAATTCCACTCACGCAACCTGCATGCAAGGCCTCAACCTGGTCTGTGACATTAATAGAACTTACTGGTGGGATAGATTTGTGTCCCAAACACTCCCCCATCTGTGGAATAGACTCCCTCTCCATGTCAAGCAGAGTACCTCACTAGCCCGCTTTAAGAGGAACCTGGATGACTGGATTGGAAACAGAAAATGCATCCTGGAATCCCACCTGTGTCCCTGCTAGACAGGGGAAACAGGTGCTGACTTTATGGGAACAATGATGAAATTCTTGGCTAGGCTTATAATGACCTCCAGGCCAATAGCCTAGTATCCTATGAACCTATGAACCTATGAAATGCCATGGAATGAAAAGTTATTGTTTCCAAATACCATGTATTCAGGGATGCTGTTACTTCACTGTCTACATTCTTTTTTTTTCAAAACAGGTTTATTGTTTTAACATATAAGAGAAATATCATAACAATTTTATACAAGTAATTAAAAATAGGTATTATTATAATATTCAACAAAACAACTAAAGTATTTACAAAGACATCCACTACAATCAGATCAATTAATTAAACTAAAATACCATGCTATTGAAATAAATTTTTTTTAACAAATTTTGTAAATTATCCCATACAATATAATAAGATGTTTTTCTATTTGTTCTTGTCCTAATTGTGTTTATTTCCATATGGCACACTATATTCATAACATTTTTAAATTCATTGAACGAAGGAGGTGTATCTGAAATCCAATTTCTAGTTATTATTTTCCTAGCCACTGCTAGAATAGACCATAACAAGGGAAGCTTAACCTTTTTAACACTTTGAGGTACAGGTGTGTTGAATAATATAAGAGAGTTAGAAATAATGAAATTATCTGTAAAAAGAGCCTGCAAAAATTCATTAATTGACTTCCAGTATTCTTTCAATTTTATACAGTCATAAAACATATGAGCCCAGTCAGCATTAATTTCTACATTACATCTCTTACATAAATTATCTTTATTATTTATTTTATTCATCATCAAAGGTGTATAAAAAGATCTATGTAAAAATTTCCATGTATAAAGTCTCCAGACAATGGAAGACGTAGTTCTATAAGCAGATTCCAATATATATTGTTTGTCTTGTTGATTTTGTGGGTCCCCATTAATAGAAGTGAAATAATTCCAGTATGAATCTACACTGTAAAAAGTTTCTTGTCTGATAATTTTATGTATGTATGAAAGTTTACCTTTATCAGAAACTTTATATTGTAAATTTAATATCAAGTAATCAATCAGTGTTTGAATAGATTCTTTAATTGTTATAGACATTAGATCTATTTTATTAATGAGATGTTGTCTAAAGGTCTGAACCTCTAACCAGCAAGTTTCTCTTAGATCAAATTATTGTTTTAAAAAATCTAGATTTTTAACTTTATTATCAGATATCAACTGATACCAGTACTTTAGATCATTATCTATAGCTAAATGAGTTCCTTCAGAAGTAGATGACAAAAGCATACCCTGAGTATACATTATAGGGAATACAATAAAATTCCATTCCCTATACTTAGGGTGCATGAATATAAAGTTACGATAACTAATAATAATATTTAATGGGTAACAAACCATATGTTTAGGTGTAATAGGTGAAGTACAAAATTCCTTTAGTAACCATAACATGGAGTTATTTACAATCATATTTTTATGTGTTAAGGAGATTTTCATGAAGTGCATACTAATTAGCTCCCAATAATCTTTCCATTTTGACATATGACTGATCTATTAATAAAGTAATAACTTTTACAATAGAAGAGATAGTATATAAATTAAAGTCTGGAAAAGAAATACCCCTTGAGACCAGCTATTAGTATGTTTCTTTAATGCAATCCTAGGTCTATTAGGTGCCCATAGGAAATTTAACATTAGTGTATTCAGTTTCTTGATAATTATTTTTGTAGGTGGAAGTATTATTGATTGTATTAAGTATAAAATCTTGGGGAATATTATCATTTTAATAATTGTAAGTCTCTCCTCCATAGTAAAAACATATTATTCCAGGTATTAAAAAGATTTTGTATATTAAGAAAACAGGTATTATAATTATTATATATAATAGATTTAATATCTTTAGATAGTATTATACCTAAATAAGTTATCTGACCTGAATTGGGTACATATTTAGTAAAATCACTAATGAGAATATTTTTTCGTGTATATATAGGTATTATTTTAGTTTTTTCTTCATTGAATATTAAACCAGAAATACTTTTAAAATTCATCATGTTATCAAATAGAGACTGCATAGAAGAATTAGATCTTGCTGATGTAATTAGAACATCATCTGCAAAAAGTTGAATTTTAGATGTTGTATTTTCATCTATTTCAAAACCCTCTATGTCAGTACTGTTTCTGATCAAATTAGCCCAAGGCTCCATTACTAAAGTAAATAATAGTGGAGAAAGTGGACATCCTTGTTTTGTACCTTTAAGAATTGGTATTTTTTGTGAAACATATGTTCCTACCTTAATATAAGCCAACGCTCCTTTGTATAAATGCTCAATTAGATTTGCAAATGCATCTGAGAAGTTTGTGCACTTCATTAAAGTAAATAGATAGTCCCAACTTACTGAATCAAATGCTGAACTTATATCAAGACTAATAAGTGTTAAATCTTTCTTTTTCCTATTTGCAAAATCTATTAATGTTAAAGTTCTTCTTATATTATCAAAAGTATTTCTATTTACAATGAAGCCTGTCTGATCTATATCTATAATGCCGGGAATGATTGTCTTCAATCTATCAGCAAAGATACTC
Source organism: Protopterus annectens (assembly GCF_019279795.1). Classification (NCBI taxonomy): domain Eukaryota; kingdom Metazoa; phylum Chordata; order Ceratodontiformes; family Protopteridae; genus Protopterus; species Protopterus annectens. Next base: position 390,445,497 of record NC_056728.1, read on the forward strand.
ATAAACATTTTATAATCAACATTAAGTAATGAGATGGGCCGATATGAAGAACATCTAGTTGGATCTTTATTAGGTTTTAAAATTGGCGAAATAAATGTATATTGCCAAGATGGGGGGGTTATTAACTCAGATTGGGCCAAAATAAAACCTTATGTATTAATGAATATGTACTTTTAGAAAGGATTTTATATATCTCTGGTATAATACCATCATTACCCGGTGCTTTGTTTGATTTAAACTTATTTATTTGTGTAATAACCTCTGTATATGAAATACTTTTGTCCAATAGTTTAATCTGTTGTTTATTAAGCTTTTTATTCATGTTTGTGGTTATAAACTCCTTTATTTTATCTTTAGGTTCCATGTTAATGTTATTATGGTTAATTTTGTGAAAGTGATTTCTAAATTCATCTAGTATTTCTGGTATACTAGAAACATTCTTCTTTTCCTTAGAGAGAAGATTTCTTTGATATGGTTTTGTTTATTCAACCTTTTGTTTTATTTTTAAGTCTATGTAAGTATTTGGGGCTTATTGAATAAGACAAAAACTTGTATTTCTCTAAAGTTATTTTAACTTTATGAGTTAAAATTTCTTTGTATTTCTCATTTAGTTTGTTTATTTCTTCAATAACTTTCTTGTCCATAATATTTTCTTTATTATTATGTTTATAAGAGTCTAATTTACTTTGAATATCTAACAATTCCTTATCCCAAGATTTCCTTTTATTATTATACCATATGATACTTTGTCCATATAGATATGATTTTAAGGCATGTCTAAAAAATGTTTTACTTCTGAAAATATATATTCTTTATAGTCTTTTAATTGAGTTAAGTATGCTGGTATCCTTTTGATCTGAACATTATGAGTATTTTTATCATGAATTCAAAAACAATTGAATTATGATCAGATATAGGACATGAAATGATTTTGGAATTAATTAAATCTGTTACCATCTGGTTAGAAATAAAGACCCTATCTATTTTTGAATAAGTTTTGTATCTGTTAGAAAAAAAGGTGTATGGTAATGATTTTGAATCTATCTGATTATTAATATCATTCAAATGATAAGAATTAGCAAAATCATTTAAATGTTTTGCATTAGATGTAATTCTTCTTTTTCCTTTAGTGGTAGTATCACTTTCATGTAGTATACAATTAAAGTCACCAGCTAAAATAATATCTCCTATAGAGAATGATATGATCTTATCAAGATGATGTTTCACTGTATTAATACCAATTCCAGGTATCCAATATACATTAATTAAAGTGTAAGTCTTCCCATTAATTTGTATTGTAACCATACAAAACATTCCTTTATCATCCTGATAAGACTTAATGGTTTTAGGAATGGACATACTTTTATTCCATAAAATAGCCACTCTTCTTTTTTTCTGAGTGTGCTCTGAACAAACCAATACTGTATATTTGTTTGTGGCTAGTTTATCGATATCTTTTTTCAAGAGATGGGTTTCTTGCAGGAAGACTAAGTTGGCCTTATGTAAATTAATGTATCTTATTAGGCTTGCCCTTTTACATGGATTATTCAATCCATTAATGTTTAAAGAAATTCCTTTTAAAGATGTCATTTGGCATTTTTAAAACTTAAGAATCTTATGATCAAAATAACAAATAACAAGATAAGTAATGTTACATCTCCTCCTTTAGGTGTACCTTTAAATATAGCTGTATTTATTGAATCTCTTATGGGATTTCGTATAGGATTCAATTTTGTTTGTAGTGACAATGAATGTACAAAATATATTGTGGATGTCAAAACTATATACAAATAACAATGAACAAGTGAAAATAATGTAAGGATTAAACCTTGCATCCAGCCTGGAGTTATAAACTCCAACTTAGAGTAGTATTTACCGCTCAAGTTAACCCCTATCCTAAGCAGCAGTACCTCAGCTACCACCTTATCAATTTAATACTAGTTATATTTAACTGAGGTTAACAGTTTTCAGTTCAATTATCTAGCAAGACAAGACTACACATTTGGTAAAACAGCATCATATAAACTAAAATAAACCTTTTTTTTAAAAACTGTTCATACTACTATATACATCCATGTAATATAAAACACTTGTATTCAAATAGCATTCAAATAATCTTGATGTTAGAAATCAAGAGGAGAGAAAAATAAGTTCTAACATTCATTTAAATCAAAAACTTTGGCTAATATGATTCAGACATTACATATATTAAGATGCATCTATTTTCTGTCATGTAAATGCAATTAACAGCTTCCAAAAAACCTTGAATTGCTTGTATATGAGCATTTACTCAAACTCATTATTGTCAATAGAATAAAATATTGTATTCATAGAAATTGTTATAAATCATACTGCATAGTTATGCAGATTCTCAGAAACACTTATATACATATATACATACACACACACACTCACACACACACACATATATATATATACACACACACACACACACACACACACACACACACATATATATATATATATATATATATATACATACACATACACACACACACACACACACACACACACATACACACACACACACATACACACACACACACACACACACACACACACACATATATATATATATATATATATATACATACACACACACACACACACACACACACACACATATACATATATATATATATATATATATATATATATATATATATATATACATATGCATACACACACACACACACACATACACACGCACACACACACACACACACACATATATATATATATATATATATATATATATATATATATATGATCTCACTGAGTTGTGTCCTTACTGAGCACCATCTTACTTGCTGTCCCTACAATAAATCTGTCTGCTTTATACAAAATAATGCACAGCAAACACATTTTAGTAACCAGATTTTACAACCATGCTATACTACTGCTTTAAAATATATCACATGACAATTTCTTCCAGTATAGAGTTATAAAATTATTTATGCTTGTCAATCAGATGAATTAAATGAGTTATAGTAATGTATATGTTTGGAACATAAGTTTTAACACAGATTATTAAGCTGCTGTTAAGTAGATTTTCAAAAACACTTGAATAAATGTTTCATTTTCTATGCCTTCTAAAATAAGACATTTACTTACTACAAGAAACTGTATCATTTAAACTCATTATAACTGACATATTTTATGAATTATAACATAGATATTTAAGTAATTATATAAAATAACTCACATTTAGATGTTAAAGAGTTCATTTTCCTTCACATAGTCGCATTTGTATCATTTCTATTTCCTGGTAGAGTGTCATTGCTGAATCTGTGATGTGTCAGTGTGATATCTTGGTCAAAGGTGAGACTAGCTGCTTTCAGCTTCTCTGTGAGAATTCTGAGAGTTGAAGCTTTTGAAGTAGCTCATGGACACTGTGCATGAGACAGCCCACATCCCAGATTGTCTCTCTTAACATTTTGGCGGGAAACCTATTAAAAACTAGTGACAAACATTCATTTAGCAGTGTAAATGCATCTAAACATGACAAAACCTTCACAATGTATTTTACAGGTTATTACAGCCTCTGTGTAAGTGAAATTAAGCCCAAAATTATTAATAAGTAATAAAACTCAATATTTTTGTCCCAACTCAATTTTTATGTAAATCTTATTATTTACTGTGTCTATATGATCAAAAGCATTTCTATATATTAATAAAGAAAAGAAAAAGAGAGTAGAAAGTAAAAGGGTGTAAGGCAGAAATAAAAAAAATGTAAGAGAAAGCTATAAGATGTATATACAATGGAATATTACTTACTGTTTATATTAATAGAGTTAAAAATAAAACATATTATTTACTATTATTTAGTTCTAATTATTATTAGTTAAAGCATGACAGATTATTTACAAACAAGCATAAGCAGTGTAATCAAGAAAGTATAATTAGGAATAGCATTTGAAGAACATATAAACTTTTTACAAGGAATAAATATGTTATTATTCTATTAATCATATTTTCATTACTCTTCTCTCCCTGCCCTCCCCCACCCTTTACCCACTACATAATCTAAATAGAATGTAATTTTTAAACAAAGAAAAGAAGAAAAGGAGAAGAAAAAAAAAAGGTAAAGAAAAAAATGTAACAAATTACTGACCTTACTTCTCCTTTTCAGAAAGAGAAACAAGTTGAATCACAACTTGCCATTAAATCTCCAGATATTTTGACTAGTTATGAAACAAAACATTTCTTTGCACACAGAGAATAACTTTGATTAAATCTTTTTCAAAATATTTGTTGCTTCTTGGAAATGCAGGAACTATATTTAAAAAGATTAATAATGAAATAAAATGATGAGAGAAAAAAAAAACATAGAACAGATCATTTGTTTTTTAGTCACTTCTTCTTCTCTGAAGTCTTCCACGAAGTTTCAGTTGCCAGTCTCTTTAATGAAGGACTAGCCCATTCCATTTCTTCTATTTTATCCAAAATCTTATTTTTTTTGATAAACAGTAAGGCAGAGTCTAAGTCATCGAAAATTTTAGGACCATCAGGAAGGAAGATTTTAAGCTTGGCAGGAAACAGAAGGTATGTTTTAAACTGTGCTTTTTTAAGCTCCCTTATTAGTGGCAGAAAAACTTTTCTTTTAGCTATTACCATGGAAGAATAGTCATTGTCAAAGCACAGTTGTCTCATTAATCTTAACAGGAGCTTTAGCCCAAGCAGATTTAAGAACCATCTCTTTATCAAAAGATGATAGAAATCTAACTATAACTGATCTAGGATAGTTTTTGTTAGAGTTAGTATTAGCTATAGATCTATGTGCTCTTTCGATACCAAAAGAGAATGCTTCTGGTAAGTCTAAAGTTTTAGGGAGCCATGTTGTTAAAAAGAAGTAATATTGTTACCTTCAATATTTTCTGGCAGTCCAAAAATCCTAATGTTATTGCGCCTAGATCTATTTTTCAGGTCATCCAGCTTTGTTTGTAAATGTGTATTTTGTTTCAGCAGAAACTCAATGTGGATTTCCTCTTCTTGTATTCTATTTTCCATGTCATTCACAGCTTCTTCTATGCCTGTCATCTGGATCTTCTGTTGTTGCAGGTCTATATGTAACAAGTCTATTTGTTTTGTAGTTTTTTCTATGAAGGTGTCTATTTTAGTATCCATTTTATCCATCTTAGCAGTAAGTTGCTGGATTATAATTATCAGAGACTGAAGTTCTTTCTTGATGCTGGAGTCTTGAGAATTTGTCTTACTGGAACTCATTTCAGACTGATAAACTGACAGGAAAATTTCCAAAGTGATTTCTGACAGGAATATTGTTAAGATTTCCTTTCTTTTTTAGATATAGTTCAAGAACTATATAAAACAAACATATTTAGAAAGAAAATTACTTCAAAAATTAATTTTTTAAGTAATTAATTCCTGTCAGTGTAATGAAATTGGTGGAGCTGAAGAAATCTGCTGCTATCCTGTGTTCATCCTTGGCCACGCCCTCACTGTCTACATTCTGTATGCTTGTGTTTCCTAACTTAGGAGAATGTTGTGTTGGGATAATAGAATCAAACTCTCCCACACATGAATGCTCCTGACTAGCACATAAATCTGCCAAAACTGCTGAACCTGTTGGACCCTTCTGCATGTACATTGAATTGTCTTTGTCAATCACCATAAATTGTGTGAGCTGCTGCACTGAGTTTGTTAGCTCATCTACTGACTGAGTTAACTCAGATCAACAAGGGACTGATTGTTCATCAACTGGAGCTACCATCACATGGGAAAGAAGAACACCAATATTCTACACAAGATAATTTAAATGCTCACCAAAGTTTTATTAACAAAACTCACAAAAACAGCAACTGGTAACCTTCCTGAATGACTCCAGACCTATTGCAAAATAAAAATTTATTGAGAAATAAAGGCCAAGAACTTTCACTCACAACTGACTTTGCAAACCATACCTTTTATAACTTAACACCAAGTGACTGCAATATAATATACTTGCATTAAAGTTTAAAACCACATTATGTAAAAAAATGTAAAGCAATGTTTGTATGAAATATAAATATACAAACAAATGATAAGACAATTGAATTATTCCCCACTTTTATGACAAAGAACAATGAAGAGACAGCTGCATTTATTGCAGGTAAAAAGAAGACGAATTGTTGATTGAAGAGTCAATAATTCCCTCATTTTTTTTGGTTCCTTTTCTCCAGTTATCTATTTTATGCCAAGAGGATGGAGTTATAAATAACAAATGAATTGTACAATACTGGACTTTGTTGATTATAATATATGTGATTGGGCCTTTAGAAGTGTTCTTTAAAGAAACGAATCATACAATACTGGACTTTGTTGAGTGTAACATATTGACTTTGATTTTTACAAATGCTCTGCTGGTTTTGTTTAATTAACAAAGTTTAATTTTTAAGGCAAGAATTAATTCATATACCTGAACTTCTGTTATTACAGCTTACTTTGAAAGGTGCAATAATTGTAAGCTACATTTCTTGCGAATCAAAGGAGGATGAATGGCTGACTGAACTGATACAAATTCGAACAGAGGCACTTCTGTCTCTTTGTTAATATCCTTCAGCCATCTGTTTTAAGTTAAGACATTGTAACATTGATTAACAAATTGCGTGTTTTTTATATTAGCTAGTTATGTTACAGGGAGATAGATTTTTACAGATATTGTACTGTGCTTATTTATCAAAAAGTGTTAAATCTTGTGGGCAATGTTTAATGTATACACAAGTGTAGATAAAATGGCGTTTGCCCTAGTAATTATTACCAAACATTGCAGGAGACGGCATGGTATCTAAATTAATAAGGAAGCTTAAGTATGAATATCTGCTTTTTCACTGACTGTTTGGAAGGGCAGATGACAAAACTAATATGAATGCCAAGCATGTAAAGACAACATACATTTTCTCTCTCTCTCTCTCTCTGTATGTATATATATATATATATATATGTGTGTGTGCATATATATATATATATATATATATATATATATATATATATATATATATATATATTATGAGGAAAACAACAGATCTACTATTAAGTGTGCTAATGTATTACTGGGTAGTCACCAGTGATTTATTAAGTTCATAAATTAGGCAGTTGAGCTTATTGTGAGGCTAGGAAATGTATCACAGTAGCAGCTGAAATATCCTGAAATGTTTGCTTTGTATTTTTTCAGTTTCTTACTCAACCTCTGCATGCAACAGTTTTTAATTCAAGATTTTATTGATCTTTACTGTGTCGGAAAAGTAAGTTTTGTTAAAGTTTAATGACTGGAAATCATGGAGGGAGGGAGGGGTTTCATCTGAGAATGATTTATGTTATAGAGAGGTTGTACTTTCCTCTAGATGAAATAAATATTACACTTGTATAAAATATCTCTGCTATCTACCTTTTTAGAGACAAATTTCCTCTGCTTGTGAACATAATATGTATGGTTTAAAGACCCATTTGTAAATTATTTCAGTAGTGTTTTCTGCTTATTTAATTGCTTAGTTTATGGTTTCCTTAGCATTTACCATGTCTTGAAATAATGCTTAGAATGAGGTTTAAGGAACTGTTAATGTAATAGTTTTGCCACAAAATACTTGGTCTAATTTTTCTCAGTGCAAGACCAGTTAGTATATGGGCTAGAAAAACTGAGTATAAAAAGTACTCAATTAGATGCTAAATTATGGCTAGAGAATGGCCTTTTTCCTGGGAAACTGGATACTACATATATGAAAAAGAAGTATACATTGATTGGGACCCTGTCTACATCCACCGATTCCTTTGTGCGAGCGCAAGCGTGAGCGCGCACACACACACACACACACACACACACACACACACACACACACACACTCACACACACACACACACACAAACACACACACACATATTTATTATTTTGAATTTCATTAGTGTAGTTACAGGGGGTATACATTCATTCACTAATGTTTTTACCTTACCTTCTAACCTACCTTTTACTGTCACATATCTACTCTGCCTATCTACTCCAAAGGGGGACATCACCTTACCGATGTAAGTACACTTTCACCTCATCTTAAAAGATATGAAATAAAACAAACTTGTATGATAACCAAATTTGCTTAAATTCACTTAAATTCAAATGTTCAGGATATGAAAGATGTGATTCTTGTATCAAAACAAAACTGTGTTTTTTCAGTTGCAAGTAGCCTCTTTAATAAAGGAGTTTACATTGGAGGAAGTAAAACAGTTGTTGATTGAAATGAGTAAAAGTAAATCACCTGGCCTTGATGGATTTGTTGTGCAAATATTATCTAGAGGTTAATTAAATGTTTCTAGCTAATTTACATAATGGTTAATGATGTTCTTAATTCATCTCAGCCCCATGAATCCAGGAAGCAAATGATAATGGCCATCATCTTGAAATGATGTAAAGATTCTCTTCATGTATGCTCATCTCTCCATCCTCAGCTGCTTTTCACATTTTTGCAGATGAGGTCAGAGTGTCACCCCAACAGTAACAATCACCTAGGACTAAGGTTCACATTGTTGGGTGGCTACCCGTGCTGCTGCTGTTCTTCCATACCACACATGGGTATGCTCATACCACCCAATGTCTATTCTCAGCCATGATTATAAATGCTTCACTACATTTGTGGCTACACGATTTGCTAGAATATGTCTCTTGTTTATTGACATAGACTAAATTAGATTTGTACTTGCCAGAACCACTCATAATAATTTGATAAAAATGATACCACTATAATGAAACACCATCCCTCATTTTTTTTTATTTTTTTGTTGGCAACATCTAAGAATATTTACAATTAAGATAGACTTGCTAGAATGTTTCCAACAATAAATCCAAGTTGTTACAGGTGTAATTCTGTCATGCTAGGTAATTTCTGTCTTGTATTTTGGGAATGATTTATGTTAGATCCTTAAAACAAAATTTATTGTAAATATTTTATTTGAAATAATCTGGCCAGATAAAATTAATGTTACTGCATCATTATTTTTGATTAATATAACTAATGCAAAATAATTAAGCACAGCTGCATGAACCTTGCTAGATTAATAATATGAAATGGAAACAAGTCATCTGCCTACAGGTGATGATGATGATGATAGCGGTGGAGATGATGGTGATGATGGTAGTGATGATGATGATGGTGATGATGACGATGATACTGTAAATTAACAATTTCTAAAATACAAGATCTAGAACAGATAGAATCTGAGACTTTGTGAGAAGAATATATCAGAATGGACTTCCTGAATTTGATGACCTTTTTCTATTGAGGCCACTCTTCTGGATGTTTGTTAATTAATATAAAGAATACATTTGTGTAAAAGGGGTTGGCTACAGCAACTGATCTTTCTTTCTGTACTGGAACCTATTGCACATGCTTCACAAATGGAGTTTTTGAATTACTATTTGACATTTAAAAAAAGTGTTGTTGAAATGTTCCCCTGTATTATTTGTCCGTTATATTACTGCATGAAGTGAAGTATATTATGCTTGTAACCTTAAGTCCATCTCCCTGGGAATAAAGTGGTATTTTTTATAAAAAATGTATATAGAGCAGATAAATCAAAAGACAAAACAAAATGTCAGTTATATGTTAACTCAAGAACATAAACTCAATAATAGTCAATTAAATGATGATCATTTAACACAAATATATATCTAACTAAAGAGAATATTTCACATATATAAAAAATTATAGGCCTGCAATTAAAAACTGAGGAAATTATTTGCACTATTGTATATAAATTACATAGTTTATGGGTGCCAGAAATTCAGCACAGATGACCAGAATTAGCAAATTCAATTTAGACTTATTGCTCTCTGGCAACAATGTCTATTTAATGCATTATAATAAGGTCAGAAAGTAACATATTTTAAGAAAGAGTCAGTACAAAAGAAACACAAAACAATGATTTTAATATACATGGTGTGACCAGAGTAGACATAGGTGTTATTCCCAAATACTAAATGTCATGTGTATTATGATAATTGTGAAGAGACAACACTACAGTCCTGCCCAACAGGAAATATACCCATTGCCAGAAGTCTGTCCAACGACAACGAAAACATGGTCAATGGAAAATCACCATTGTCTTGCAATGGCAGTTAGACTCGGAGAAGTGCAAGGAAGTGAATGTTATTTTATCATATTCTTTTCAGTGTATACTATCCACAGTTTCCTGGGTGAAAAACAAACATCTGAATAAAGACACCATTTTCACACATTCCATTTTTCAAAAATGCCAATAATATTCCATCTCAATAATTAATTTTAATATTTAAAAAAAAGAAGTTATGTACTTACCATAACGTTCCATGTTTGTAGTCCATCTCACGTATATTCTTGCTGGACTTGGCCGATATTAAAGGTCGAGAGCTTTTACTGGCTCGAGGCTAGCCCCTATCCCATGGTGCCTCATGGCAAATCCCCAGATCTAGTTTGCAAGAAAGCAATAAATACCTATCAAGTAAGACCAATATAAGAGCTGCATAAATGCAGCAAAGGATTTAGAAATATAATCCATGCCAGGTGGACAACAAAAAAGAACCATGTCAGGCAGCACCAGAATAGTCCACCAGATCCCCCAGAAAACAGGAAGGGGGTTGGAGGGAGGAATGCAAGAATATAGGTGAGATGGACTACAAACATGGAACGTTATGGTAAGTATATAACTTCTTTATGTTATGTAGTCCTATCTCACCGTAATTCTTGCTGGATGGGACAGAGTCCCTAGCACCTATAACCTGGGTGGCTCAAGCGAAGAGACTCTTCAACACAGTGGACCCAAAGGAAGACCTGTCCCAGGAGGCCAAATCCAATTTGTAATGAGTGACAAATGTATGTGGTCTTGGCCAAGTAGCTGCTGCAGAAATAGTTTCAATTGGGAGCCTAGATCTAAAGCACATGAAGTAGCTACAGCTCTAGTAGAGTGACCTTTAACTTTGACAGGTAATTGTTTGCCAGCTTGGTGATAAGCAAAAGATATGCAATCTGAAAGCCATTTTGAAAGAGTAATCTTAGAAACAGGCAAGCCTTTCTTTTTGTCAGAAAAGGAAACAAAAAGTTGATCGGATTTTCTGAATTCTTTAGTCCTATGTATATAAAACCTGAGTACTCTGTGAACATCTAGCTGGTGTAGTCTATACTCTGATTTATTAGAGTGGTTTGGAAAAAACACAGGTAGCTCAATAGTGGTATTCAGATTGTGCTCTGAGCATACTTTGGGAAGAAAGGAAGGGTTTGTCCTGAGAAAGACTCTAACCTTGTGAAAAATAATGTAAGGAGGTCGAATAGTTAGAGCTTGCAGTTCTGAAACTCTCCTAGCAGATGTTGTGGCTGCTAAGAATAATGGTTTCCATGATAACAATTTTAGGTCTGACGACAAGGATGGCTCAAAGGGTGCAGACATCAAAGATGAGAGGACTAAGTTTAAGTCCCAGGGTTCTAATGGTTGTTTGATTGGAGGCCTGAGAAGAAGAACTCCTTTTAATCAAGTTTTATACAAGGAGTGCTGCATAATTGGATTTCCCATGAAGCCAAAGTGGAAATTGGGAATGGCAGCTAACTAAACTCTAACTGTAGCGGCTGTCGCTCTTTCATGAAAAATTGATGCTAGGAAAGATAAAATAGATTCTATAGGAGCTGTATATGGATCTAAGCCCCCAATTCATAGCCCAAAGGGAAAACCTTTTCCATTTGCTGGAATATAGTTTCTGAACAGAAGGTTTATGGGATAAAATTAGAATGTGTTTGACCGCAGGGGGCAGAGGAATACACCTGGCTATTCGTGGAACTGCAGCAGCCATGCTGTCAATTTGAGGGTATGGATGGAGGAATGGAACTGTCCTGATTGATGAGTCAGGAGATCTGGAGATAGGTCCAGAATCCATGGTTTCTCCAAAAGGTAGGGCCACAGGAAGGGAAACCAAACTTGTCGAGGCCAGTAAGGAGCAATGAGGATCAAGGAACTCCTCAGCTGTCTTGCTTTCTGTATTACCTTTGGGATGAGTGGAAAAGGAGGAAAGGCATAAAGAAGTCCCGGCGGCCAATCGTGAACTAGAGCATCCCTGGGTGACATCCCCAGATGGGGAATGAGGGCAAAGTAGCTGCTGCATTTGGTGTTCCGGTGAGTGGCAAATAGGTTGCAGCAAGGCTGGCCCCCATCCTGTGAAAGATCTCTTTCACAACCATTGGAATCAAGGACCACTCATGAGGAATCAGAATTGCTTGGCTGAGTTTGTCTGCTATTACACTGGATTTTCCCAGGATATGCATTGCTGTCAGGAAGCGTTGAGTATTAATCACCCATTTCCAAACTCTTAAGGCCTCTCGGTAAAGCGGGTAAGACTTGGTTCCCCCTTGCTTGTTTATGTACCACACGACAGACATGTTGTCTGACTGAATCGCAATCATCCTAGTGGGAAGTGAGCTGTGAAGTGCTTGCAATGCATATAGCACTGCTATCATCTCCAGAACATTGATGTGCAAGTGGTTCTCATGGTTCTGCCAAGTACCTTGGACTGTCATTCCCAGATAATGTCCCCCCACCCTATCTGGGAAACGTCTGCGGTTAAAACTGCTTTCTCTTGGCGAAGAACAAGTGGATGACCTAGGATACACTGTTTTGTGTGCAACCACCATGTCAGATCCTTTCTGCATGTGTTTGTTATCAATATCTGGTGAGACAATTGAAGGTCTTGCATCAACCATTGAGCAAATAGCAGTCACTGAAGTATCCTCGTGTAGGCAAGCAAGAGGAACTAATAAGATGGCGGAAGCCATAGTCCCTAGGACTTGAAGGACTACTCTGGCCTGAACTTTTTGTTTGTTTAGCAAGGGTCTGATTTGACTGCATAGAGACTCCACTCTTTCCTGTGTTAGCCTTACTGACATGGTGGTTGTGTCTATTTCTGAGCCTAAATATACAATGTACTGCGAGGGAGATAAGACTGACTTTTGTAGGTTGACAGTGATGCCTAGACTGGCACACAAGGACAGAGTCTTGTCCCTGGTCCTGATGAGTTGATGCTTGGTGGCAGCAGTGAGGAGCCAGTTGTCTAAGTACGGAAACACCTGGAAACCTTGACATCTCAGGTGAGCCGTTACCACTGCCATACATTTGGTAAACACTCTGGGGGCTATAGTGAGGCGAAAGGGCAGTGTTCTAAACTGAAAATGACTGGCTCCCAGCCAGAAGCGTAAGTGTCTCCTGGAGAGCCCATCCATTTTGATGTGGTAATACGCATCCTGGAGATCGATTGAGCACATCCAGTTGTCTTTCCCGATAAAGGGAAATATCGAATGCAGAGTGACCATTCAGAACTTCGATTTCTTTACATGCTTTTTGAGCCTGCTGAGATCTAGAACTCATCTCTAGTCCCCTGTCTTTTTTGGAACTAAAAAGAATCGAGAGTAAGTTCTGGATCCTATTTGCTCTGCTGGGACTTCTTGGATGAATCTTTTTTGCAGCAACAAGATGACCTCAGATGTTGCACGGTCTAGTTGGATGGGTGGTAAGTCTGATAGAGACCGGTTTGTTGGGGGTTCGGAAACAAAGGGGATCAGGTAACCTCTGGATATTATTGTGTGTACCCAATGATCTTGAGTGATAGCCAGGCACTTGGGTACAGTGAAAGATGACCCCCGATTGCCTCCAGAGGTGGACAGTCGGGCAACCCTTTAGGGGTGATGGAAAGGATGATCAGAGAAAGTTTCTCTGTCTCCCTGATGCTGTGGACCTCCTCTGCCATGAGGGAAGTATCTTCCATTATATCCTCCCCCTCTGCTCTGGAGGAGGGTTGACCTTGTGCCTGAGGGAAACCATTTTGGGATTTATGGCACCACATTTTCCCTCCTGTATTACCCTTGGGATAGGGTCTGGATGGGAGAGAGAAATGGACTCCGATGGCAGATAAGGTTTTCCCTTCCTGCTCGCACCTAGTCAAAGTCTCTTTCATTTGGGGTCCAAAAAGAGATGAACCATCAAAGGGGATGTTAGTGAAGGAAGACTTGAAGGATTCTGTAAAATTACAAAGACACATCCAAGAATGTCTCCTGAGGGATATTCCTGCTGTGGCTGCCCTGCTCGCTCCATCTGCCGCATATGAGATCAGCCTCGTGGAGGAGTTAGCTATGGATGTAAGGGTGGAGAGCTGCGCAGAAACCTTATCCATGGAACCCGGAGCTACTGAACCCTGGAGGGTGTCTCCTAACTCTTTCAGGAGATCCCTCTGAAGATGAGTAAAATGAATCAGGTTATTCAGTGATCTTAGTGTAAATGCCGCTGAAGAAAAAATATGCTTCCCGTACCTATCCATCATCCCGGACTCCTTGTTAGGAGGATGGATATTAGAAGATGTCTCAGATAATTCCTTCTTGGTGGCCGCTGCTGCCACCATAGCATCAACTGGAACTCCCTTACTAAGGAAAGACTTGTCCTCAGGTGCCGTCATAAACTTATTTGACCTCTTCAGGACAGGCTCCACTGAATCTGGAGAGGTCCATGCTTTCCGTGATATGACCCCCAAAAGTTGGTCATAAGGTGGCGTCACCCAGGAGGTGGAAGGTTGGGAACCAAAGGCCTCAAGATACACTGATTCATCCTTAGTAGGGTTAGAGGTCTTCCAATCACCCCTCTGTCTAAGGATTTCTAGGATGTCAGAAAAAGAGACATCCTCAGAGAGGGATCTAGAGGACCCTTCTGATTCCTCTAAATCAGTGTCTGACGTGACAGACTCAGGTGAGTTGACATGTTTCCTCTTACACAGCCTCTTCCGAGGGAGCTCTCCAGTGGAATAATCTGGGGAGGTCTCAGAAGAGGGGGCACCTCCAATGGGGGCTATGTGGGCCTCTGGTTCCCTATGCTGTGGGGGTGGTAGGGGGGAAGAGGTTGCTGCCTACTGCTCGTGGGACACAGGTTCCAATGGAATGGCTTTAGCAGAGGATAAAGCCTTCTCTATAGCTACAAAAGCCTTCCCTTCCCTCCCCGCTCCGAAGAAGACCTCTGCTCTGAGGGGGTGGATGGTTGACTCCTAGCAAGAGGGAATGGCTCCAAAGCAGAAGTGGGAGCTGAGCAGAGTTGAGCAGAGGATCTGAGAGGGAAGGTTGGTTCTGACGAGAACCCAGGATGACTGTCACCCTCGGAGTCGACACAAGAGTATCGGCTCCCAGAACCCTCAGCTCCAAACTGAGCCATCGAGGATAGAGTAATTGGCTCAGAGGAAACAGGTTGAATCCCCGGAGCTGAAGGGTCCAAGACAGAGGAACCTGAAGTAATAGGCTCCGAGAGCCAAGCAGTCAGAGGAGGAACAGTTGTCAGTAAGGAGGTCGGCTCCAAGACCTTTGGGTCTGGATGGGACAATTTTCTTGCCAGAGCTGGATCTGAAAGCAACCTCTTCACCACCCTCTCGATGTCTGCATCTGATAGGGTCCTGGAGGATCTGGTGGAGACAGAAGGAGATCTCCTTCTCTCCAAAATAGGAGATCTCAAGGTGGGAGATACAACCTCGATGTCAGGTAAAATTTTCGTTACCAAAGGTTGTCTCGGAGCCGATGAATCCGACGGCACCAAAATAGATGAAGCTGAGTCGGAACCGGAACTTCTTGGCTCTGACACTTTAGTCTTTTTTGTTGGCTCTGAAGCCGGGGTCAATAATTTTCTCTTAGAGGATTTTGGAGCTGCCTGACCAAGTTCCAGCTGTTCCTGGAAGGAACTAGTTATGAGACCCCTATCAATGAATTTCCTCTTTCTCTCATTTAAAACTCTAGTGCTAAATGCCTGACAAAATGTGCAGGGTTCCTGAAAATGGGCTTCACCAAGGCATACACGCAATTGGTGTGGCTGTCTGTAAGAGATATTTTCTGTGCACACCTATCACACTTTTTAAACCCCGAAGGGTGATGGTCCTTATGCTCCCTATCCTTATATTTTGACATTAGGAGAATCGAAAGACAAGTAGATAACAATACTAAAGGTATTAACTAGAATAATAAAGTGAAACAGAAAGAAGATAACTGTTTTTTTTTTTTTTTTAACAGTCACACACACATAGGGAGGAAAGGCCCTCTAACTTAAACGGGCACTACGGCCCTCTAACTTAAATGGGCTGTACAGTCCTAAGGGGGAATAGGGGTGGAAGAACTTTCAAAAACAGTCACACAAGAGACAAGAAACTATATATATATATATATATATATATATATATATATATATATATATAATAGAAAAAGTAGGAAAAGACTAAATTTAGCAAAAATAGTTTTACTTAGCCAGCAAGCCAGTAAGACACAACCTCAAAGCTTTCATGGCAAATGAGATCTCGAGATTTGCTGTGAAGCACCATGGGATAGCCTTGAGCCAGTAAACTTGAGCTTTAGTATCGGCTGAGTCAGAGCCGAATATCGGCTCCGAACCCATCCAGCAAGAATTACGGCGAGATAGGACTACATAACATCATACTTTCTGAAAATACTTAAATGAAAAACTAATTACCATAGCATAATACAGAGTATAGCTCTTGCACTTTCTGAAATGGGGATCTTAATTCTGAAGCAATCTGTTCAGTGACCTCATTTATGTTTATATTTAATACAAAAACTAATAGAAAAGGGGAATGTGGTAGCCATATGTACTCAGCTATAATTACTTATTTAAGCCTGTGCTAAATAAAGCACTAATTTTAATAATGCATGATTTTTCTTTTCTATTTAAAATAGACTCAGTATTCTTTCTTCATCTATGGTAAGACAACTGGTTTGTTATCTGTAGTCATGTGTATCATGATACAAAACACATGAATGAAGGAAAGTTACTCGATCAAAATTCAAATATGAATATTTCAGATGACATGAGGTCAATATATCATTTGCTTCTATAGTCATAATTGCCACTAATGTGAGACATTTTAAAGATATCTCATAGCTCTGAGCCTATCTGAACTTGGACATGTGACACAAAGCTGTAAACTGTTTTAGTCCAGAATTAAAATGAGAACTTTCTTTCTCATAAATTCATTTATTGCAGAGTTTCAAGGGATAAAAATTAAGGCATAAAATATATTTCAGAACATTCAGAAAGTTAGAACTTTTACAAGTCTGGTGGCTTTCATACCCCAGTCTGCATAAATTGATTCTGACATGGACATGGTGGTGGACTATACCCTCTACTGCACCCATTCTAAAACCAGCCCTGCTCATGTTTTTGTGTGTATATGTGCATGTATGTGTGTGTGTGTGTGTGTGTGTGTGTGTGTGTGTGTGTGTGTGTGTGTGTGTGTGTGTGTGTGTGTGTGTGTGTGTGTGTGTGTGTGTGTGTGTTGGGGGGCTAAGGATTGTGTGGTCATTACTTCTTTAATTTTCATCACAGTCAAACCTTAGAGGCATGTACAGGCGGTCATTATAGGTTGAGTATGGGCTGGGGACAGTGTGGTCATTGTTTCTTTTACTTTTCTAACATACCTCAGAGGTGTACAAAGAAGGTTACTATAGCTTGTGTAGGGACAGTATAGGAGCAACAAAATGGAATACATTACTGTAATTTGGGGGTAGGGATGAGTAGTGAGGAATCATGCTATGTATATGTATGTCAGCAGTCACTTGAAATTTGTGACTGTGATCATTTTAACCTCTACTTTCATCCCAGTCTAACATCAGTGGGATGCACAGGCAGTGACCATGTTTTTGTGAGGTTATGGAGACAGGCAGTTTTCCCAGACAGGATTTGCATATCCTCACAACAATTCTCTTGTTACCTTATTGTGAGCTACTATTTGGACACAGCTCACATTTATTTTATTTATTTATTGGCATTTGTTTTCTGGGAAAGTCCACTGGTCCAATAGAAGCCCAATTTCAATGGAAGCCCAGGAAGAAAAGCTCCAAGTAACATAAAGAACTTACATAATGTGTCAAAAATAATGTGCAGACAATAACGTTTCAAACAATTGCAAAAGATCAAGGAAAGATCCAGGAAATTATTAAATAATAAAATAATATCACAATATTATAGAAAAATAGTTAAAAACATCAAACTAATATAAAGATTATGCATATCCATTGTGCTGAGAAATAACGACATGGCATGGCAAAAAAATAGAAAAAGAAACAAAAAAATCAGCAGGCCATGAAAGAAGAGCCGGACCACAAACACTTAGCACTTTCATTCATTTAATAATAAAACATGAACTTCCTCAGAATAAATACAATCATGTTAACACCATCCTTATATACAAAACATGTGACAAAATAAGCTAGTAGAATTGCACTAGTAATTAAAACTAGCAATTAAACAATCAGCCCTTGGACAAGAAAAAATCAAAATGAAATAACACTGATAAAATAAATACATTCATAATATAACACACTGTATATGTACCTATTAAAAACATAAAAAAAGAGACCCTTTAAAGTCTCTGCAGCTGAAGAAAACACTTAATGTTGATGGTTTCATTCAGTTCTGGCAAATAATCAGCTCTCAAAGCTATCTGCCATTTTCTTTCCCTGCACTCTAATAGGGCTTTAAAATCACCAACTAAAGCACCTGAATCTACTTCATCCAAAACAAAAAATGTACATTTTTTTTGAAATGTTCACAGATCAAAGCATGACATGCCAATGCATTTGTCTTGTCCTTATTTCTGATCACTAAGACATGCTCATAAACTCTTTTACCTAACGTTCTGATGGTGTTGCCTATGTAAAAACTGGTTTAGCCAAAAAAACTTCATTGTGGTGTTTAAGTTCAACAGAACCTGAATTGACAATAAACCTGCATTGTCTGCTGTGTCCACAGGCAAAAGTACTAAAGGATGCTTGACCACCCCTGTTCTGTTTAACTGTATTTCTTTCAAGAATGGTCTTAATATTAACTACTTTTATGTAGGTGAACAAAGGCTTGTTCCCTAACACCTTAGCTAAATCAGAATGTCCTAACAACACTTTCCAGTTCCATTTAATAATATTTCTGATGGTATCCATACCATCAGAAATTGGTAAAGGGAAAGCTGCTTTGTAATCAAGCATATTTTGTCTAGACCTGACACCTGAATTGCTTCTGCCTATAAAAATTGGGCTAGCTGTGTTCCCTCGCAAAACTGACACTTCAAAAGATATTTTTGTAACCACAAAAAATCATAACCCCTTTGCATTAAAAATTGTGTCAATTTGTCTACCTCAGAAGAAAAAACAAGGTAATCACTGGTTAATCGACTCAATCGTATGAGTTGCCCTTTCACTACCCATCTCTTCATGTGCTGGGGGTGTAAGCTTTCTCTTTATAGGTATTGGTTAACAAATGTAGACTTCCTGTGAATTCTAATGGAAAAAGTTGACATATCCTGGCCAAGTTCTAAATGTATGTCAAGAAAATCAGTAGTACTACCAAACCCATCAAGAGCAAATCTTAAAAAGTTGGTAGAGATGTTTAAATCTTCCAAAATTTTGGAAGAACTCTCAAAATCCCCCTGCCACAAAACAAACAAACAAACAAAAAAAACAGATCATCTGTGTAACGCCTGTAGAATAAAATATTATTCGCTGAGGGGTGCGTGATTAGGTACTTAATCTCCCACATGGCCATGACAAGGTCAGCAAAAGAAGGGGCCAACCTGGATCCAATGGCCACGCCAAAGATCTGTTGGAACACTGATGAGCCAAATTAAAAAAAATTGCTCTCTAATACAATCTCCATTAAAACACATAAAGTGTTTATTTTGTCATTGTCAAAATCAGTGTAATTAGTAAAATATTCCCTAAATAAATCAAGCTCAATTTCTTGATCTATACTTTTATATAGGGAAGTTACATCCAAGGTTGCAAAGACAAAAGGCATGTTGATATTAGTCAAATAAAATTGCACAACAATTCTAATAAATGCCAAGAATCTTTGAGGTAAAACTTTGAATTTTGAACAATGAGATTTAAAATTTTGTCCAACCAAATGGAAATTGACTGTCTTGGAATATGCTGCTGATACTATTGGTCTAAAGGGGAGGGGCGTCCTGCTCTTATGAACTTTGAGAATACCAAAGAGTAGAGCTAACCTTGGATACTCAACTTGCAAGAACCTGTAAATAGAATTACCAATGTTGCCTTGGCAAAACAGGTCAAATAACAAGCAATCAACTCTTTTGAAACAGTTTTGAACATAATCTAAAGTGACTTGTGTGTAACTTGTTTCATCACTTAGAAGCTGTAACATGGCCTTTTCATAATCACTGGACTGCATGATGACAATGGACCCACCCTTATTTGCCTTCATTATTCTTAAGTCACAATTAGAATCACTGTGGATCACTAGTGATATCTGCATTGCTTACTGTACTTATTTCCTTGTTTCACTTGAAAGAAAGTTACTGTTTGTCGTTTTTGCTTTTAAGTTACCTGTAACACATTGCACTTAAGTTACCTGGCACTTGCTCACTAAAGCAATTATATAAGTCAGCACTAAAAATTAAAAGCACTACACCCTCACTCCCCACTGGCCCTGGTTTTCAATTATTAAGGAATTCCCAATATTATTCTAGCATGTCCAAAGGTCATTTGTCAATCTCCTCTCCGGTCCAGCTGGTGAATCTGGGAATCTTGAGGCAATGTTACAACTGCCTCATGTACACAGGCAACCCTCTCCTCCTCCCAACAAATTCCAACACATGTGAGAGATGCAACCATATAGCCAAACTGGAGGCTAAGCTCTCTCAACTCAGTACTGGCATAACCAGTCAGGAGGAGAAGGAAACCACACTCACTACAATTCCAGTCTCACATAGACCTACCACGACAGCAAACCAAACACATAATCACACACAAACATACTCGGAGGCTCTAAATAAAGATCTGCCGAAGCAGCAGAGACCTCCAAAGCAGACACCCAAGCAGCCGCTACCCCAAAACAAAACACGTGCAACACATATGTCACAAAGCCAGTGTGCCAAACAGTCACAGCCCTTAAGACTAAACAACACACCTGATACACTTGTAATAGGTGACTCTATCGTCAGGCACAATGACGTCCCGCTCACCAGGCTGAACAAGGAGAGGGTCACGGTGAGCAGCCTGTCAGGTGCTAGGAACCGCCACATAACACAAGCACTCAGGTCACTCCAAGGCAAGTACAAATATGACTCAGTCATTGTCCATGCTGGTGTGAATGACCTGAGACGTACCTCCCTGGACTACATGAAAAGAGACATAAAGGAGCTCTCTGAGCATGTAGCCCAGGCCGGTATGACCCTGACCTTGAGTAGCATCTTACCCTCACCAAGAATGATGCCACAATATGAAGACAAGATGATCAATTTCAACAATTGGCTTAAGTACTGGTGTCATTCAAAGGGGATCCAATGCCTGTCAGCTTGGGATGATATGCTCGACAAGCCACAATGCTTCGCTAGGGATGGCTTGCACCTGTCACCCTGGGCTTTCGGATATTGGCAAAGGCTCTTGCTACCCCCATAGTGCCTTTTTTAGGCAAGGCTCAAAAGACAAACCCACCTCCATAGGTATCACAAGGGATAAGAAACTAAGAGTAATGCTACTCAACGCCAGAAGTCTAAACCTCAAGATGCATGCACTCGAAACTCTCCTTAGCATGGAGAACATCGATATCTGTGCAGTAACAGAAACCTGGTTCAGGGCTCCCGAGAGCACCCCAGCACTACCAGGTTATACCTCATACCATGCTTTTCGCCCCAAAACTTGGACCGAACCACAAAAGGAGGGAAGTATCGATATTCATCAAAGATACCCACACCTCCAGGTTGGTGGCAAAGCACGAAGCATCAGAGACTATCCATGTGCAACTAACAGTGGGTAAAACTGCCTTCCAGTTTATAGCCTGCTACAGACCACCCTCCCAAACCCAGGAACCCCACTCGGCCTTCCTGAGAACACTGGAAAATATGAAGGTCTCTCCAAACACCATTATATTGGGCGACTTCAACTACCCAAACATAGACTGGGAGCATTACTCTAGTTCCAACACCCTAGCCCAAAGGTTCCTAGAATTTATAAACTCAAATGCTATGGAACAACTTGTTACCACTCCCACAAGAGCGGGAAAACATACTGGACCTGATCATCACCAACATGGGGACTCTATGCTCCAGACCAGAAGTGTATCCCGCACTGGTAAGATCAGACCATAAACTAATCTCACTGGATATTCACATCCCGACCCCACCCCCCTGCCCAGAAAACCACAGTGAAAAACTTCTCTAAAGCAAAT
This sequence comes from Protopterus annectens, assembly GCF_019279795.1. Lineage (NCBI taxonomy): Eukaryota > Metazoa > Chordata > Ceratodontiformes > Protopteridae > Protopterus > Protopterus annectens. The sequence continues at coordinate 390,467,733 of NC_056728.1, forward strand.
TTTACACTCCTCAAAACTGAGGTGGAATCCTTCAAAGCCCCCGGGCCTGTGGAAAATACGGCCTGACCGCAGAATCCTTTATAAACGCATTCTATGAACACCTTCAGGAATGCATGGATCATGCGATCCCAAATAAAACCAAGACCCAATCCTCCAAAGCAGACGTCCTGTCTGGTGGACCCCAGCCATAAACAAACTATACAATAGAAGGAGGAAGCTACTAAATGATAGAGCAAAATCCCAAAAAGGGAAGGCATCACTGATCAGTATTAGCAAAAACTACGGGCACACATAAAATTGTCTAAGGCCAGCTTCGAGAGAAAAATTGCACAGGACACTAAGGATAATCACAAGGCTTTCTTTAGTTATGTTAGGAACCTGGGTGGTATTTCCGAGATATGCTCTGAATTAGTCCAAAATGACAAAAAATACACCAAACCCACAGACATTGCCAACATCCTAGCTGACAGGTTCAGCGCAAACTTCTCCCCCCCCCTCCCCACCAAAAGGGCAAATATCTATCCCAGCAGAGTGCTGCCCCCCTGACATCTCAGATGCTCAGGTAAGAGCCGCCCTCTCCAAAGCAAAAAACACAGCATCAATGGGACCAGATGGTGTCCCGGGCTGCGTCCTACATGAACTCAAAGAAGAGCTAAACCCAAACATAAAACTACTGTTCAATCTCAGCCTTACTACAGGATATGTGCCCAAAGAGTGGCGTACAGCAACAGTGGCCCCTCTCCATAAAGGTGGTGCCTCAACGGATCCTGGAAACTATCGCCCCATAAGCCTGACTAGCTTGGTCTGCAAAGCTATAAAAAGGATCATCATGGACCTCATAAATAAAGATATTGGGGACCTACAAACACTGGATCCTACCCAGTTCGGCTTTGTTAAGGGCAGATCCTGCCTCTTAAACCTGGTTGATTTCTTTGAAACAGTCACCAAGGCCATTGACGAGGGGAAGGTGGTCCACACAGCCTACCTGGACCTCGCAAAAGCCTTCGATACAATACCCCACTCGGGCATTATAGATAAGCTCACCAGCTTAAATATAAACCCCTATGTCACTAGATGGATTGCAAACTGGCTCAAGGACATAACCCACATGGTTAGAATTGCTGGAGCCATGTCAGACTCCAAACCAGTTACAAGTGGTGTCCCACAAGGCTCAGTCCTGGGACCTCTCTTGTTCGGTATATATTTCTCGGAGGTACAGGCCAACACGGAAGGACTGTGGCTGACCAAGTTTGCAGATGACTGCAAACTGGGCGCCATAATCGACTCTCCAGCCGACACAAGCATCCTCCAAAAGGGCCTCATAGAAACAGACAACTGGTGCCAGAGCCATGGCCTCAAGCTAAATGCCAAAAGTGTATAGTCATCCCTTTGGCAAAAACAAAGTGCCCACAAATTACCACATAGGTGGAAATCCATTAAGTACAGAAGAAGTAATTAGGGACCTGGGGACCCAAGTTGATAGCAATCTCTCATTTGACAACCACGTGGCCAAAGTGGTTAGAAAAACATTTTATATAGCCCACCTAATCATGAAGGGATTCACATCTAGATCAGGGAGGTCATCGTGCCTCTTTACTCATCCCTCATCAGGCCCATAATTGAGTACAATGCCCCTTTTGGGATGTACCTTACCAGACACCTGCAGCAACTGGAAAGACCCCAAAAGTACCTCACCAAGAGGATCAAAGGGCTCAAACAGATGCCATATGCTGCCCGGTTAAAGAAACTCCAGCTCTACTCAGTGGCATACCGCCTGTTCAGAGGCGATCTGTGCCTGACGTATAAAGCCATGTCCAACCCGGAATTAATGGACATGCTGCACCTCAGAAAATCCAAATCCCATCGAGCTATGCGCTCGAGAGGCTTGAACCTCAGCACTGAAATAAATAGGACATGCTGGAGGGACAGATTCATAACCCAGAGGCTCCCTTCACTCTGGAATAAAATCCCAGTCCAGGTTAGGCAGAGTCCCTCATTGACTCTCTTCAAGAGGAATCTTGATGAGTGGATGGGAGATCGTAGGTTTACCCCAGGTATCACTTCTGTGTAACTGTTAGATAGAGGCACAGTATACTAACCTCGAAAAAGGGCATAGCAAAATAAATTTAAAATGGGTGGCGAAAGCCAAACACATTCTGGCTAGGCTTATAAATGCCCTAGGGCAGATAGCCTAGTATGAACCTATGAACCTATGAACCTAAGAAGCTAGCTCTAATAAAGCTCTTTTTTCTAAATCTGTGAGGTTTGAAACATTTTTGTGGCCACTCTTAAAATTCCTAAAATGCTGTTCACATAATGTCCCAAACACCTGTAAGGAAGAGCACAAAGCTGGATTATAAGTACTTCAACCTTTTGGTTCATCTCAAGACATATTATATGTAGATAAACCATCAAAAATGAACTTTAAGTTGAATTTCCTTAAATACAACTTAAAGTCCACTATTAAGTTTGTGATATTTACTTTGATGGAATCACATTGCAAAACTTTAATAGTGTATTCAGACAAAGTCTCACCACTTAAATTTACAATGTCAATACAGAAATGTAATTTTTCTTTTTGTTCTTCCCTTGTTCCTTCCTGGTGGTGGTGTGAACATTCTTTGACCACTTTGGGGTTTTTTGGTTCCCGACTTGTCCAGTAAAAAAAAGTCCACTACCAACTAAAGTGGAAGGAACAGTATTTAATGAATCTGAAGGACTATTAGAAGTCATAACATCGGTCTCAACAGATGCTGTAACCAGTGTAATGGAAGAAGTGGAAGCCACAGGCTTTAAACTGTTATTGTCAATAACTGTAGAACTTCCTGACCACTGTGTATTAAAAGAACGTTTCCGCACCGGTTAAACTGTACTGTTTTTATAGGCAGCAAGATCTCTCCTCAACTTACTCTGTATTCTGTTTATAATGGTCGCTTTCTGTCTGTCCACTTTTACAGAAATACCATCATATAAAGACCTTAAATGTGAAAAACACTTAAATACCTTAATTTTGGTGTCCAGTGTTTCCATCTCAATTCTCAGCTGTGATAACTCCACTTTATATTGAGCAACCAATGTGTTCATAAGAGACAAACCTGTACCATTAAAAAGTTCTTCTAATTGTTGGTACAAGGCGTCTCCTTATTTGACATAATTCGGAAATTTGTATAAACGTAAACCTCGAGGGACACAACGTAGTCTAACACATTCCTCTAGATATGTTACTTCCATTTGTAAATAAATGGACTTTAGAGAAAGTTTTTCCAGAGCAAAAATGTCAGCTTTGCAAGTCTCAAAATTGTCAAGAATAGTTTGCTCAGTGACAATACTTACTTATTGATCAGGGCTGTCCAATCTAAACAGATTCACAGTATCATGAAACACATCTCGCTGCTGTTAATATGTCCATTAGATGTAAAATCACCTCCACCGTTGTTTGTTGCAGCTAACTGAACAAGCAACTGCTGATCTAATGTCATCACATTGCTGGCAATGGTGCTCTGTACCTTAGTGTGCCCTCCATGGTTTCTTGACAATGGGAAAAGCTCTCATGAATGGCATCAATAATTAAACTAATAAGTTGTTCATTAGACACCAGAGGTTTGTTGAAAACAGAATGGGTGGTCAAATTCAATAAACAATCCTGTGATAGCTCCCCTTTGGCCATAACAAATGCTGAAATACTCCAACAAGAACCAAAAAAAACAAGGTCCACTGCACCCAAGTAACACTGAAAAACCAAAAAACCAGCAGGTCATGAAAGAAGAGCTGGACCACAAACACTTAGCGCTTTCGTTCATTTAATAATAAAACACAAACTTATTCAGAATAAATACAATGATGTAACACCACCCTTATATACAAAACATGTGACAAAATGAGCCAATAGAATTGCACTAGTAATTAAACAATCAGCGCTTGGTCAAGAAAAAAGCAAAATGAAATAACGCTGATAAAATAAATACATTCAACATACAACACACTGTATATGTACATATTAAAAACATAAAAAATAAAAGACTCTTTAAAGTCTCTGCAACTGAAGAAAACACTTAATGTTGACGGTTTCATTCAGTCCTGGCAAATAATCAGCTCTCAAAAAATAGGTCAATATTATGCAGTTATGTGCACCAAGGAATGTAAGTAATTTGAGGTATTACATAGATTAAGCAATAAAACATAACTGAGGAGAGAAAAACAAAGGAGGATTAATTGCATATATAGAGGAGAGTTAGGTAGAAAGAAAATAGGAAAAAGAGGAGGGAGAGAGAAGAGGAGAGAAATGTAGGATGGACAGTAGAATAAGGGAAATACAAGGTAAGAGAGAGGGAAGAGGATAGAAGATGAAAGAAAGTGGAAGAAGGGAGAGAAGAGGGGAAATAGTAGTTAGGGAGTTAAGAGAGTCAGGAGTAGCTGAAAGTTTGTTAGAAATTACTTGGGAGACAAATTTTTGAAGCAGGAACAAGATAAAAACAGGTTTAGGTTTGTTTGGTAGAGTTAAGTAATGGCAAAGGAAGCAATTGAGCAGTTACATGTCCAGTTAGAGAGGAGGTGATTGAACAGTGCCGTTTTAAAGTTAGAAGGACTTTGTTGTACACAAATAAAACTAGGTAGGTCATTTCATATTCTAGCAATGTTCCATGAATATAAACTCTCACCTGCAGGTAATTTGGGTTAATGAACTTGAAGAAGATGTTGGTGTTCAGATCACAGGGGCCTAGTGGGGTTGTAAAGGGTAAGTATGGAGCTGAGGGCAGGGCAGTCTTGAGGTTTATGAATTAATTTATGTGTAGTCATGTGCTGAAGGAGTAACAGGTAGTGGGAGAAATTCAAGTCATTTTATTTTTTTAGGGCAGTAGAGTAGTGACTATTTGTAGCAAATTTAGCAATCTTGTTATAGTAAGTTTCTAATTTTGTTTTCAGCGAGGACTGCAGGTTGGTGAGTAAACATGCACCATAGGTTAGGGAGGGTAGCAGGTAAGATAGAGCTAATACTTGTTTAGTTGGTAGGTAGAGGAACTTATTGTGTCTGTAGAGTAATCCAAGTTTTTATGTGTTTTACTTATATTATTTTGGATGTATAGATCAAATTTAAGGTTCTCATCGATTATTACCCCTAGCAGTTTGATATGAGTCACTAGCTCGATTTCGGTAGAGTTGAGAGAATACATTGAGGTCAGCTTTATCAATAGAAGTGCTTCTCTTGGGAGTAAAGATCATAAGTTTATCTTTTGGCATTGAAAGAAAGGTGAATATTGTGAAGCCAAGTATCCACAGTGGAAAATGCAGCTTGGGTAATTTACTGTAAAATATTTTGTGTTAGGAGCAGAGCAGACTATGGTGAAGTCATCTGTGTATTGGACTACTGAGCCATGTGGGATAGCTTGGTAAAGATTGTTGGTAAAAATGTTAAACAAAAGAGGACCTAAAATTGAGCCTTGGGATACACCTGTAGGGATGTGAAAGTAGGGAGAAATAGAATTATGCCATTTAACAGCATGCTCTGTGTTGGAGAGATAGCTTTTATTTATTTATTTATTTATTTTTATTTTACATTTGTTGACCGGGATAGTCTGACTGGATACATATACATTTTCAGTGGAGGCCCATGGAGAAAAGCTCCAAGATAATAATTCACATTGAACATTTAGTAAATGCTAGTTTCGAGCAGATTACAGTCCTAAGCAATACCAGCATTTAGCACATATAGTGCTAACTTATTATAAAACACTTTATAAAACATAACATTATTTTCAAAGTTAAACATACATAACATTACATTCAGGTTTAAGACACACTGAGCAGCAGTTATACAATTGACCCTTCCTGAAATGGAGTGGTAGAAAAAAGTTAGAAGTAGCTGAAGGTAAGGCACCTAAGAAATAGAGAGGTCACTAGTCGGGGTTAGTGCAAGGACATAACCAATGAGTTTTGAAGTATTTCTTGAGTTTGTTTTTGAATTGAGTTAGTGAGGGTTCTAGGGTCAAGTCAGCTGGGAGTCTGTTCCATATTTTTCCAACAGAGTTGGCAAACAGAGAGTCCCTAGCTGAGAGGTTGGATATGTATGCTTGAACCAGAAGTCTAGTGGATGATCGCAGTGGCCGGGTGCTGGTGTAGGGGCTGATAATATTTTTTAGTGCAGGTGTATTTTCTGGTTTGTAAAGGACTTTATGTGCCACTGTTAGCTTGTTGAACTGCAGTAGGCTTAGCAGTTCAAGCCATTCTAGGCGATTTAGGTTGTGACAGTGGTGTGTCCAGTAGGCTGTGCCAGTAGCAAATCTGTCAGTGTGGTTATAGCAGGATGATAGTTTATTAAGATATGTTTTGTTTAAGTTAGAGAATAGAGGTGAAGCATAGAGAAATATTGATAGCAGATGGGAATGGGCAATTGCAGTTCTAGCAAGTGGGGTAAGGAAAGGTTTTATTCTGTAAAGAGAGCCAAGTTTTTTATTAATGGTTTTGACAGTTTGATTGATATGCACATCAAACTTCAGGTTGTTATCAACTATGACACCCAGTAGTTTAGTCTGGGCTTCTGGGGAGATGATAGTGCCATTGTTAGCAGTTATGTTGAAGGATGGCATGGGGGTCCTGCATGTGGGAGAGAAGAGGAGCAACTTAGTTTTGTTTGTGGTTAGGATTAGATGTTGATTGGAGAGCCATTTTTCCACTGTATTGAAGGTATTTTGGGTTAATGTGAATAAAGTAGCTGGTGAGGTGTCAGAATAAAACAAGGTGGAGTCATCTGCATACTGAATGCAGGTAGCATCTGGGATGACTGAATGAAGGTCGATGATAAAGCTGGAGAAAATAAGGGGTTCTAGTATCGAGCCCTGGGGGACTCCTAATGTGATGGGTAGGCGAGATGATTGCTTGTCCTGCCATAGAACTGCCTGTTGCCTGCCCTGCCGGTAGGATTGAAATGATTGGAGTGCATGGTTGTTTAAGGAGAAGGCCTTCAAGGTATTTATAAGCATTTTGTGGTCAACCATGTCAAAAGCCTTGGATAGATGTAGAAAGAGTGCTGAGGATAGTTTGTTATTATTGCAGTTGGGATTAATGACGTTAGAAAAAGAGAGGAGGGCAGAAGTAGTACTGTGGCTTGGCTTAAAGCCATGCTGAAAGTTGGACAACAGCTTGTTCTGTGTGAGGTAGTGCATGAGCTGTATGTGTACACACTTCTCCATAATTTTAGCTAGAGGTGACAGAATAGCTATGGGTCTAAAGTTTGACAGTTCAGTGGAACTGCCTCCTTTATGGAAAGGTATGACATGGGAGATTTTCCATATAGTGGGTACAGTAGCTTCAGATATAGCTAGGTTGATCAAAATTGAGATGGGGTATGCTATGGTGTCAGCAGCCTTTTGCAGATAGTCTGCTGGGAGGAGGTTGGCAGCCAGGGTAGTGGGTATTATTTCTTAAGTAGGGCATGAATAAGTTGAGTAGGAACAGGTTGGAAGGTAAAGTATGTTTGGGTACTGGGTGTGGCTACATTAGAATTAGAGCCATTGGGAGAGAGTTGGCTGGCTAGAGACTGGATAGTCTCTGTGATGAAGCTGTTGAAGTTATTAACAATGTCTACTGGGGATTTTTGTGGGGAAGCTGAGGGGGGTGGAGTGGTGGTTTGGCCTGGGTGGAGAATTTTGTTTATTTCTGCCCAGAACTTTTGATGTTTGTTTTGGTGTTTTGTAGTAGATGGTAGTAGTGGTTCTTTTTGTCTAAGGTTATGGATTTTTTGGTGTCATTCCTTAGCTGTCTGAATCTTAGTTGATCAAGTGGGGCTTTTGTTGTTTGGTAGGTGGCTCATGCTTTGTTTCTGAGTGAAATTTTGGTTTTTGTATCTTTAGAAAAACAAAGGTGCAATATTAACTTTGGTTCTAAAAGAGCGGCTGGGAGCATGGGAGTTAAGAATGGCAAGGAATTTGGTGTTAAAGTATGCTACTGCTTCATCTAGGGGAAGACTTTTTAGTGTTCTATAGGTGGGTTGGTAGGATCAGTCTACTTTGAGCTTGATTACATAGGTGAGACAGTGGTCACTTAGGTCATCAGGCAGTGCCTGATTTATAAGATTGAAGATGGGTATTGACAAGTATCCAGTCTACGGTACTTTCTTTGTTATTGGGTTTTCCTGTCCTGGTGGGGGAGGTAATGATTTGAGTAAATCCATAGAGGTTTATATGGGTTGTGGGGGTTTCACAAGAGCAAGTGTTCCAGTCAATATTGAAATCCCCAAGAGCAATTGTTTCTTGTGGGTAGTTATTGGATAACCAATAAAAGAAGTCTTCTAAGGTTTCTGTGTTCTTTCCTGGGGGAATGTAGACACAGACAATGTTTACATTCTTGTTATTTATTTGTAGTTTTGAGATAAGAATTTCAGCATTATTGAACTTGGGTGGTTGTTGGGTGTCTATGCTGACAGGGTAGACTTGTAAAGTATGGCTACCCCACCACCCTTTCTGGTGGTACAGTCTAGTCAAAACATACTATACCCTGGTGGCAGAATCTCATGGTCCTTGGTGGCAGGCTTTAGCCACGTTTCTGTTAGGCATAATATATCTGCGGAATGAACAGCTAAGAGGGCATGCAGGTGCTGAGTTTTGTTATTTATGCTTCTAATATTTAGATAGCAGGCCAGCAGTGAGTTAGGAGGTCTATTTGTTGGAGCTATGGTGGTAGTGGACATAGAAGGGGGATTATGGCCAACAGGTGGGGATGGACCAGGGTTTGGGTGGATGTCACCATCCTTTATGAGGTTGTAGTGTATCCTGAGTATGAGTTTTAAGATTTTGAATACAGTTTTGTAACAGTGTCTAGTTTTAGGACTAATGTAACTAGGTCTAGTAAGATGGTAGTATTTAGGGGTTAAAGAGGTAAGCATGAGGGGAGTGGGTAAGGGTGTATTATTATCTGTTGTAGATGGGATGGATGTTTGGAATTTAGGGTAGTGGAAACCTAGGTGATCCTGATATTCGTAGGTAGTTAGGAGATATGGGATGAGTAAAAGGGGTAGAAGTAGAGTTAATAAGACTATTTTGGGTGATAGCATACCTACTGAATGACACTTGAAATTTAGGCAAAAGGAATAGTAGAGTTGGAGGACTGGTGGTATTAGGTTGAGGGTGGTGCTGTTGAGTGACAAGTTTTTACTGATTGGTTTAAAAAAGTGGGGTGTGGTCTAGTATTAATAAATGTAGCAGCACCAGGGGCGGGAGAAATTTGGGGGCAGGGTGGGGTGCGAAGCAAGCCTGAGGGAAGCGAGGGCAAGTGGAGCAGGGATGAACCAATTCCTGTGCTAAGTTATAGCAGTTTAACCTGTATGAAGAAAGAGGGGGTGGGGAAAAGAGAAGGCAGTAGGAGTGGTTAGAGGAATACCTTGGATTGACTCAATAAACCAGACCAATGGTAAGTTGAATGTAAGGGCCTAAAATCTGCACTTAGTACTGTAATGTTACTTGCACTCAGCACTTTAATTTTACATATGTTTAGCAGGAAATTCAGACTAACAGTATACAATTTTGAGGATTTTTACAAGGGTTACTTGTTCAAATGTCAGACAAGTAATAAAACGTTCAACAGCAATCTATGTCTGAATGTTAGAAAACCAAAAAGGTACAAATTATACCTGTAAAAATTAGGGTCAGATAGACAAATGTAAGAGTCAGTGTACTTTAGGTACAGGGGAAGTAGGCAAACACTCAAGTAGAAAAGAGCCCTATGGCTGACCAAAATGGTGACTTGCTTAATTACACAGCACTGTAAGAGATAGCTTAACAAATGCTTTTTATAGGCATAACCTACTCTGATTAATTGATGGGAGAAACAATTTTTGTTGTGTTTTCCAATTGCAATCCTGTAGACACCGTTATTCAGGAACCAATTAATTTTGAACCAATTAGGGTGATTTGAGGGGATAGTCCTAAACTGGAGAGCTGTGAGAGAAGCTCCAAGCTCCTGAATGCTCACTGGTGATGTGCAAGTGCCATAAATAGAGGTTAGAAAGCCCTCGCCAAGGAACCACCCGCAGAGGACCTGACAGTAATTGGCTGGAACCCTGTGTGTACTCCCAAGCAAGGACTCTGAACCCTGAGTACCCGGACTGCTCTACAACCAATATGCTAAAAGCATAAACTTGAATAAACTTGCTGCTATTGGATCCTGTGTTGATGGAGTGGTTTTGTTTGGTGATTAAGTTTTGAAACAACTTTGGGTTCTAGAGTGAGAGATTGTATTGAATGCTTTTGACAAGTCCAAGAAGTGTGCTGAGACAGTATGTCCTAAGTCTTGGGATTTGTTGACTATGTCTAAGAAGGATATTAGTGCAGTGGATGTGCTGTGACCTGGGCAAAACCCATGCTGTGTTGGGGTGAGAATTTTGTTGGTTAGGAGGTAGTGTAAAAGTTGTTTATCCATGCCTTTTTCAAGGATTTTAGAGATATGGGAAAGTATAGCAATGGATCAGAAATTAGAGATATCGGTTGATGGGCTTCCTTTATGAAGTGGTAGGATGATTGCTTTTTTCCTGAGGCAAGGAACATATGATTCTTGTATGGATCTATTAATAAGAATGCTAATGGCATAGGCTACTGAGTCAGCAGCAGTTTTAAAAAAAATTGGCAGGAATTCTAGCAGCTGAATTTGAGTATGGCTTTAAATTCAGGAGTTTTTTGATGTAGGAGGTAAGGATGGGTGAGAGATTAAACTCTGGCTGGAAAGATTGATGTGTGCAGACTGGAGGGGAGATGTTGGAGCTTGGGGAGGGATGAAAGAAAGTAGTTAGAGTTTTGGGGGGATTCTGAGGAACAGTCCCCCGGATTCTCAAAAGCTTGCTCGAAGTGCAAGATTGCTGCAGGAGCTTAAGCAGGCAATATGTCTGCTGTGCAATCCAGGAATAGCCTGCAGGGGCGTGTACAAGCACTCCTGCACTAATCCTGTATGGACTAAGCCCTGGTATGAAAATTACCCCATTTGCAGGAGAAATCTATGCAAATGAGGTGATTTTGCAATCCAGGAAGTTTGCAATAGTCCGTGCAAGACTAGTCTATCTGCAGAAATGTACTCGGTTAGTAACTGAGCACATTTCTGCAAAACCCAAAACGGAGCTGTGACTGCCCCAAATAAAGGCTGCATATCATGTAGTAAGCATGCCACTGGCCAAGTATAAGGCCATTGGCATTGCAAACAACAAAAAATTCAAAAATCAACTTTTATTTTTTTTAGCCGATCTCGGCTGTTTAAGCATAGGGCAGCAGCGTGCAAACGGGATGGGAGGGAAATAATAAAATAAACCTAAAATAAGCAGTCTAACTAAAATCACTATTCTTCCATGCAAGTCAGTGGCAGGCAGAAGACAACCTGGCCAGTGAGTACTGGTTGCTAAGGGGGGAGGCTCAGTGTGAGACATGGAACTATGCATTAGCAGGCAATCTTATGCAAATGAGGGGAAGGATAGTGAATTCCAGTTTTCCCCAGCATGTGAGTCAGGTCCCAACAGTGTAGGAGTAGGAATAGCTTTTTGCAAGCCTAGGAGTTAGATGACATCATGGGGGGGCATACTGTAAGCAGATTGGAGCCTTGTGGCTCAGGTTTGCTCCTAGCTTAGCGGGTGTGTCTAAACCTGCCTAGCAGTATTTACAGAGCCTAAGTGGGTATGCGGGCCACGCACTGGGTTTTACAGGAAGAAAAAAGAAGTTAAACCAGAAAATAGCAGCAGTGTGCACATTTGAGCACTGTGTTTGCGCGGCACGCACATGGGCTTAAACAAGAAGGCAATGGGAAGGGAAAACAGCAGTAGAAAGGTAATCAAGGAGAACTAGCTTAGCTGGCAGGTGAAATGTATCAGGATCAGCCAATTACACAGGCAGCAGACCAGCGCAGCCCAGAACACTACTATAAACTTTGCAAACACCTTTCCCTCTGGTTTTTCCCACACTCTACATCACCGGTGTAAACAAACGGGGAACTTTTAACATTCACAACAGCAAAATGATCGGGGCTGCAAAAGCAATCATACAACCTGTGGAAGAGGTTGAGGGTGGTGAGGATGTGGATGCTGTCGATCAACCCATAGTGAGGAGACAGAGAAGACTGTACAGACCCAGGGTAACCTACCAGGGGCTACATGAGCTGGAGATAGTGGAGCACTATTGGGTGGACAGAGACCTCCTACAGCAAATTGTTGAGCTGTGCCGGCCATGCCTCACACACAGAACTAACAGAGAGGAACCCCTCCCAGTGGATACCAAGGTATGTGTAGGCCTATGAATACTAGCTACAGGTACCTTCCAAAGGTCAACTTGGGATATGATGAGGATTTCACAGGCATCAGCATCCAGGGTACTCCACCATTTCCTAGATGCCATGTCAGCACATGTCGATGAGCACGTATATTTCCTGTGAGACGTTGGACAGCAATATGCAACTGTTTCACCAAATAGCAGAATACCCGGAGGGAGTGGGTGCTATAGACTGCACGCACATATGCATCAAAACACCACCTGATGAGCAGGGTAGGGTCTACATCAACTGCAAGAGCTTTCCCTCCATCAACTGCCAGGTCGTGTGCAATGCCCAGGGCATAGGTTCATAGGTTCATAGGTTCATACTAGGCTATCTGCCCTAGGGCATTTATAAGCCTAGCCAGAGTGTGTTTGGCTTTCGCCACCCATTTTAAATTAATTTTGCTATGCCTTTTTTTTGAGGTTAGTATACTGTGCTTCTGTCTAACAGTGACACAGAAGTGATAGCCAGGGTAAACCTACAATCTCCCATCCACTCATCAAGATTCCTCTTGAAGAGAGTCAATGTGGGACTCTGCCTAACCTGGACTGGGATTTTATTCCAGAGTGAAGGGAGCCTCTGGGTTATGAATCTGTCCCTCCAGCATGTCCTATTTATTTCAGTGCTGAGGTTCAAGTCTCTCGAGCGCGTAGCTCGATGGGATTTGGATTTTCTGAGGTGCAGCATGTCCATTAATTCTGGGTTGGACATGGCTTTATACGTCAGGCACAGATCGCCTCTGAGCAGGCGGTATGCCACTGAGTAGAGCTGGAGTTTCTTTAACCGGGCAGAATATGGCATCTGTTTGAGCCCTTTGATCCTCTTGGTGAGGTACTTTTGGGGTCTTTCCAGTTGCTGCAGGTGTCTGGTAAGGTACATCCCAAAAGGGCATTGTACTCAATTATGGGCCTGATGAGGGATGAGTAAAGAGGCACGATGACCTCCCTGATCTAGATGTGAATCCCTTCATGATTAGGTGGGCTATATAAAATGTTTTTCTAACCACTTTGGCCACGTGGTTGTCAAATGAGAGATTGCTATCAACTTGGGTCCCCAGGTCCCTAATGACTTCTTCTGTACTTAATGGATTACCACCTATGTGGTAATTTGTGGGCACTTTGTTTTTGCCAAAGGGAATGACTATACACTTTTTGGCGTTTAGCTTGAGGCCATGGCTCTGGCACCAGTTGTCTGTTTCTATGAGGCCCTTTTGGAGGATGCTTGTGTCGGCTGGAGAGTTGATTATGGCACCCAGTTTGCAGTCATCTGCGAACTTGGTCAGCCACAGTCCTTCCGTGTTGGCCTGTACGCCCGAGAAATATATACCGAACAAGAGAGGTCCCAGGACTGAGCCTTGTGGGACGCCACTTGTAACTGGTTTGGAGTCTGACATGGCTCCAGCAATTCTAACCATGTGGGTTCTGTCCTTGAGCCAGTTTGCAACCCATCTAGTGACATAGGGGTTTATATTTAAGCTGGTGAGCTTATCTATAATGCCCGAGTGGGGTATTGTATCGAAGGCTTTTGCGAGGTCCAGGTAGGCTGTGTGGACCACCTTCCCCTTGTCAGTGGCCTTGGTGACTGTTTCAAAAAAATCGACCAGGTTTAAGAGGCAGGATCTGCCCTTAACAAAGCCAAACTGGGTGGGATCCAGTGTCTGTAGGTCCCCAATATCTTTATTTATGAGGTCCATGATGATCCTTTCCATAGCTTTGCAGACCAAGCTAGTCAGGCTTATGGGGCGATAGTTTCCAGGATCCGTTGAGGCACCACCTTTGTGGAGAGGGACCACTGTTGCTGTACGCCACTCTTTGGGTACATATCCTGTAGTAAGGCTAAGATTGAACAGTGGTTTTATGTTTGGGTTTAGCTCTTCTTGGAGTTCATGTAGGACGCAGCCGGGACACCATCTGGTCCCATTGATGCTGTGTTTTTGCTTTGGAGAGGCGGCTCTTACCTGAGCATCTGAGATGTTAGGGGCAGCACTCTGTTGGGATAGATATTTGCCCTTTTGGTGGGGAGAGGGGAGAAGTTTGCACTGAACCTGTCAGCTAGGATGTTGGCAATGTCTGTGGGCTCGATGTATTTTTGTCATTTTGGACTAATTCTGAGCATATCTGGGAATTCCCACCCAGGTTCCTAACATAACTAAAGAAAGCCTTGTGATTATCCTTAGTGTCCTGTGCAATTTTTCTCTCGAAGCTGGCCTTAGACGATTTTATGAGTGCCCGTAGTTTTTTGCTAATACTGATCAGAGATGCCTTCCCTTTTTGGGATTTTGCTCTATCATGTAGTAGCTTCCTCCTTCTATTGTATAGTTTGTTTATGGCTGGGGTCCACCAGACAGGACATCTGCCTTTGGAGGATTGGGTCTTGGTTTTATTTGGGATTGCATGAGCCATGCATTCCTGAAGGTGTTTATAGAATGCGTTTATAAAGGATTCTGCGGTCTGGCATAATAATGTATATGTGTGCTGGCTGCCCTGGAAGCTATCCCAATTCTCACATCTAGCACCTGACATAGCTGTACCAGAGATTTGCCAGTGGGGACATCCCTGATGGTCACCTACTGGGGATGCTGGATATGCACTGCAGCCGTGGCTGATGACACCCATCTGAAATGCACACACACCTGAATAAAAACTCCATAATGAGACACGCACAGACCAGAATTATAGTAGAGCATGTGTTTGGGATGCTCAAGTCATGGTTCCAATGCCTGGACACATCCGGTGGAGCCTTGCAGTACTCACCAGCTACATGTACCCAAATTGTTCTTGTATGTGCCATGCTTCACAATATGATCCTGCGGAAACAGCTGCAGCAGTAACAGAATGGGACAGAGCAATACAGCCCCCCACCATTGCCAAGGCCTGCACAGGCACAGGGTGACTCAGAGGAGGAACAACCTGAGCCTGCCCCAGTAGGCAGAAGGAGGCATGACCAGTATGCCCTGGCCTTGGCAAAGAGGCAATGCATAGCACATACAATGGCACAGTAGAGACCCAGGGAATAACACCTCTCTCTGACACTCACATACAGTAAAAGGGATGCCAAACATTATACTACCTGTGCTTAACCATGTGTAGGGAGTGTACTATGTGCATCTGACATAGGCAACCTTGCAGCACCACCCTCAATACTGGGATACCTACAAGGTAAGTGACTCACACATGCCAGGCAGGGGGGTTCACATACCCAACAACAGTCACAGCCAGCTGGACAGGAGTAGACAAAGACAAACAAAGGCTGTGCTATGGCCCTCCTCAGGTCTACACAGACAGACTACAGCAGGTCAGGCAGTGAGATGTCAGTTCTGAAGGGCAGGAAGTCAGAAACTAATATGTAGGTAATTAAAAGCTAAGATCTGTAGTACACTGGTATGCCTGCAGTCAGCACGATAGGTAAACCTACAGAATGAAATGGAGTACCCGACATACTTGTACAGTCCTAGCAAATGTGTACAAGTGCCAGGTGTGCCCCCCATCCTACGTAGACATTTAGTAACAGTCAGTTGTGCCCCCCCATCCTGTGTAGAAATGTAGAAATAGTCAGGTGCGCCCCCCACCTTACGTAGACATGTATTAACAGTAAGGTGTGCTCTCCCAATCCTGTGTATAAATGTTGAAATAGTCAGGTGTGCCCCCCCATCTTACGTAGACATATAGTAACAGTCAGGTGTGCCCCCCCATCTTGTGCAGAAATCTACAAATAGTCAGGTGTGCCCCCCCCACCCTACGTAGACATGTATTAACAGTCAGGTGTGCCCCCCAGTCCTGTGTAGAAATGTAGTAACAGTCAGGTGTACCCCCCATCAATCCTGTGTAGAAATGTCAAAATAGTTAGGTGTGCCCTCCCAGCTATGCAGAAATGTAGTAACAGTCAATGTGAAATGTTTGATGGGTACCCTGCAGAGACAGCATGCAACCTGTAGGTGTACAACACAAAGGTCAGCACTGCAGTACAAACTATCTGGACGCAATCCACACATTCAGTACAGACAGCCATACTGGGCATACTCGCACACTTAGAGACATGAAGGCAATGTCAGTCAACAACACACTGAAAGGTCATATTGGGCATGTTCACACACTTAAACACATGAAGGCCCTGTCTGCATACACCAGTGGAACAGACATAACTGGCAGTCGCAGATGTTAATGCAGACACTCCTCAGTATGTAACACACATGCTTTGCACACACAATGGGCAGTAATACAGACATATATCTAAGGACAACACACTATAATAAGCCAAAGGTAGATTTATATAGATGTGTAGAAGAGGGTGACTGTGAGAAGGAGCCATCCACGCCTGTCCCACCCAGCACACAGCCAAAGGGCCACAACCACATGAGGGCCAGATATCATGCACTACAGATACTAGCCACCGGTATCTGTCAGTATTACAGAGTAGGTGGTGCATGTGCCAGCTGTGCAACATGACTGTACAAGGAAGTAGTCATCTAGCATCTGTATACACATACCTGTGAAATATGATCCAGGTTGTGCCCACATGTGGTGCGTCAACCCCATGATGAATGGGTTATGGCCCATGCACACACACTGCCCTCCCCAGACCCCCACTATGACAAGCATGCTGAGGTCACCCACTGTGAAATACACCTTTGGGAGAGTTATAGCCCAGTAATTTCTGTGGTGTGTCCCATAACTGCATACTGCTGTAGTGTGATAAACTAGTTAGTAACCCACGCCTTAGCAACTGTGTTTGTGTGTGTGTCTGACTCTGTCTGTGTAGACAGCACTGTTTTTTATGTTAGTCACACTCCCTACAATTCAAATGCTCAACTTTGTTAAGGTTACTGATGTCACCCACCTAGAATTACACCTCTGGGAAGGTTGTAGCCCAGTAATCTCCATAGCATGTCCTGTAACTGTGTACTGCTTTAGTGTGCCAATGTAGTTAGATAGGCATTCTAATCCCTGATGTGGCAAGTCTGTGTGCCTGTCTTTGCAGGCAGCAATGCTTTTTAGGGTAGTCACACTCCCTACATGTCAAATGCTGAACTTTGGCAGGGCTGCTGATGTATCCACCTAGAAATACACCTCTGGGAAGGTTGTAGCTCAGTAATCTCCATAGCACGTCCTATAACTGCGTACTGCTGTAGTGTGATAAAGTACTTAGGTAGGTGTTCTAATACAAGACATGGCAAGTTTGTGTGTATGTCTGTCTGTGTAGGGAGCAATGCTTTTTAGGGTAGTCATACTCCCTACAAGTCAAACACTCAACTTTGGCAAGGCTGCTGATGTCATCCACCTCGAAATATACCTCTGGGAAGGTTGTAGCTCAATAATCTCTGTAGCGTGTCCTGTAACTGCATACTGCTGTAGTGTAATAAAGTAGTTAGGTAGGTGCTCTAATCCCTGACATGGCAAGTGTGTATGTGTCTGTCTGTCTGTGTCAGAAGAAATGCTTTTTAGGATAGTCACACACCCTACAAGTCAAATGCTCAACTTTGGCAAGACTGCTGATGTCATCCACCTAGAAATACACCTCTGGGAAGGATGCAGCCCAGTAATCTCTGTAGCACATGCCATAACTGTGTACTGCTGTAGTGTAATTTAGAACTCTGGAAGGGTGCTATTCCCACCCATGGCAGGTCTGGATGTTTTGTGTGTGTTTCAATGTCTGTGTAGGGAGCAATGCATTAGAGGCTAGTCGCACTCAGTACATTTCAAATGCCCTACTTTGCCAATCCTGCTGGTGTCATTCATTGTGTATACACCTTTGGGGAAGGAGCTTCCCAATAATCCCTGTGGTGCGTCCTATAACAGCCCCATGCTGTAGTGTGATATAGACCTCTGTTAGGGGTTCGATACCCCCACATGTCGGTTGTGGATGTTTTGTCTGTGTGTCACTGTCTGTGTAGGGAGCAATGCAGTTTAGGCTAGTCACACTTGATACAATTTGAATGTCCTACTTTGGCAATCCTGCTGATGTCATCAAATGTGATATACACCTTTGGGGAAAGGGTACTCCAGTCATCTCTGTGGCATGTACTATAACTGCGTAGTGCTGTAATGTAATAAACTAGTTAGGCAGGAGTTCTACTCCCAGACATGACATTTGTGTGTGTGTGTTTGTAACTCATATTCTGTGTGGAGGTGGGTGTGAGTGTGAGGCACCTGGGCCCAATGTAGAGTGGGTTTTGAAAATTTCTTATATGGTGGGGCTAGTATATATCACAATGTATACCATACGGGGATAACTGATGTGAAATAGCTGAGAGGCTGGGGTGCAAATCCATACCCATACATGTGACATCAAGGCCAGGCAATCACAGTTAGCAACCCCAGCAGTACCCAGAGCACACTCTCAACCCATGTCTCATACATACACACGCACCTAGGCAACAGCCAATATGCGGGTAGTACACTGCATATTGGCTACTGATAGTAACTATGGAGTGATTGCAGTGGGCTACAGAGGACATGGCACCCTGTCCATCTGTCCAATAGGCATGTACATGCAGACAGTGCACCTTCCCCATGTTAACCGATGGACACCTACGACACCTGTGGTGCCATCATATGTGACCCACAAAGGACATGCCATGCCTGACAACATGCCCTGTATGGACAGATACCACAGACACCAGGGAAAGCCGTTAGCATGCTATCAATGTAGGTGCAGGATAAACCTGCTGTCCATTACCAGTTCCTGTCACAGGTGGGCAAGACTGGCACATCTGATGATAATCTGTGTTCACAACATGAGCCAGACACCCCAGGTACAGTTCCACATGTCACTGTACATGCATGTGGGAGGTGTGCACATCCCAGACACTGCCCATTTCATGGACTAAGGAACACATACATGGCAAGCAATGCACAACATTGACCACACACAATAGTCACCCAGGTGATTAGATGGGGGATACAATACCCACCTGTGTGGGAAAATGCAGAAACAACAGCCCTGAGTCACAATGCAGACCATTGTCATGTGGTCTGATGCCAAGGTATACCCATCACCTTGCCTAGTATAGCTGTTTGGCACAGCTGACCACAACACACCCATGCAGGAATGCACCCATGCATGTCAGTGATGGCACCCTGTGGGTTTGCGTGTGAGTTGTATGATGCGTATGACCACATCTACACTCACTACAACCCCCACTGGCATACTGAAGCATACTGTCTGATGTCAGATACCTCCCCATACCCTTTGTCCATATAAGTTCCATATGACCTGTGTGGTGCATGTGATACCTGCACAGTAATGTGTTGTGGCAATCTAACTAGTGATGAGTTGTAATCCTGGCCCTGCCAAGTGTGTCAAGGTGTGTGCGTCCCTGTGAGTGTGTGTCTGTGTTGACACTGGCACCTGTTCATGTGGACAGGCATGTGTACATCACATACCGTATAGCTACCATATCCCTATTGTAAATGTCACTCAGCATCACATATATGTTCTGAGGGCTCCACAACAGGTAACCTATGTGGCACATAAAATAACTTCATAGAACTTTGATAGCACTACATTGTTGTCAGAGGTTTGATACGCTGTGCTGGTAGGTGTGTGACACAATCATGCATATGGCTTACTCTCCCACCCCTCCCTAACTTGTCTTTGCCTCTGTCTGCCTCTCTCACTCCCTCACTGGTGGATATTGAGTCCTACACCTGCTATGCTTGGGCAGCAGCATGTGTATTTTAAGTGATGCTCATGATCAGCTGATGGCCTCTGCAGAAATTGCAGCCCTCCCCTAGCTGATTGCATGTGGAACAGCTGTGGTAACATTCCCATAGCCAATTGCCTGGCAACACACTCCAATATCTAGGAACATCATGTTGGTGTTGGCCCTTTTCATTCACTGTGAGCAGGAACTAGATCTGTTGTTTGGCAAACAGCATCTCAGGTGGCTTGGGGATTTACCTCTGACAACATACACTGTGGAAATAGGGCAACACACAGGAGGGGGATGTGCCTGACCTGACTACAGACTGTAAGTTCTGTTATACTGCATTTGGAGTAATGTTGGTTTAACAGTGTGTGTGTGGATATGGCTGTCCTATGTTTCAATACCTGCCATGTCAGTTCTAAGTTTATGAGGAATCCCTATCTGTAGGGTCATCTGCAGACTGGGCAGTGTGTTGTGCCTTTGGTTTCATGTGTTACCCACAGAGCATCTATCTGTGAACTGCAGAAGGTAGTGTGAGGATTGCAGTCTGTAGATGGTGAAAGCCGTGACAATTACTGACTTCATATCCCTCATAGGTCATATGTTGCAACAAACCTTGTCACAACAGTAAATGTATGAGGTGGTTAGTCTGTGAGTGGCACATATGAGGATGGTGTTGAGCAGATAGTCCATATACTGTAATATTATGCTAACGTACCATATGTGGCTGTGACTGTGTTTACATTGGTTGTGGTTATACACTTTCACACAGTTGTATCTTACCCTGTGCTGTAACATGCCTGTAGAGCCTGCCATATTTGCAGGTACATGTGCATTCCCCGATAGGCGATGTAGGCCAGTATTGAGCCAGTCTGCCTGTAGCCTGCACAGTGCATTGTTACATGCCTAGCAGCTTAGTGTACTTACCCAGTGAGATGTCGTGTGCAGATACTTGCCAGATGTACTGCTGCCAGGCCTCCCTTAACAGTCATGTATGTCAAACAGAGCAGTGAGATGCTGTACAGATGTATGTCAATATCTAGTGGGTAATATGTGGCTATGGCACTCCTTTACCAGCGGTTATTATGTGTCAGGTCAGACAGGGGTGTGTGAATGCATAACCTATGGTTGCAAATATATAACAGTCGTTATGTGTTATACCCATCTACATGGCTGTCAACATCCATATTGTAAGGCATGGTACACACGTTTTGCACTAAGGGGTTCTTTGTATACCTCTGGACTGTACAGAGTGTTTGAACCTTTCCAGACTACTGTATTAGTATAACTGTTTCAGAGTTGCATTACTCTGTTTATATGGATGTCAGTGTCTGACCAGCTATATGACATGGCATATAGACCTGTACTAGTACACAAATAAAGGTTTTCCATTTCCGCAAACCTGTGTGTGGTGTTTTTTCCTATGATCTCTCTGAGGGTATATGCTGCAGGCAATGATTGTCATTTGTATGGGTGGCCCATACAGTGTTCTGTTGTTCAGGTTTTAACTGTAGGCATAGTGGCTGTTCCATATTGTGTGCACCTTCTACATATGTATCTTACTGTATATATCTCTGCGTGTGTATGTGTAGTCACATATATATATATATATATATATATATATATATATATATATATATATATTTATCTGTATCTGCATATCTGTGTCTGTGTATGTATCCTGGGGATGTTAATAACATCCACATTTTAGACTTCCTATGGGAGGCAGACTGTACTGCATGATATGTTACCAATACCAGCCTGACATCATATAGGTGGGATGTAGTACTGTTAACATCTTGTGCCCATGTCGTGTCAGGTCCTGGTTATGGGATCTGCAACACTTGATAGTGTATTGCAGGGTGGACATGTTTGGCTGTGGGGGGGTATGCCTATTCATATAAGACATATATTGTTTGGGGACTCTCAACCCCATTAACGGTGCATGTGGACATACTTGTTTTTGTAACTCTACCATTGCTATCTACAGATGTATGGCCATATATACCTATATAAATATATATATATATATATATATATACATATATATATATATATATCTGCTTACATATATATAACTATGTCCGTATATACCTACATAGATATATATCTGCGTACATATATGTAACTTGCTGTGTATATGTAGACATATAGGAGTAGACACATATATGTGTTGATATATGCATTTTCTTGTATATCTGTTCATATATATTTATATATATATATGTATATGTATATATATATATATATATATATATATATATATATATATATATATATATCTAGATATGTTGTATCTGTTTAGCTATTAATATATTTACACACACACACATACATCTGGATGCTGGTATACATTCTCTGTACTGTTGCATGACTGTTTCTGAAAACATAAGGTCTATGTATATTTAGCATGGCTTAGTGGTAAATCACTTTGTCTATGGTGTGCAGGTTCCTGGGTTTGAGCCTTGCAGAGGCTGTTTATTTTGTTGCTGGGCAGAACACAGGCCGTTGGATACATAATGATTAAGGCACTTTAAAGCAGTTGTAAGCATGTTTGCGCGTGTTTGCGTGAAGGTAAGCACTGCTAACCTCCGGTTACAGTTTCTTGCACTCAGCTTCTAAATTGCTTAAGTTGTGTAGGCATTGCTTACCCCTACGCAAACAGGCTTAAACCCGCTTACTGCTGCTTATAAGTGCTTACTCCCACTTACCCCCATGCTAATTTCTTTAAAAGAAAAGAAAAAGGGGTTGATGGGAAAGTGGTGAAATAAGGAGCACAAAGAGGGAAAGACAGTGGGGAAAATAGCTAGGAATGTACAGGAAGGGTGTAGGGACAGTCTATAGCTGCCCATTTCTTCTATAGCAACAGCTGTGCATATACACTAAATTTAGAGGTAGATTTGGATACGCAAACCTCTGGGTGGGGGTGGGGACAACAATAATTCATTGTGATGCCATTTAGACCGGATTACATGTGTCCAGTGGACACGTGTGTGAAATGGACAGCCATGTATGGGACGGGATTTTTTTGTGGGAACAGATTGCTCTTTTTCTTTTTTTTCAGGTGGTAGTGGGATGTTGGGGAGGGGTAGTAGGTATATTTGGGGAGGTAGGTAGGGTAGGTTAACAGACAAGACACATACAGGGGTGATATATGATGTGGGGGGTAAACAACTTGGACGGGGAGGGGTGTTTGGAATTGGCAGGCCCATGAGCCCCCGAATGGAAACAGTGGGACTGAGGTCCCCACCCTTGGGCAGTCACCACTGCACCTTCACGGCCCCAAAGGTGGCTGTGCTGGGGGCTGGGTAGGAGGGGCAGGCTCACCCTCTAATTGCACCATGCAGCCCTGTAGCTGGCATAGCTAGTCTCAAATCTCCTTGTTGAGCTCCCTACGCACCATGGCCAGGACCTGATGGTGGGTGACGGGTATCTCTCCGCTCTTGCTCCAGGGGGGTCTGAGCCCCATCCCCTGCGGCAGTTCCACCCAAAGGTGGTGCAGGGCCAATGGAGGAGGAGATCTCAGGCTGGGCCCCAGATTTGCTGGTGCCCGGTGCCATGTCCAGCTGAGGTGGGACAAGTGGGTCCGCTGTGACCGGCCTTCCCAAACAAGCTATGGTGTTGCAGGTTTAAGAAAGATATTGGTTAGTAATAGTCAGCATTCAGGATTAGTTATAACAGCATGCATAGGTATTCCCATTAACCCAAGACACCAGATTTACAACAGTTGCAGAGCGAGCAGAACACATGCATATATGGGACAACAGTGGCCATTACACCTGCAGTCTACACCTCTTACCTGTTATAGCTGTTGAGAAAATCATTGTTAACACTACCTGAAAATTTCTACACATACTTCCAGATTCCATGTTGATGTTATACACATACCTAACAATCCATTATTGCACACACTCTGGTCAAGGCTGGACAGGATGCAGGTGTTAATGTGACATATTTTGAGAATTGTCATACACTTTGGGTGAGATGCTACAATGACAGGTTTGTTTTCATATACATTCTCTGACTATGTACAGGTCTGACTATCAGTTATATGTCAGTAAAAGCTGCCTACATTTCTTGGATCATCACACTGATTTGTCAGGAGAACAGGTTACCGGGCAGCAGATTTGGGCCATTTATCTGGACATGCTGGACAGATCAGAACAGTTGAGGGTATGACTATGCATACAGCTTACTACCTGAACATTCTGCCACAGTCTGTACAGCTGATGGTTATGATTATGCTTACAGCTTACTATTTGAATATGCTAGCAAATTCTCTACAGTTGGGTCTAATTATGCTTGCAGCTTTCTATCTGAACATTCTCACAAACTATGTACAGTTGTGGGGTATGATTATGCATATAACTTACTACCACTCCTGGGATTCAAACCCCTGCTGTGTGTGGTAAAAATATTAGAGCTGACATCACAGTACACTCTGCTGTTTGGGAACTGGTGTGAAGCATTCCAATGTTTTCTGTCTAAGTCTCCCTCAGTTGTACAATATGACTGACCTCTTGGGACTTCCAACATTTTTATACTGAACTTCCTACACACTTTATCTGTGTTCAGCAGTGTGGGTAACAATGCTTAATACAACAGTACTATTTATAGAATGCAACACTACAACAACATATGAAAGCAGACTGTACACAAGCACCCCAGGGGTTATACTTTTATTCACAACATATTACACCTTTATTTACACACAACCTATATGACAGTCTTCCTGCCATATTGTCTAGTTTATTCAGTACATCACATACACAAGACATTTTTATACTGGTGCAACACTTTCTAGAACTGTTATATTTATTTGTTATGACAGTACATGCAAGATTATTACTAACCTGCCTCGCAGTGCAGCCTTTGCAACCTAGCAGCATGGGCTTGCTGGTTCGCAGCCCACTCATCTGCAGCTGTCAGGGAAATACAGTGATATTTAGCCATTACCTATCCATAGTACACACAAGCTAGGCAATCATTATCTACATAGTAGAATGAGTACTTAGTGCTGGGGTATCAGCCATCTGCCTTGATTATTGGATCCACTGCTCCAAGAGATCCCCACTCCACTGCTTCAGGTCAGCATGGTGATGCCTGACCTGTTCACCAGTCCGGGGGATACCAGTGGCACTGGTGAGGTCACTGGTGAGACTGTTCCAGGCCTCTACTTTATACTGAGAGCCCTGGTACTGGCCCTGCAGTAGTCTCTCCTCATGGTGTTTTACCAGGAACCATACCATGAATCTGGAGTCCTGAATGCCCCAGCGCTGCACTCAAAATCGAGTGCCTTCCCCAACTCCAGCCATTCTACCTACAGTAGGGAGCTGCAACCAGTTATGGGAAGTATTCGCACCTATGTGGTTTAAATACACCCAGTTTCCCACACTTTTCCATGATTGGATGGTTTTGAAAAGGCTAAGCTATGGGCACACCTGCTTACCTAATGTTGGCATTGCTTAAAGGGGTAAACCACAGCTTGAGTTAGCCAGCCTACACATTGCTTATGCCAACTAAGCTGAGCTGTGCAATGCTTAGCATTGCTTCCAATTTAATTTGCATTATATTTCCCTTTTGGCATTGATTTATTATTTGTTACATGTTATATATGTGTCTGGTATCCGTGATTCATGTGTACGTACACTGTATGGGGTCCTGGGACTTCAACACTTTATTACAAGAACACCTCACATCTGGCCTTACTACAGTACTCCAGTTTGCATATTTATGTTATGTAGCAGGTTATGCAACATCACACTGTACATAGATTCCTTTCACATGTTCAATTTGATTTTACTATGGTGAGGATTTGTTTGTTGAAACCTCAATTTTCTGTACTGCTATGATGGCTTAGTGGTTAACTACTGTGACTGTAATGTATAGGGTTCTGGGTTTGAGGCATCCAGTGGCTGTTTATTTTTTGCTGTGCAGAACACGGGCCAGTGGATACAGAGTGATTAAGGCACTTTATAGCAGTTATAAGCGGGTTTGCGTTAGTTTGCTCAATGGTAAGCATTGCTAACCTGCCTTTACATCTGCTTACACAGTGTTAGCTTTTGCTTAACCAGTGTGGGCATAGCTTATCGCCGTGCAAACGGGCTTACACCCACTTACTAGTGCTTAAATATGCTTACTACTGCTTATTTGTGCTTAAACCTGCTTACTAGTGTCTTATTCATTATGACAGTGACACTTCACATATGCATTTCCTTTAGTACTCCAGTTCATAAATATATGTTATTTAGTGGGTTTTGCAACAAAAATATTGGTCATAACATGCTTTGCCATAGAAAATGGAATGTGCTGTAGTGGGACTCGAACCAGGAATGCCTGCTCGTAAGGCAATTGCTCTGCCCACTACACTGCTGCTATGCTGCTTCATTTGCATATATCTTCCTTGTTATCCTCTTCAGCCTTTTAAGCTGCTTTAACTGCAGCTAAACGATGGGCACACCCGTGCACCTACGATTAGCTTTAATCAGATATTTAAAAATCAAATGGGTTTCTTCCTTTTTATTTTTATGTACTGTTGCTGTTGTACACATAGGGAACTGTTGGTGGGGATATGCGGACACCTATGAGAGGCCTCGCTCATTCCTTATCCCTTACTCCTGTTCTACATTGCAGGGGTGTGGTTATTCCCCCTGCACTTGTACACGCTCCGTGTAAGCCTAGGAGCTTGGGCAGCGTGCCTTGTTAATATGCATGGCGTGCTGCCATCCTGCTCCCAAACGGGTGCTTCCGTGCAGGACTAAGTTAGTCCTACATGGAAGTTTAGTAAATCTAGGGAAGTATGTTGTACATCTTTGAAAGAAAACAATAAGACTAAAATAATTTTCTTACTCATGACTTTTGTTCAGACCACAGCTGGATTAAAAGGTTGGGAAATGTTCTAAAATGCATCTAAGAGCATCTATATCCCCATGGCTTCTGGGGGCCCCAGCTTAATTGATTTCATAAGTGGTTATTACTGTGCTGTTTGTGTGTGTTGAAGGTGTGTTGAAAAGATGCAAGGAAAACTAAAGCTGAACAGCAACACTGAATTTATTTCCTTAATCTTAATTTCTGCTCAAGTTATCATTTGATGAAAAGATTGTGTAAAAAGAAAAAAAGCTCTAAAATGCACTTCAGATCATATAGAAAGTCATGGCTTTTTAAAAAAGCTGAACAGTAAGGGAAAATATGACAAAAGAAGAAAAAAATAATGTGCATGGTGTGGGGATCCAAGATGGGAGGAAACAGAGGGGAACGAACACTGGAGGATGTGTGTGTGTGTGTGTGGGGGGGGAGTGCACAGGGCCTAGGATACCATTTCACCTAGGTCCAGCCTCTTCAAAGATCTGTTGTAATATATCATTGTTGCAACTAAATACTAGTAACTGTGAATATCCCTTTATGAGATGGGCCAACATAATGTGGTAGACAGGCCTATTAAGAGCATTGTAGCTACAAGTAAGACTGTGGGCACTACATTTAAAACTTTGCAGGAGGAACTAAAATGTTGCTTAGGAGGGGTGGCAGTGGCAGGATGATACTTAGACTGGATGCACCCAGGGGTCCCCAACTTATAGGATTGCATTATAATTCTGATGTTCCAGGTCTGTAACTTAAGCCAGGAGTATAAATGGTTACTGTTTGCTGATGCATAATAAGATGATTACCTTTGTAGTCATGGAGGGGGCACCAGCATATTTTCTTTGTGTTTAGTTTTGAAAATAATATCCTTCTTTTCTGTATTGCTCATTTTAATGGCGTGCATCTTCATTTTAAAATATTTTAGGTGCTTTTTCTGAGTACTGAGCATACATTGTAAAATATGTTTCAGTAATCACATAACCTGCAAGGTGTTTGATGAGCTGACTTTTTGAAGTTATGATTCCATGTGCGAAATCCTACTTGAATATACTTGAGTGTTATTTTCCTAAACTGTTTAGTGAAGTCATTCCTAGGTTCTTATGAGACTACATTATTAATAATATGGGCATATGTGTCCCCACTTCAGTTACTTTTGTTTTACCTTTTGGGATTAAAACTATTCTTATTTCCTGTATTGTCATAAGTAACTGTCCTTTATTCCTTACCTAGACTAAATTTTCTAGACAGTTCTTTCTTTGTTTCACTACTATTTTATAGAACTCTGTTGAGCAGCCATATTTTCCAGAAGCTTTCACCCTTTCAGTTCTTTTATCATTTTCCTTATTTTTCTTACTGCTGATGCATTTGTTTAGCTGTTCCCTTTACTCTTCTGTTAGTTTTCCTCTTTCTATTGCATCCCTTCCTCTTTCCCATTTTCTTCTGTATTATTTTGTAATGGCGTGTCTCTTTAAAGGACTCAGATATTTATGCACCATTTATTGGGCCTTCTCCATATTTCTACAGTCCCTTCTTCTCAGCATCCTTATACTGGTGCTTTATCTTCTTTCCTTCTTTCTTTCAACTTCCATGCAAATGGCTTTCCTAACACCGACAGAATTCTCTTCTTAATGTCATTTCCTCCTCTATTTTTATATCCTGACCCTTCCAAGTTCTTATTTATTATCTTCTCTTCTCCATGGCTGATTATAATAGCAGTGATTCGGGTGGCCAGCTGGGGACCTTGACTTCAGGCATCTTATTGCTGGCAGGCTGCATACTATTGTCCCCCCCCCCACAAGCATCGTTTCATTTTTCTTTCTTTAAACGTACTACATGAGCAGTATAGCAATGTAAGGTAAACACAGCAAGGCGAGGTGCATTGGGATGGCTGCTTCTTGCTTCAAGTGCATTGGAGGGAAGGGCTGCTAATTTTTCTATGTGTCTTTTAACAGCTATGGCTGTTCAGCAGGACTCATGAGTGTTTCAACAGCTTTCATATGGAGTTTGTTACAGATGAACTAGTTTAACTGAGATTGCGCTGTGTGTGGGGGGTGTGGTGGGGTGGGATGTACCTCTCATCCACTCAGCTTTCAAAATCATAGCAGAGGACCTTCAAAAACCATAGCAGGAGGTCCAAACCATAGTACTCAAAATTTGTGTATACATAAATGTATGTCCCACAGGGGTAGGAGGTTTAATATCTTAATTTGCTCTCTTGGGACACAAGCTATAAAATGATGACCTTTGTGATGCTAACAGATGCACACACCTCCTGAGAACTGTACCCTTACTGCGCTGTTATAAGTTACAGATGATCACTTTCATAAACTACAAGACAGCTAAGAGACTGGGCCCTCCTTGCAGTCAGTAAAAAAAAAAAGCTAATCAGCTGCAGACAAAGGATCTGTATAGATGAATATTTTAAGCTGGTTTTGTAGTAAAATCTATGCTGGTGCAAAGGGATTACAACACTTGTGGGCTCTGGCAAACAACCACATAAAATGAAGCTATACTGCACCTTCTGCACTAACTACACATGCCACCTTACTTCCTGTCACTCACCTATCCCTGATTTGCCTTATAGTTTTGCTCTGATCCTCAGAAAATGTTTGACTTTCTGGTAAATCACTGAGGATTGCAGCCAATTAGTATACCCATTACCAAAGTGTCGTATTTCTTATTATTCACAAAATGGACGTTGATGCAAAACCTGTTACTTTAAATTTGTTTATGTGAATTGGAATAATATTTAAAAATTGTCTCTGATTTTGTACTTTTATGCCTCCGTTATTTCTAGCTTTGTCCCTGCTTCTTGAATAAAGTAGTTCAGAGCTATGCTGTTAAGGTGCAACTTCAGAAAAAACTAACCAGTTGTCATTTTTTTAAATTTAGTTTCTGGCTCACAGCAAACTTGAGATGTATTCGTAGGTCCCAATGTTTTTGGTATTGGTGGTATCTGACCTCACAGATGCCTGATTGTTTGCCAAAAATTGTGAGTTGAATCTGAACTTTTAGGTCTATATAGTTTTCTATACATTGCAGAACCAAGCTCTAGCTGATAAAAGAATAAAGGAGTGACATCAAAACGTTTTTTTTTTTTCTTGATGGGCACAATTTTATGGAGCTATTGGTTGTCTGCAGCAATTATTTGGGGGTTGAATAAGCAGTGTCATGTTTAAAACAATGTGATGTCTATGATGAGTGAGGGATGTAGCCAGAAGTTTATACTTTATAGTCAAAACAAGACAACTTCCCCCAGCTCATGTATAAATATACATGCACCTCTCCAAACACTGCAAACATACAACCCCCCCCCCACACAGACATGCATGCACACACGCACATGCACGCGTATGCGCGCTCACACACTCACACACACACACACACACACACACACACACACACACACACACACACACACACACATTCAAGCATTGAGTTAGATATGGTGTCTATGTGATAAGAATTGCATATGCTTTTAATGTACTGACATATCTATTACAGAGTCTTCATAGTCCTGTGACAGCAGCAACCTACATATATGAACCCAGAACTTGGGCAGCTGCAAGAGACTGACACTCATAAACTCAGATCTCCTTGACAGCTGGAATCATTCACAACACATGCAGTTAACCAACAATATAAACTCAATCCGAAGCCTTGTTTCTTGGAGAATCTTTTACTTATATACGCAGTGGATTGGGGACATAGAGGGCTCTTTTATGGTATAGTAGTGTTTATATGTCCAGTTATACACCCCACTTGCATTAGTACCAGCTTTTAAAGTAACTGAGGGCTTCCAGGTTCACTCTGTTATTACTCCATCAACCCTATTTTGAACCTAGACAGCCCCTGTCTTATTGGGTCTACAACTGAACCAATGAAAGAGCAGAAATCAAAGATATATAAAGACAAATTAGAGCAGCATAGCAGAAAGGAAAACCCAAAAAAATTTGGATGCTCCACCAACTGTGTTCGTGGGTTTGTATGTGTGTGTGTGTGTGTGTGTGTGTGTGTGTGTGTGTGTGTGTGTGTGTGTGTGTGTATGTGTGTGTGTGCATGTGTGTGCAAGCGCGTGCATGTGTGTGTGTGTGTGTGTGTGTGTGTGTGTGTGTGTGTGTGTGTGTGTGTGTGCGCGCATGTGGCATCTGTGTATGCGTGTATGTGTGTGTGTGCGTGTGTATGTGCGTGTGTGTCTGTGTGTGTGTGTGTCTGTGTGTGTGCATGTCTGCGTGTGTGCACGTGTGGTGTGTGTGTGTGTGTGTGTGTGTGTGTGTGTGTGTGTGTGTGTGTGTGTGTGTGTGTGTGTGTGTGTGTGTGTGCATGTGTGTGCAAGCGTGCATGTGTGTGTGTGTGTGTGTGTGTGTGTGTGTGTGTGTGTGTGTGTGCGCGCATGTGGCATCTGTGTATGCGTGTATGTGTGGTGTGTGTGCGTGTGTGTATGTGCGTGTGTGTCTGTGTGTGTGTGTGTCTGTGTGTGTGCATGTCTGCGTGTGTGCATGTGTAGTGTGTGTGCGTGTGTGTGTGTGTGTGTGTGTGTGTGTGTGTGTGTGTGTGTGTGTGTGTGTGTGAGAGCCACTCTGATCAGACCAGCCTTACACCACCCTCACGTCAGACCTGTATTATTCCTAAATATGTTATACTAAATCTCTGTCTGAATTGCACGCAATCATGCTAGTCTTTAGAGTTTCATAGTTCACACTCAGAAAATAATATCCCTTTTGATAACCAAGAAACCCACTTTAGGGAAATCTAAGAGCAGTGGCCTATTTAGTCTTCTGCACTGACTATCTACCTCCATTAACTTCTTCATTTTCTTGTAAATCCATGAGGATTACAGTCAATCAGTAATGCCAGTTGGAGCTGCTGCTACTGAAAATGCATTTTGATGCAAAACCTGTTGTTCTGTTAATGCTTTAAGTGAATTAGAGATGGGCTGCCTTGTACTGAAGGATCTTAGCTGTTAACAAACTACTTTCTGTAGTCAAAAATATAGGGTTTGAATCCTTCCAACTCCATATTCCTACTCTGTGACTTTATACATCATTTAACCAGACAGTGCTCCCACATTGCCCTTGAAATGAAGTTTAATTGCTTAACAAATAGGTGAAATACAATAATATTTAAAAGTTGTCCATTTTTGAGCATTTGTCCTTCCACTGTCTTGGCTTTGTCCAGAATTTTTTTAACAAAGTTGAGAAGTTATTTTGATCTGTTCCTTGTAAAATATGTATCTTTTGGCAAATTGTTCTAGATTGTATTCACACAATAATGACAGCCATGTATTTCTGGGCTATTATTTATGAATTTATTCATTCACTTCATTTCAAGCAGACATCTAAGGTAAATATATGGCTACTGCATCGAGTAGTTGTGGTCTAAGGGAATGAATAAATTGTAATAAATAAGAGCATCATTATATGAGACATATGTCTTGGGTAGAAAACTTGGTTTTCTTGTTTTGCTAACTATTGACAGTGCATTTTCTATTTGTCCAGGTCCCCCCCCCAATAATACATGATGATGCCAAATGACATTTGATGCCCTTTATTAATTTCACACATAACTTTATTACATTATTTCAAATATTAATTGTAACATGAATGACTTTGTAACCACAACATGAAAACCCACATAACATATATCAGGGTAGCATACCCACTCACCCTGCCTGAATAAACAGTGCCCATACCTCCACTCACTTATTCTTATCAATCAAGCAGCATCATAAAGCTCACTTTCATCCCAAAAAATCATTGCATCAACACCAAGCCTGACCACAAGCTGTTCCCCTCTCCTACAAAAGAACTTTCACCAAACCTTCTAAAAATAAACGTAAATGTACATTAAACAAATCTAAACCAAACTCATTCAAATGCACCCCATTAAATCTGAACCATCTGGGTCCCTGTCAATAAAATCCTTATGGTCTATCATATACATACCTTATGCCCCCAACTGCTGCACCAGCCTATAGTTAATAAACTTCTGTACGTGCTCCAAAGCCTTAAAACTAGAAGCATTCCTCCAACACAAATGTGGCACTACCACTGACCATGCAATGCACATGCTTGGATATAACTTCTGCAACATAAAAAGATCTTCCCTTATCTTATCCAACAACTGCTTTTTAGGAATTATTCCCAAATCATTACCAACCAAATGTATCACCGATATTTGAGAAAGTCCCATCTGTATCTGTATCACTTCAGTTTCATCCATACACTGAGTCCATCTAAGACCTCTACTCCAGTGGCAACTAAGTGTCCATCCAAACTGACACAAACCCAAGTCCTTTCCATCCATCTTAACTGCTGCCCTCTTCGCCACCCAATGGATATACGAATGGCCCAAAATCACAATCGCCTTTCCTGAAAGAGAAGAGTCACATATTAATTATCAGTTGGATCCATTACCTAATATAAGATAAAAAGGCATTGTAGACCACCTTCCCACCCTCTTGATGACCTCAATAGATCTGCATTCCCTTGCCAAATCTGAAGCCCTACCAGTACAAAAAGAATGAGTGGAAAACCTCTCACATGGATAACCCATACATTGCAGTGTCCTTATTACATGTACAAACTGATTACCCATTACCAACGTACCCATCTCAACTGAAAAAAACATATCATGAGGGCTCCCCACATGAGTCCACATCAATTCCACAGTCCAACCCACCAGACAAAACCCCTCACTCTAATCTTTCCTAGGAACTATCTGTGTGCCCTTTCCTAACCGATCTGTTTTAGTCCTACATAACCAAATGTGCACTGACCCTGGAAAAACCATAATGTCTCTCCATGCTAATGACACCAACAGCACTAACACCCAAAATACATCCATAAACACAAAGTAGCCCACAAAACAAAATCCACTGACTACCACTAAAGCTAAACCCTTCAATGAAACTTTCAAAATCTGTCTCTTCAATGGCCAATGCATATCCATATTCACTCCAGCCACTCTACTCCATCTTCTCAACATGCACCCCACCATCTAGGATTTTGTAAAATCATGCAGCCCAGCTACCTGTGCAAATATACTGATCACTGCCAAGTCCACCTTAACCAATTGCACCACCTCACCCTGCCCCCATGCCCGAGCCAAGTATCACAATAATAGTTCCTCCAACCAAACCAAACCACTTAATCCTCAGGAAACTGCAAAATAAATTATTCAAAATCATATAGTGCCCTAACATACGCTATCCTGGTAGATGCTGCCCAAGATTGCTGTACCAACCTCCTGGTTACATCAACCCAATATGCCACACCTCATCAGGCAGCACTATCGTCACCTCCTCTGCCAACTGTAGGAATGTGGAAAACTGAAATCTAGACAAAGTGTCAGCAATCTCATTCCTAACTCCTGCCACATGCACACCTGTGAATGAAAAATGTATTAACAAACTCTGCGAAACTAACATATGTAAAACCAACAACAACAATTCAGATCTCGCAGTCTTTGCTTGCAAAACTAGCACCACCACCATATTATCTAAATTAAAAATTACTCTCTTTCCTCTTAATCACTCCTGGCAAACTACCAATACAACCCAGATTGGCATTAACTCCAAAAAGGCAACATCCCTTTTCCACTCACCCTTCCAATCCACTGACCAACAAGCTGCAAACCATTCCCCTCCAAAAAATGCACCCATTCCAATACCCCAGCTGCATGCGTGAACAATTGTAGTGCCTCCTGACCATTCCAATCAGTCTTCCAAAAAGAAACACCATTAAACTGATCCAAAAATGACAACCAAAGTGCCAAATCAGCCTGCACCAACTTGTTAATCCTGACCCAATGGTGTTTGTTCTTCCCTTCTTTTAACAAAAAGGCCACTGACCTACAAAAATATGTCCTGGATGAACTGTCTGACATGCAAAATTCAGAAGCCCTAAAAGCTCCATAACCTCCCTAATCCACACCTTATCCTTGTACACCACCCACCCAATCTTCTCCTTCAGTCGAGCTATCTTATCAGCCAGCAAGCAAAACAACCCACGTTCTGCATCCACCAAGAAATCCACTGCCTTAGCTGGGTCTTCCAACTTCTGCCTAGCCAATGCAACCTCCAACTCATCACACATCTGAAAAACACTCCCAAACCTTCAAAAGCTCCCTCAAACCCCTCACCTACTATCAAGAAATCATCCAAGTAATGCACTGCCCTCTGCATATCCACCCGTTGCTGCCAAACCCAATGGAGTACAGTGCTAAATTTATCAAAAGTAGTGCAGGCTACTGAGCATGCCATTGGCATAGCCTTATCAAAGTAAAATTTGTTCCCAACTTCCATGCCTAATAATGGCCACTCCTCCTCCCATACTGGTAAAAGGTGAAAGGTGGATTCAATGTCCACCTTCACTAGTCATGGATCCTTGAACCCCAGAATAACTTTAACAGCATCATCCAAAGATGCATAACTGACCTTTGCATCCTTGACTGAAATGAATTCATTAATGGAGCTCCCTTCTGGTACAATAAATGGAGAATCAGCCTTAACTCACTGGCCACCTTATTAGAAACCAAACCTAGTGGTGAAACCTTAAAACTCTCAAAGGGGGGGGGGCTATCAAAAGGACCCAATAACCTACCCACCTGTCATTTCTCTATTCATTAATGGAGCTCCCTTATGGTACGATAAATGGAGAATTAGCCTTACCTCACTGGCCACCTTATTAGGAACCAAACCTAGTGGTGAAACCTTAAAACTCTCAAAGGGGGGCTATCAAAAGGACCCAGCAACCTATCCACCTGTTGTTCCTTCTCTACCAAACCCTACAATATATCCTACTTCCCCCATACAGATCACAAATTCTTACAGACTACCTCATCCTCTACCACCCTTAATTTAATAGAAACCCCCCAAGGAAAGTCCTCAACTATTTCTTCCTTAAGG
The DNA here is from genome assembly GCF_019279795.1 of Protopterus annectens. NCBI lineage: Eukaryota > Metazoa > Chordata > Ceratodontiformes > Protopteridae > Protopterus > Protopterus annectens. The sequence continues at coordinate 390,503,423 of NC_056728.1, forward strand.
GAAAAATCAGGAAATTGCTGGAGCATACTCTGCAATACTTCCACCTTAACTGGAGAATGCATCCCCTGGCCATGCCTTGCCCCATGAAAGGACTCCACTCCCTGTAATCCTTGAAAATTCCCCCTACCTTGGAAGTTCTGAAATCTCTGAGAAGAAAATGGGAAAACACCCCTATTAGTTGAAAGCAAACCCAGAATCACAAAATTAACCACTTGCAGACCACACTGCACCACTGAATGGCTCCCAACACACTTTGAACAAGCATGCAAGAACTTACACCCTACCCACAAGCGATGTCCCGCATTAAAACCCAACATATTCCCTCCTTCTCCTCTACCTTTCCCTCTCTACTAACCAACCCAAATATTCCATCATAGTAGCTAGCCATATGGCTGGATGTCTAATCTCCCAGCAGAGACTGTGATCAACTGCTTTCCATTTCCAAAACCTCTGGTCATATCATAACAAAGCAGTTCCCAGCCACAAATGCTGATCCTCCCAAATCATAGGAAAGTAAGACAAAAGTGGGAAAGCCAAACAAGCATCCTTCTCCAGCCAAACTGCCATGTAGTAGATGAATGCTACCACCCAATTATCCCACGTCCTAGGTCACAACCTACTTACTCTCCTACTCCCTAATGCCACTAAAGCAACCACAAGGTCCTTGCTATTCACCATCACTGATTCAACCAATTTCTACACCCCTTCTGCATTGATTAATTCAAAGAAACCTACATACTCCACCCTCCAGATCTTCTCCTTAACTGAAGATAGAATGTGAGGGGCCAGAAAAACTGTCCCTGCCCCTTGCTCCAAAGCCTGCATAGCTAACCAATCACCTGGCCATAAGCCAAAATCTGACCCAGCTTCAGAAAATGATCCAACTCCACTGACGGGTGACCCCTACACTCCCCACAGACATCCCTGTGCTATCCTCTCCACTGGTTGGATCACCCTGTCCCAGCTGGTGACACCTCTGCATATCCCCTGTAGACCTTTCAGCTTCACCAAACCCCTGATAAATCTCATCCCCAGCTATCCCACAATCATTCTTCACAGACTCCAAACCTGCCCTACCCAACAGGACTCCCAAAAGGATATCATTACCTGCCGCTCTATCCTGAGCCACTCTAGTTGCTGGAGGATCCATTACAACCACATCTCTCAACTGCTATTACTGCTTCCCATGAGCCACCAACCTGGTCTTCACAGCCGGATGTTACCTCTTTTGGCTGGACTTGCCCACATCATCTGCCATCCTGGACTCAGCATTAGGCATCCCCTGGAACAGTTTTTCTGCCTGCGCCACAATGGCCTCCCACTTCTGCTGTAAACTCTGCATATTCTCCATCTGCAACAAAAGGGACACATTAGGATAGAGAAATAAAAAAAACTCTGTTCAGTGTCTGCCTGATCCATTCATATCCATGTAAAGTCAGTAGGCTTGTAGGCTCCATATGTAAAATGATTCATCTTAAATGTATCTTATTTAACACTACACCAACAAACCTGTGGATGATGAAAACTGATTGTAATGTAGCGCTACACTGTTTTACTGTGGCTCTAAATGAACCCTAGTAGATCCATAAAGGCATACTAAAGCATACCTCTCAAAACCTGAGAGCAGAAATCTGAACCAAACATAAATAATGGAGAACATAGACTACTTAAAATGAAGTTGGAAGGAATCAAACCCTGTACCCTTTGCTAATAACTTCTTTGAGACAGTTACCAAGGCTATAGACAAGGGAAAGGTGGTCCACACAGCCTACCTAGACCTAGCAAAGGCCTTCGACACCATTCCTCACTCAGGTACTATAGACAAGCTCACCAGCCTGAACATAAACCCCTATGTCATGAGATGGGTTGCCAACTGGCTCATGGACAGAACCCACATGGTAAGAATTGCGGGAGCTAGGTCTGACTGTAAATTGGTTACAAGTGGCATTCCCCATGGCTCAGTCCTAGGACCCCTCCTATTTGGCATATACTTCTCAGAGGTACAGGCAAGCACAGGAGGACTATGGCTGACCAAGTTTGCAGACAACTGCAAACTAGGGGCTATAATTGACTCTCCGGCTGACACAGACATCCTCCAAAAGGGTCTCACTGAGACAGATACCTGGTATCAAAACCATGGCCTCAAGCTAAATGCCAAAAAGTGCATAGTCATCCCCTTCAGAAAAAACAAAGTACCCACAAGCTACCACATAGGTGGTAGCCCCCTAAATACGGAAGATGTAATAAGGGATCTGGGGACCCAAGTAGATAGTAACCTCTCCTTTGATAATCACATTGCCAAAATGGTTAGAAAATCCTTCTATGTTTTCCACCTAATCACAAAAGGGTTTGCATCCAGATCGAAAGAGGTCATTGGGCCCCTCTATGCATCACTCATCAGACCCATCATAGAGTACAATGCCCCATTTGGGATGTACCTTACAAGATACCTGCAACAACTGGAAAGACCACAGAAGTTCCTCACCAAGAGGATCATTGGCCTCAAGCAGATGCCCTATGCAGCTCGACTGAAGAAACTCCAGCTGTAGTCGGTTGCATACCGCCTACTCAGAGGTGATCTCTGCCTGACTTACAAGGCCATGTTCAACACAGAAATGATGGACATGCTCCGCCTAAAGAAAACCTTATCTCCTCGAGCCACATGCTCCAGGGATCTAAACCTCACCACAACAATAAATAGGACGCGCTGCAGGGATAGATTTCTGTCCCAGAGACTTCCCATGCCCTGGAACAAGATTCCAATCTACATTAGACAGAGCTCCTCACTAACACTCTTCAAGAGAAATCTTGATGAGTGGATGGGAAACAGAAAGTTTACCCCGGAGATCACGTCAGTGGCTTTGCTGGACAGAGGCACAGGGAACTAATCTAAGAGGGCAGTGAAAGCCAACACATTCCAGCTAGGCTTATAAATGTCTTCAGGCAGTAGCCTAGTACCTACCTATGAACCTATGAACGTATGAAAGCAGCTCATTAACAGTTCAGAGCTATAATCTTTGTGCAAGCTCCATGATGAGAACAAAGTAAAATTATGCAGAATATCCTCCCATTTACTTGTGCCAGTGCAATCACTGTCCTCATTCTAATTATTTTTATTTCACTTTTTTATTAATTTAATGTACCACTTAATGCCAGACAAAACCTAAAATAATGGGGGAGGGACAAAGGTCCCAAACCAGGTTCCAGTTTTAATTATACTGCCCTAAATAATGGCTCATACAAATTTAGAAATTGCTACAATACCAGGATCGGTGGTATCATGCATTTTTGTTAAGATACAAAGTCTGAACTCCAAATGTATGTCATTATTTTGTACCTTCAATCTTTAGTGATTTGCCTGAACCATAACATTTATGAGGAACAGATCAAAATATGAAGCAAAATCTGCACAAAATAAGGAACACTTGAAAAGTATGACAGAATGAATTAGCTCCTCCCTGGACTGATCGTTCTCACTGCAACACTACCTCATTTCCACAGTCATACCTCTCAACCTCTTAAAGCAAAACTTTAAAGGGATATACCACACTAAAACACAAAGTATGGCTTTTCTAATGCAATATAGTTACTACAACATTGGCCCTTTAAATTTTAGTCTTCTGACACTCGGGATTCTGAATTTCAGTATTTTGACCTTCGATCATTTGCAGTTTCAATATTTCCAGGTTTTGGCTTTTCGTTTTCAGTATCATGGTTTTCAATCTTCTGAGAATTCTATAATTAAAAGTAGACCCATATATATATATATATATATATATATATATATCTATAAAGTGAGAGAGAGATATGTATATACTTGTAAATAAATAACAGTATCTTGTGTGCAGTAATAAATATCTGTTCCAACATCTATATTACATTTATTTAATTGTTTTGCTTTACTCACTACAGTGAAGAATTAATTAATTCATTAACAGGCTTTCAGTAATATATTTTTGCAGTACTTTCTTTACAGCCTCCAGCACCCATGAAAGGGTTGACATTTATGATCACAGAATCATAGGAGGTTACTAGGCTAATGACCTTAAAGCCTTTTTAAGCTTAGCCATTCATACCCCAGTTTTCTCATTTATCATTGCCCACAGGCTAGAACACTTTGGTTTATGCCTGTGCCTCAGGGCATCTACAAACTACCCCTGTCCATAATGGTCACAGGTGACAAGCTAAACTTCAATTTGTGGCTTCCCATCCAATAGTCTAAACTACATTTTAATACACTTACGGACAGTGGCAGCTGGTGACTTCAAATCAAAGGGGGGCTGCAGGAGACAGTTGAATGGGTGGGGCCAATGAGAAGGGGTGTGGCCATCTTGAAAAGGGTGGAGCTATGCTGAAAACTGCAAAAACTGGGACTTTAATTAAATACGCCGCCCTGGGTGTCAAACCATCATTATTAGAGTCCAATCAAGACAAAATGAAGTGTAGAAGAAAACAAGTATTTCAATGCATCAGCTACATGACAGCTTACTTAATATCTAGATTGAAACAAAAAGGTTGTGAGGCTTGAAAAAATAAATTAATTTTTAAATACATTACTGGAATGCCAGTCAAAATCAAGTATAAAAACAAGCAGCACTCAACTCAAACCATTTCTCCTTGCACTGCAGTTCTAATTATAATTTATATTCAATTTTACAAAAGTACCAAGTAACATGCTAAAAGTAGCAATTGCTGTGATATCCCCACTTCTAAAAATGTTTCTTATCCAAAAAAGACCTGCTGCTTAACAACAACTACCTACTTGTTTCATGGGGAAAATCAAAGTAAAAAATGAACAACAAACAAGAAACAAACTCAAGATAAATTGCTTAAAGGATTACTGCACAGGTTATGGACCACACATGATAGATTGCATTTTGTTTAGTTTACATGGACGTGTAAAGCCTGCAAAGATGACTGCAAGTTTCCAACAAATGTAACGAGGTTCTGATAATACTGTAATCCTGTTCTTTATTACAAATACTATCATATGCATTTCAATACCAAAGGCTTATTTATATGCTATCTAGTTATGTAAATATTCTCTGCATGGCAACAACAAAAAGGCTTTCAATGTTGGTAATTCTTTAACAGTATGCTTATTAAAGCTTACTTGCATCTTACAATCTCAGACAGGCTTACCTGATGGTCATTAAAGCATTGCTAGTTAAACACAGACCAACAGGTACTGCAACAACATGCATTTTCTGAATAAGAAGCATAAATCAACAGTATAAAAATATGACAGAAAACCAGAACATTCTGCAAAATCAAGGACGGATGAAAAGCCACTGTAGTACTTGTGTCTATCTTGGATGGGGGGATACTTGCACACTTACACTGCAGCACGCACACACACACACACACACACACACACACACACACACACACACACACACACACACACACACACACACACACACACACACACACACACACACACACACACACACACCCTACTGCCAGACATAATCCTACCTGTGAAATCCTATTCCTTCCTTCCAAAATGTTTCTGAACACCTCCAAAGCAAACCAGCTGAAAGAAGCCACAAAGTGCACTAGTTTGAGAAAAGAGCTTAAGAAGCAGTTCCAAGAACTTCCACCTGTTTCTGAAAATATTACGAGCTGAAGCAACAGTTCCAACATTATGACCGGTGAGCTGAAGCAACTGTTTCTAAAAACATTACACACACACACACACACATACATATGTGCACACAAATACACAGACACACACACATATTTATTTATTTTTATTTAACATTTGTTTACCAGGAAAGTCCGACTGGGACACAGGCCATTTTCAGCGGATGCTCAGGGAGAAATATTCCAGATGCATGTCTTTGGAATCTGGGAGGAAAACAGAGCAGAGAGCACCCAAAGAAAACCCCATGCAAATGCAGGCAAGACATGCAGACTGCACACAGAAGGCACTCCAGCCAATAATCGAACCGGAGTATCTCTTGCTGTGAGGCAACAGCACTAACTGCTGCTCCACTGTGCATGCACACACACACACACACACACACACACACACACACACACACACACACACACACACACACACACACACACACACACACACACACACACACACACACGCACACACACACACACACACGCACACACACACACACACACACACACTCTCATGCGCCTCTTTCCATTTTCACCACCTGCATCATAAAGGATTTTACACAGTATCACAGTGAACATTGAAACTTCATTTTGTACTTACTTATTTGAACTAGCTGAATATAACAGCAGACAGAAATGAATACTTTTCTTGATATGCTTTACTATTCAGTGAATTGGCTGATGTTAGATGATTAATGCTAACACCTTTAATTCATTTTTCACAGAAACCATTCAGTCCCTCGCCAGCCAACTTACTACTTCTCCCTTGGCTACACCCTCAACCAAAGTCCCAACTCAACCCTCCTTTAACCTCCAACCCGCACCTACCTCCTATATTAGAACCCTCCTAAATAAACTCAAACCAACCACCTTAGCGGCTGACTTACTCCCAGCCAACTACCTACAAATTGCATCTGATGCCATAGCCTACCCTGTTTCTATCTTGGTTAACCGGTCCATTTCAGAAGCTTCTATTCCCTCTATCTGGAAAATCTCCCACATCATCCCTCTCCATAAAGGTGGATCTTCCACTGACACATCAAACTACAGACCCATAGCTATACTATCTCCTCTAGCCAAAATCATGGAACGCTGCATTCACAAGCAGCTCATTACCCATCTTACTCGAAACAATCTCCTGTCTCACACCCAGCACGGCTTTCGCCCCCATCATAGCACAACTACTGCTCTCCTTTCCTTTGTTGACTCAGTTAACCACAATCGGAACAATAAATTAATATCCTCTGCGCTCTTTCTTGATCTTTCCAAAGCCTTCGACATGGTCAATCACCAACAGTTGATCCACACACTGGAGGCATACTACCTTAGCAAGACTACCATAGACTGGTTTAATGACTACCTTTCTCATAGAAATCAGGCTGTTCTATGGGAAAATAGCTTATCCGACCTACTCCCCACAAATATATCGGTGTTCCCCAAGGATCTGTCCTTGGTCCTCTTCTTTTCTCCATATTTATTAATGATCTGCACTCTATCATTCCCAAAGCCACCCGCATACAATATGCAGACGACTCCACCCTGATCTGCTCTGACAGCTCCCTCGACAAACTCCAGGTTGCCACCCAAAACTGTTTTTCCCTAGTTGAAAAATGGTTCTTGGAACTAAAACTCTTACTAAACCCATCCAAAACCAAATTACTTCTGTTTTTCCCCACTTCTTCCACCCCTCAAGGAAATCAATCTCCTAGCTCCAACCACCCCATCTTTCACGTGACATCCAATAATGGGACCATAATTGACCCTGTCTCCCACACCAAACTACTAGGTGTGACCATAGACCACAAGCTTAAATTTGATACTCATATCAACCTGACCATTAAGTCGGTAAACAAGAAACTCGGGTCCATGTATAGAATTAAGAACTTCCTAACCCCACACACTAAATTAACCATTGCCCGGACTCACCTCCTTTCCACACTCCTCTATGCCTGCCCGATATTCTCCTTCCTTAATAAAAGAGAACTCAACAAACTATCTACAACCTATAACCACATAGCTAGATTTATAACAGGAATGCCCTATCGTACACACCACTGTAACAATCTCAGAACATTAGATTGGTTAGAACTACCTAACATTCTCAAACTCAATCAGCTCTTTGAGGCATTTAAAACAATCCACCATCCTGACAAAACCCCCTCAATGACCAAAATATTCACTCCCTACTCTAACCTTACATCCCTTAGATCATCCAAAAGCCTACAAATTCAAACTATTAAATCTAACAATTCAGGAGGTGAAGCACTCTATGCTAATTCCATTGGAAAATCCTGGAATACCCTCCCAAACAACCTAAGACACGAGACCTCACTCCACCAATTCAAAAAACAACTCAAAGATCTACTAAAATCTGAATGGTTATGCCCATGTTCTAATCCTGATTAATAGCAAACAGCCCACTACTACCTAATTTCCACCCAATCCAAAATGCAAGGGTCTTCATTTGTAGTTAGGAAACTCCAACTACCTAAGAATGTTTTACCTCTCGAAATTATTTGTATAACCCTTCTATTTGCTCATTTGACTTTGAATGTAATACTTTGTATTCTGATCTCCTGTTGTTTTTTGTCATAACTACCCTCTATGGAGCTTTTCTCCCCGGGCCTCTACTGAAAATGGACATGTATCCAGTTAGACTAGCCCGGTCAACAAATGTAAAATAAATAAAATAAAATAAAATAATGTAGCAGCAAGATACAAATACAATGCATAGAAGTGCAGCCTTCAGAAATGAGTCTCAAAATGTGCAACTACAGAAGATGACAATTGTTGCAAGGGGTGAGAAAGCATGTTGTAATACTGACATAATGTATAGGACACTCATAGGAGTATGGATGCATGTCTAGCAAGGGAGAGGAGATCAGCATGTATAGGAAGCACAGAGGCACAAAAGTTATGTGTGCAGCATCTTCAAATGCCTGAGAAAACAAATATGGTATAACTCATCAGAACTTTATTTAAAAACTGTAACATGGGAGCAAAGACTAAATTAAGCCAAAAATGAAGATAAAAGTACATTTAAAGAGACAATAATCAGATAAGCAGTTTTGAAGTATAATCTGACAGATTGGAGTGAAGGTTGTGAGGGGTAGAATAGGCCAGTCTTGTGCAGGTATTGTAGGTTGTGTTATGAAATCTCAGAAAATGACTGCATCATTTCAAGAGATGGCAAACTATATTGAATGCCATACTTAAATTGATGCATAGCTTCTTTCTTGTCATTGGATTATGTCCCAAGATGGTGTTCGGCATGGCAAGTCACAGTAAAACAGTGAAAACAGAGGATTGTCTACTTGGAATCATTACTAATTCATGGAATGAAATAAACTGGAAAATAATGTGTCAGCACTTTTCTATTCTATAGCAGTGAATGAAAGTAAATAATGTTGCCACTGAGAAACGTGGGTGCAAACTCTTTGTCATGTGATAGACATATTGTGTGAAATTTAATAAGAAACTAAACTAGTACAGTGTGCGTTGTGTTTTGCTATTGTCATTGCTTCTGCTTTTATGTTACGAGTTGCCAGATTTTAGTTATTTTTCACATAAATAATATTTAAAAAAATATTGTGGAGAGTATACATACATACACACACACACTTACTTACCGGCCCGACTATCGGCTAAATAAGTGGAACCTCCACACCACACTAGACCCGATTAAAAAAAAAAAAAAAAAAAAAAAAAAAAAAGCTGCACTAAATAAATCCTCCACCACAGTCCACTGATCACTCCATCTGACAGATTCTCGCTCTTTCCCAGCACAAAGCCCGGGAAGAGAGCGAGAACCAATCAGCATGCATCCCAGCAAGCATGTCAAGACGTGCCTGCGGACGTCGCAGTCCGAGCCCCTTTCAAGTCTATGCGGTTTGGAACCGCATAGACTTCTGGGCATCACAATGCTATCTTCATAGCTCCCCCCGGGCTGCAATCAAAATAAAAAAAAAAAAAACTGTTGAAACCGCCGCAGCCCGAGGCAGTTAAACTGCACATGCGCGAGTCACGGACGCGAATTTTAAAAAAAAATGGTTATTTATTTATTTATTTTTTTATTTTTAAAACACAGTGAAGTAGTAATTTGTGGCTGAGGGGGCTGCAGTCCAGCAGACCAATGCCACGAGCCGCCCCTGCTTACGGAAGAGCTCTGTTTGACATGAATGGGTTGTCTATTCTGGAGAATTGGTAATCTCTGAGAATCATACCTGTTTCTCTAACATGTTTTGTTTATGTCACAGACAAGGTTTAGATCCTTATATCAGGTAATTCTAGTGCTGTTTGTTTTGTGAATGAGTAGCAGATCCATCAAGGCTCAGTCAGAGAATATCTTGTAGGTTAGACATAGATCTCCAATCAGTAGTCTGTAGGAGACCAAGTACAGGAACAGGGCTTTGAGGTGGTCAGCAAAAGACATATTATTTACACCCTGTATTATTTTAGTGAGGAACATCTGTGGCAGCTCCAACTGTTGCAAATGCCTGGTTGGGTACATGCTGAAGGGTGCATTGTACTCGATTATTGGTCTAATGAGGGCTGAGTATAGTGGAACTATGATCTCCTTAGATCTGGATGTCATGCCCTTATTTATAAGTCACACCACGCTGAAGGATTTTCTCACTACCATGGACACGCAGTGATCAAAGTTAAGGTTACTGTCAACATAAGTTTCCAAGTTCTTTGCCACTGGGAATACTCTTAGGGGAAGGTTATCAATGCTGTAATTTGCAGGGGTGGTCAGCCTCCCAAAGGGTATGATTATGCAGTTTTTTGCACTGAGTTTTAGGAAAAAGTTCTGGCACCAGTTATTTGCCTGTGTCAGACTTTCCAGAAGGATATCCACACCTCTGGGGGATTAAATGATTGCACCTAGCTTGCAGTCATCAGCAAATTTGGTCATCCAAAGAGCCTCTACATATGCCTTAACTTCAGAAAAGTATTTTGAAAACAGGAGAGGTCACAGTACTGAGCCCTGTGGAGCACCACAAGTAACTGGCATCTTGGCGGAGGTTTGTTCCCCCACCGTAACTTCATGTGTCCTACTTGTTAGCCATTTAGCTGTGCAGCAGGTGACATAGAGATTTATCCCTAAATTTGTGAGTTTATATATAATACCCAAGTGAGGTATTGTGTCAAATGCCTTTGCCAGGGCAAGTGTAATTTATGTATTTGTCGGGTCAGTATAATTTGAGTTATTTGGAGTGATGATCAGAACTGTCTGATCTTCAGCATTCATTATGTAATCATTGTTGCATATTATTGTGATGCAATCTTCTCTTCAAGATTGGATTGTAAAATATCTCTGCATTTAATTAAAACTTGTGCTCTGTCAGGTAGTAAAGGAAGGGGGGCTCATGCTCTGACTTGTAAATGAGTTGCTTCCTGTACTAAGTGTGCAGGGTTTGAACCTTTCCACCCTCATTTATGTACTATGACCTTGAGCAAGTCACAACAGATCTTGCTTTGGGGGAAATAGAAATTTAGCCTTATGTACTACATGCCTAGTAGCTCATTAGGAATCTGTGGTTGTTTTTGCTAGCCATTCCCTATTGCATATCTGATCTAGTTTGCTTCTTTATTTATTTATTTATTGTTATTTTTACAATATTAAAATTTTAACAGACACATTCAATACATTTGCCTCGAAGGTAGTGACCAACCATGAAAATGGGAATAACTCACACAGAATAGGCAGTAACTCATTTACAAAATATTTAAAACGATATACACAAAAAAGATTGTTACAATATATACACTATATACAATTTTCATTTTAACTGATGAGTATAGATAGGTATTGGTGGATTATAATGACAGCAGTTTGAGACACCTTTTATGACTGAAATGTTCTGAAATGGGTTCTTCTGCCATTATTGGTCAATAAATTTTGTTCACTGCTTACTGGGCAAAATGTTCAAAACTACAAATTTAAAACATACTCTATATTGTTATATTACACAAGAAATATCATTTAAAACAATCAGGAAGGAGAATCCAAAAGAACACATTCATTTATGCATGGTCCTAAAAATGTGTGTGTGGAGTGTTTGGTTTGAAAACAGCCCGGGTACACTTAAATCATCACTGCCTCTTCTGCTAGGAATTATTTTTTCCCTCCTTGGTCCACATCCCCAGTATTTTTCTCAGCTGACTCTTACATTTTCATGTTACTTCCACCTTCATTCTTCAGTACTTTCCCACTTCTGCCTTATCAACCTCATAATCGCTGCTTTATTCACACCCACCACTGGGATTTCAGCTCTACCTTAACCTTCAGTTTTATCCTGATTATTTTCTAGGCCCCCTTCTGTTTGTCTTTCCTTCTTGTTTTTGCATTTCCCTTTGTTGTTTCCAACTTCCATCTTCCTGCTTCTTTGTCGCTTTCTCTCTTATGAATTTTTAGCACTATTGGAGAAACATCTGATGGTGCCACTGCCCCTGTCTCTGTGGCCACAGCTCCTCTATCTGTGGCCACTGCTCCTCTCTGTGTGTTCATTATGGTGCTTTTACATGTTTCCTGTAAAACCAGCCAATCTAACATGCTTTGTAGGTCAGGATCTCTTCTAGGGAATGTAAATTGCTTCTCTTTTCTATGAAATTCAATCCATATATGTGTCCACCTCCATCTTCTTATCTCTCTTTTCATGTTTTTCTTTGCCTATGTTTCCATTTGTTTCTGGATTTATGGTGATGGTGTTATCCAAGAGTCATCCCTGGTGTATTCCATTATGCTTCTTTTTCTATTTCCACTCATTTCATGATAGTTGTACTATATATCGCTACAATTTAACCTTGGTACATATCGCTACCATTTAACCTTGGTACATATCGCTACCATTTAACCTTGGTACATATCACTACCATTTAACCTTGGTACATATCGCTACCATTTAACCTTGGTACATATCGCTACCATTTAACCTTGGTACATATCGCTACCATTTAACCTTGGTACATACACATTACCCATCCCCTGTTTCTCTCCTTCAGTTCTCCTTTCCTAAATTAACTACTTCCCTTTTTAACTTGTGATCACCTTCTCCACTTTCACAGTCATTCCCTTCTCGGATACAATGTTAACCATGATTTTCCCTCATCCTCACACATCTATCACTATTTTTGGATATTTTTTAACAGTTACTTTCCTTTGTTACCTTACTCTCAATTTCATTTTTATATTAACAAACTTCTCACACTCTTACACATTTCACTATTATTATACTTTTTTCATGAGTTTTTGAGCCAATCTACTTTAAGACTTAGTAGCTTTAGTCCTTCCCTACCCCTCAGGTGGTGCTCTCTTGGAATAAATGGCCATTATTCTCTCCTTCCTACCTTTTGGTGCCATTAATACCCATATCCACTTGTTCCATTCTGGTCTTTGGTGTCTCTTTTCTCCTGGTAACTTTTGATCATTTTTCTGGTTTGCTGCTTCCTTCTTATATTACCCTCTTTCTCTTCTTGTCTTGATAATTGCATCATCCCTGTTGTTTATCTTTTATACTTAACTTATTTTCTTCTCCTGCCCTACCCAAGTCTTCCTCACTGTGCCCGCCCTTCCTTGACCCATTGCCTGTCTTTGTATACTTGTGTGCTATGGAAGCATATTGCTCCTGTGCCACCCTTTTGTTTCTACATGTGTCCTGTCCTTCTATTTTGTTTTCTTCATTTCCAGATTCCTGCCATTCTTTGCTTCCTGCCTTCCTTCCTTCTTATATCTACGCACTCCCGCTTTCTCTCTGCTCAGCCATTCACAGGTTTCTTGTGCATCTGTCCATTTTATTAATCTTCTTCCTCTGTTTTTAAAAATGCTGCAGTGCTCTTACTAATTCTATGGACTTTTGCGAACACCTACTCCATAACAGGTGTTTTTCTTCTCATCACATAGCTTGTTGCACAGTCATCCTTCAATCCTTCCATCCATGTCTTCATTCACTATCCTATCATGTAGGAGTGGAATTGATTGTAGTGGCCTTGTGCAGTTGTAGCCTGCACGCAAAACAGTGTTTATTACAGAGCACTTCATTAGTTAGATCTCTGTGCTACTCTTTGCAGCTTTTGTCTCAGCCGGCTGCCTTTCTTTTCTCCTCTACTACTCCCTGTGTTAGCTCTTCCTTCCATCTGTTACTAGTTACTGTGCATTGTAATGTTCCTGTTCTACTTGTCCTCCTTTCCCCTAATTGTTCTGTCATTCAGCATTTGTGTTTGTGCTAGCATCCCTCTTTTGACAATTACATCACTCTGCTTCCTTGCCTAAGTGGGCAGGTGCATGCTTTTCCCTCTCCCCCTTACTAATTACCGTCACATACTTTTGCTTCCAGATGGTGCAGCTCTTTTAATTTCTTTTGTGGCTTGTCTCTCTCCTGATTCTCCTAACACTTTTCTTATTGTGAATTAGTAAAACAGACATGGAAAATACAGAATAAAAGCAAGTGTATACATTAATATATTATGGTGTTTCATGTACATACTACTCAGTAATGTAATCATTTCCATGTTATATTCACTTGCCAACATTGTACCCCATTTCCCTTTTCTGTTGCCTCCAACAGTACCACTCGTAAAGGGGAAAATAAATAAAAAAATAGTCATTACTTACATTCTGTTAATGGACAGCATTGTGCAGCATTTTGATACATGGGTGAAGCTTTCTCGTTTATTTAGATTTTTTTAGTCATTTGCATATATCCCATGTGCCTCTAAAACAAAAGGTTTAAGGTCTCATGCAGTGGAAACTTAGCTTGGCTAGATTTTTCTTGTAGTTTTTACTGATTGGTTTGTCTGTATCACATTTTTGCTTATTGTTTTAGTCTGTTAGTGGGATATTTTGCAGACAGCCTAATGGTTATGGACATCAGCTAGGTACGACAACCCTGTGCTTCTAAAGGATAGCCAAACAGTCTACTTATACTGTGCTGATAAGGGTATAAGAAAGCTGAAACATGCATAACTGCAGCTAGTGGGGTTTGGCTTTATTGGCTTGAGTTTGTCCATAACAGATTTAAAAAAAGTCTTTGACGAGAACTGCTATATCACTGAAACTCTTGATGTCATTAAGGGGTCATTTGCATGTATCCTATGTGCCTTTAATACCATAAGTTTAAGGAATCACACAGTGAAAACTACCTCTACCTTGGCTAGATTTTTCTTGTAGTTTCTATTGATTGGTTTGTCTGTGTGGCCTTTTAACTCATTGTTTTAGTTTTTTTGTTTATTTAGATTTGGAAACTAAAGTTGAAGGGTGTACACTTTTATGCATTCAAAAATGTAACAACTGGTTACACTACTCCCCTAAGTTGAGATACAATTCATATTAACACACATTTAAAGAAAACTCCATCTACCAGTCTACTTAATTTTATCTTACAGTTATTTCAGGCTATCCCGGTAAACAAATGTAAAATAAAATAAATAATATAATTTCTCACTTAGATCGTTAAAATTTTGTTTAGTGACCAGAAACCCTCCAGTACCTCTTTTTTATTTCAGTGAGTTTATTTGCCACGGATCACATTTGGTAGAAAGGTTTTTATGTGTAAAAAAGGACAGAATGCATAAATGAGTGAATGCTCATTTGAATGAATCACATAAGGTTTAATTTAGTTTTGTGTAGTATAGGTAAGCAAGAGTGTGCAGGAAAATTAATGTCTGAATGAAAAGTGGTGGTTGTGAAGATGTGCAAGACTGTGTTATAGCAGTTATTCTGAATATGTAAATGTTCACAGGTTAGGATTAGTGCAATGGTTATGTAAGGGATAGTCTGTGTGTGTACTCTGAGCCCTTTTTCCTTCTGCAGTGATACTGTTAGGGAAAGGGCTTTTAGTAATGTAATGTATAAGGTTAGGGCAGGGGTTAGTACACGAGTAAAATTGTACAGGGGGGGGGGTGAAACAGGTGCGCTAACCCAAGCCATGTCCCTAACACTAACCCTACACATTATATTACTAAAAACCCTCTAACAGTATCACTAACAGGACAACACTTGATCTCAGTTTTGTAGCTGGGGTTTATTGATACAGGACTTTCTTTGTAGTGGGAGAGAAGTATTCAATGTTTTGTTCACTCTGAAGACTTATTCAGTGTTTTGTGATTGTTCTTTTTGTTCTACCATTTCTGATTCTCTCTCTCTCTCTTTTGAGTTTTCTACCTTTCATGAAGTAATCATATGTACACAGACACACACACACACACACACACACACATTATATATATATATATATATATATATATATATATATATATATATATATATGCATGTGTGTCTGTGTGTGTCTCTGTGTGTGTGTGTGTGTGTGTGTGTGTGTGTGTGTGTGTGTGTGTGTGTGTGTGTGTGTGTGTGTGTGTGTGTGTCGACACGCATAAACATCATTATATCACTTCTGCAGGTAGAGACATACTTTAATCAACTGAAGAAATTCTCAACGCTATACCAATTGAAAAAGGATGACAAATGCTCTTATTTTCTTATTGATCAACTAAAATAAAACAGCAACAAGTAAGAGCAGACACACTTTCTCTGAATAGTAGAACTGTTAACTGAAAGAGCTTTTTGTAAGATAATGTGTAGGGTTAGGAGCACGGTTATTTTAAGCACAAATGAGTAAAGGTGGGCTAATCCTCATCCTGCCCTTGTCTCTAACTCCATTCTTATACAGTATTTATAAAAACCCCTTTCCCTAATAGTAGCACTATACAAGACACTCGACCACACCTCTCGTACATTAACACACACCACACTAAAACTATCCCCTTATCTAGTACTAACCGTAACTTGTAAAGATTCATATGTACACTCCTAACCTTAACATCAACAGTTCTGGTTTACCCCAAAGGTCTGGCAATAACATACATAGCCACTTACCATATCTTAAAGCAAATACCCAAACTGCACAGAACAGTCAACAAATTCATACCTCTCAACTGTACAGATTTTCGCAGAATGTCCAGAGTTTTGCCTTACATTTTCAGTCTGTTCCTCATAAAATCTGTGATTTTCTGGCAAATCAGTGGGATGATCTGAGGACTGAAGTCACTAAATCATGATATACATTTGTGTTTCAGACTTCATATCCTTCAGAAAAATGCATGCTAAGACAAATTCTGTTATTCTAGCAACTTTCTAAGTTTATAAGAGCAATATTTAAAATCTGTCCCTATTTTTGGGCCTTTGTCCTCCCATTCTGTGAGGCTTTGTCAAGATTTTTTGTGCTGAGAGGTTTAAAGGTATGATTCCTATGTTCAATAAGCTCATCACTTAACACCAAGTGCTGTTGACAAAAAAATATAGCAGTACTGTTAATAAAGTCAGCATTCAGCAAAGTGAATTGCTTTCCCAAAAGGATATGCTTTTCACTGGGTTCTGCCACACAAAAGTGTTATTTACCTAATAAAAATCTAAGTCCTCAAATAACTTTTAGAATTCATGCAGCAACTTTTTTTAGATTATACAGCCAAGGTATTGAACCTAGAAATTCAGTGCCTTCTCTCAGTTACAGCTATAAATGGATTCTGTGTT